>NW_017731815.1:43003-77909 GCF_001890085.2 Hipposideros armiger | reverse complement strand
TTATCATTGCGCTCTTCCTGGGTGAGGCAGATGGGTCGCAGGCCACTGGACAGCCACTCACGGTAGCTAATGGCAGCCCACTGCAGCCTATGCCTTCACCTGCGACTCACAGAAGCCCAGCTCCAGGTCAAGCTGTTGTTCACCATTTTAGCTGTAGAGGGCGCAGCATCACTGACCCTCATGTGGGATTCGAACCCAGGCCCTGCTGCTCAGAGTTGGCATTCCAAGCCAGCTCTTAACCAACACACCATTCGAATGGCCCTACATACATATATATATATATATATATATATATATATATATATATTTTAAATATATATAACATAAAATAAAGTGATATATACAGAGGATGCCAAAAAAAAATGTGTACACATTTTAAGAAAGGAAAAAACTATTAAAATTGTAATACTCAATATATACCGATAACAAAAGATGACTACAAGTCATGTGGGTACATTATTTTGGCACCCAGGTATGTCTTGCCTACAGCTGAGGCTACAGGGACTTCATTTATAGGGAGAGGCCTGTGGCGGCTTCCACCCCTGCCACACAGGACTGGGCTCACCACACACTGGAGGCAGCCTGCCCTGGCAGGGGTCCTCTTGGCCTCTCATTTTCCATTTCCCTCGCTGTGGCTAAGGAGTGGGCTGAGGGGACAAGGGAGGGAGGGCTGCCAACTATGGGCTGGGGATGGGAGAATCTGAGTTTGCTGATTTAAATAATTTCTTTTGAAGAAAGGAAAAAAACAAAAGAAAGAGACAATATACCATGTGAAACATTCAGCACAGTGGCCAGCATGAAAACATTACCATGTTAGATAGTATGGCTACTAGCACAAACCATGGACTTAAATTCTGGTTGTTTCACTTGTCTATTCCATAGGACAGATTTAAACCAAATTTGAGATACTCTTAAGGATTTAAAAATACCCACTAAATTCGATTCAAAATTTGGTCTTCAAACAAAATACTGCTATATGTTTGAAATATGCTGTCTTTTGTGTGACGTTTACAATTTGTATTGTTGCTTTTTTTTTCTTTTTTAAGTTATATGTTCTAAGTACACTTATACTGTTGCTTTGAAACTTATTTTTAATGTACCTTAATTATATTAAATTTTTCAATATGGAACTTAACCTTTGTTAACTGAGTTTTCTACCTGAACTTTGCAAACCCTGAAACTGCTTGGAAAATACTTGGTGTATTTATGTTCATTTTTGGCAAGAAAAAAAACCTGTAGCTTTCATTCTCAAGAGAATCTCTGACCTCCATCCTCCCAAAGCAAACAAACATTGAACTAAAAGAAAACATAACTTTACTAGAAAACTAATTGGATAAAACCTGAAGTAAAAGTGTTGACCCGATTTTTCCCATTATGAAAGCAGACTTTTCCCCAGATTATGTAATACATATTTACCACTTAAAACATTCATTTTACATAAAGCTCATCTACTATGATAAGAATAATATGGATATATATCACAAAAAGAACAATATAATAGCTTTCTGGAATTTATTTTTAGGAAAAACCTTCACCCTACAGATCCAACCTACAGTATGATACACTTAACACTTGACAGTGTCTGGTAGTATAAACTTGTAATTCATCATGGTAAACCAATCTGACATAGTAAGTGCTGCAAGAACTACTGTTAACTGCTGGGACTTGGTAATACATAGTGTATCGATACCCTGGCTACACAGTAAGGTAATTAAGTATTCCCAAAATTACGTATTTTGAAAGGTAAAAATAAAGTGTTTTTAAGGACATACAGATAGCATGAGATTATATTAAAATATTTATTTCAAAATAAACCTTAAAGTTTTAAAAATTCATTTTCTTATAAAATAAAAAGGATATCCAGATTTTCTTTTATTTAAAATAAAAATCAACCACCAGAAAAATATACATAGAGTATACTTTTGGTAACTAGATTATACAAATAATGGAACATTTTAGTGAGTGACATAAATTGATTCAGTTGCAGTGTAGTAGTAGCCTGGGCATTACTGACAGAGCAAATTAGATACACTCTCTCTTCACCCTCAACACACATCTGCTATCCTTTGCCACAGCAGAGATTAAGATTATGGTGTCAGAGCTTCAGAAATTCACCCGATACAGCTGTTATCACATAAATAAACTTATTTATATTTAGGAAATAATAGAAGTGAAAAAAGAAAAGAAATGACACTGAAGCCATAAATGTAAAACACACCCAATATGAAACACGGTCACTATGATCAGTACAGATGTTCAAATTCCAAATGCTTTCCCCACTCTTATTCCTTTGTTTTAAAGTATTATAGAACGAAGCTGTTCTAGTCCTCTGCAGTTTGTTATGGAGTGTAAGATCTAGGAGGGCAGCAGGTCCTGTCTGTTCTCTTCAATCCTGTACATGCAGGGCCCTGCAGGGCCTGGTACAGGGGAGACACTGAGTAATACCTGTGCAAGGAGGGAAAAATAAATACAAGAAAAGCCAGTGATCTGGGGACTGAGATGAGTGGTGGGAGTGGGGAACAGAAAACAGAACAAATGAAAGTGAAATAATGCTTGTAAAAAGTCACAATGTCATATTAGAAGAAATTTAAGTATAATACATCATTTTTAAGACTTATAGCCATATGAAATGGCTTCAGTAAGCCTTAAATACCAAAACAATTCCTAATAAAAGTAGCATTGAAAAATATTGTTAAAATCTCAATAACTTGCTAGTATTTTGTAAAAAAATAAACTTGGAAAAGTTTTATATAATAAATGCATTTGGGTAAAGAGATATATAAATTAAAAAATTCTGCAAGAACATAGGAGAAACTATTAACAGTGGTTTTGTCTGGGAAGGCCTGGAGGGCCTAATGCAGAACGATGGGAATTTTCTTTTTACTTTATATGCTTATGCACTGTTTACTTTTTTACATCGAACATGTATATTTTATAATAAAACTCATTAAATGTCCAATTTGTAAGTATTTTTGAAACTCAGGCAAAAATTTAGAAATTATAATCTCTTAAGAATATATTGATGATTTATAATATTGTTTAAAGTTTATCCTTCTTATTCTCTCTTTACTGAACTATGAAAGTAACCAATGAAACAGACTAGGACATAAGGAAGAGAGATATTCGAGTACATCCATCTGCTCCAAAGCAGGAAAAAATACTCTTAAGAAAGTAAAATTTCCAAAAGCTGAAATCACATTTATTTGCTGGTTTCTGTTAAATATTATCAATGATCTTTATTACCTCTAAACATATGTTCAAATTTAGGGTTTTAATATTTTTAAAAAATGAGAACTATTATGTATTTAGTAGAACCAGGTACACGACAGACTCAAAAACAAATAAAAATTAGTTGTTCATTCTCATATTCTAGGAATCCTATTAAAAAAACAAAAACAAACAAACAAACAAAAACAAAAAAGACCTCACTAGAGACATCGTAAGTACAGGCATATCAGAAGATTTTATTACAGGTGGATTGGCCATAAAATTATAAACTGTCATTTTTTTGTTCTCACTTTTTTTTACTGTTGATACACTTAACTCAAAACACCTTAAAAAGATATGGTTCTCAAATGATGGCATATACATATATGAGAAGGTTAGTAATAACTAACATTCTAAAAAATACATGTTTATGAAAAAGCTTTCAAATGAACACATATGAATATCATTTTTAATAAATTTAAATTCTGTCCATTTTGGAATTAGTAAGAGCATTCTTTGATGGTGGCTCACTGTAAGATATTGCATTGGAAATCTGTAAATTAAGCAACTGTTTCTTATGATAAGCATCATTTTCCCGGTTGGCGTGTTCATCCAGAGATTTCCTTATACAGTTCTTTAATTCATCAATTCCTTCTCCAGTAATTGCAGAGATGGGAATGATATGCTGAAACTCCATAATCCTCTCTGGAATCATTTTTTTCCCAAATAAATGCAGAAAATCTGAAACAAAGAACATAAAACTATGCTGATTTTCATTGTCTTTGAAAGTAAATCAAAGCTATATTAGAGGTTTGATTGTGAACCAAGGAACTGAAACCTTAGTATTTTTAATTCCCTTTTTTTCATCTCTCTCTAATAAGTTCTCAGAACCTTTGGTTTTTACTAGTGACAATGGTCAAGTTCTTGGCATGTGATAGATGCTTAGTAAATATTTGTCAGATAAAGATATTTTAAACCAAATTAATATAAATAAAAGAATCAGATGATTTACTTACAGAAGCAATAAATGTTGCATTTTTGTGGGAGAAGGGTTCGATAAAGTGAGGCAACATAGTCTCTGAAAGAAACTTTCTATAAAAATAACATCATTTGGGATTTCTAGCTTGTCTCAGTACACAGGTGGCCTTTAACTGCCCTAAAGTATAGTCTTAGCACTGATGCTAGGAGCCACACTAAAATTGAAAAAGATGTTGGGTAGAGTTTAAGGGGGGATCATTTCAGATGAGTCTACTCTATCACTCCACAGGGGCAGGTCGCTGTTACACCACTTTTTCCTCTCCCCTGCCACCAAGGCAATGGGAGGAGGGATGGCATACAGATATGAACTGGAAAGGCTGGACCAAAGCAGAGTGGACAAGCCAACCTGGAGCCTGGTTTGAGATTCGTATGTCGTCCCTCCCCTCGCCCCCTCCCCCCTAAAAAGTAGAGAGGCTAACTCAGGAATTATCATTGAGGGGACTATTTTCTGTTTTATGACAGTCCAAAATAGCCACAGATTCTTGAGTTACCCTCCTTTCTAGTACCTCCTTTGAAAATTCCTTTTTCTGCACGACCAACTAGCAAACAGATCTAATGATCTCTTCAGGCAAATGAGATTAAGGAATAAAGTCTATTTACTAACTCCAGGGCATATTTATATCCCAAAAGTAATTTATTAACTCAAGGACAACTCCAGTATGTAAATTACACTGGGGAAAGATTTTTGAGGAAAGAATCTTCTGGTGCTGTCTGCTAGTCCTAATAATTATTTATTTAACCCAATTTTTATCCCAAGGATAAAAACAGAAAAATTACTACTATTTAAAAACATGTTAACTACCTGCCAACCACCCTATTTTCCCTCATATGTGAAGAGGTCCTCTACTAGACTCAGAAAAATGAAAGCATCCTCAGTGCAGGACAGATTGTTCTGAGAAGTTCAATATTCAATATAGTGGCGAGACCCTTTAAGTTCCTTTACACAAAGTGGTACTTTTAGGAACAGATTTCAAACAAAGAAATCCTTTTGGATTAACAGTATCTATTTTTCTGTGTCACACATATGTACAGATACATGTACTCAAGTTCTTCTTAAAGGATTAGTACTCTTCACCTATAAAGTTGGCATTGCAAAGACACATACACATACCTCTTTAGAAATATTAGCTCCATTTTTACATTTACAATGCTAGGGGAATGAAGTTCTAGAACTTGTGAAATATGTGAAAGTGAAAGACTTCACAGGTAAACGCTGACGTTTTCCTCTTCTGACCCAAATCCCATTAACTCTTTAAGGATCCAGCTGAAGTTTTACTTCTTCATGAAGCTTGCCCTTTTCAGCTCAAATTATCATTCTCTTCTTTTGTCTCCTCGCACCATCTATACCACACATTCTGAAACTTGGTAAGTACTACATTACAATGGTATTTAAATATTTCATATGGTACCTGTTCTTTCTTCAAACATACATTTTAAAAGAGCAACAACTATTAAGTTTCCTTTTCTTTCTTTCTTTCAAGATTTTTATTGGGGAATTGGGGGAAGGGGAACAGACAAGTTGCTGTCCTTTTGTTCTTCAGTCTAGTTGTGGAGGACGTTGCTTCACTGGCCCAAGTTGGCACCATCATTGCGCTCTTCCCGGGTGAGGCAGATCAGTCGCCGGCTTCTGGACGGCCGCTCACAGCGGCTGCTGGCCACTCACGCTGGCTGCTGGCTACACATGATAGCCCATGGCAACCCACCTGCCGTCGCCAGCGACTCACAGCAACCCAGCTCCAGGTTGAGCTGTTGTTCAGCATCTTAGCTGTAGAGGGCAGTGTCACTGGCCCTCATATGTGGGATCTGAACCGGGGCCCTCTGGCGTCCCACACCAGCTCTTAACCAACGTGCCACTCGGCCAGACCTTAAGTTTCCTTTTCTTAACTGATTATATCACTTAGCACTCTGCACATTCTAGGTATTTATTAAATTGGCAATAAATGAATGAATGGGTTTACCTTTAGGATTCTGGAGTTGGTTCATCAGTACATGGAATTTATCTTGGGCATCTGGCAAGTCCATTTTATTAACTGCCAGGAGCGCAGGTTTTGTCTGAACTTCTTCATTGTACAATTCCAACTCCTTTAAATCAAAAGAGAAAAACCAAATAATTTTATTAAAATATCTATATAGAATACCTGCTTTGTGTCTTTATCTTGTAGGCCTGGGTAATCTATTGCCCATTCACATCTATGAAATCCCAACAACCACAAAATTAATTAACAAAGGAAACTCAGAAAACACTTAATGTGTTAATATATTTTAGCTCACGTGACATCCTATAGACAGTTATGATTTGTGCCTAGAGCCAAATACAAATATCTGGACTTCTATTAGGCACACAGATAAAATTCAGAAGTAAATAGGAGTAAATATTCATGATCACGGATTAGGAAATAGTTTTTTTAGCTGTGATACCAAAAGCACAAGCAAAAGAAAAATAGACAAATGGGACTTCGTAAAAATTTAAAATTTTGTGCTTCAAAAGATAGCATAAATAAAAGTGAAAAGACAAAAGACAACTGAATGGGAGAAAATATTTGCAAATCATATATCTGGTAAGGGACTTGTAACCAAAATATAACAAACTCTTATTACTCAACAATAAAAAGACAAACAACCCAATTAAAAAATGGTCAAAGACTCTGAATAGGCATTCCTCCAAAGACATACAAAATGGTTATTAAGTACATGAAAAGATACTCAACATCATTAGTCACTAGAGAAATGCAAATCAAAGCCATAATGAAATACCACTTTACTCTTACTAGGATGGCTAAAATAAAAAGATAGACAATAACAAACGTTGACATTAATATGGAAAAATTGGAACCCTCATAGATTGCAGTTAGAATTGTAAAATAGTGAAATGGTGCAGCCACTTTGGAAAACAGTTCGGCAGTTCCTGAATATATTAAACACAGAGTTACCATATTATCTATCAATTCCACTCCTAGGTAGATATACACAAGAAAAATGAAAACAAGTCCATACAAAAACCTGTATACAAATGTTCACAGCAGTATTATTAACCGGCAAAAAGCGGCAAAGGAAATAGGATATACAAAGTCCTGGAGGCAAGACACATCGTTTTGTGTTAGGGAGAAATCACAGGCCTGGATGCAGAATGTAAGGGGGGCCAGGGGAAAATGGGATGGATGGCTAAGTTGGGGCCCACCTTGCCAGATCTCATAAACCATGTTCGGTGTAGATTTTAACAGTAATGGGGCACCATCAAAGTGTTTTAAGCAGGGAACAAACGTCACCGTGGTTCTTTTACAAAGATCGCTCTAGCTGCCATGTAAAAAATGGACTGCAGAGAAGTGAGACTGGAAGCAGGGAGTCCAGAAAAGAGAAACAGAAAACATTCTAATGAGAAGGGTTGATGACTGTAACAGTGTGGATGAAGAAAAGTAGATGGATTTCAGAGATATTTAGTACGTAAAACTGACAGGGTTTGATATAGGTGGTGAGAAAGAATCAAGACCACCACCCAGGTTTCTGGCTTACATGCTCAGTAAAGTTCTGGAGGACGCTGAAAAGTTAAAAAAAAAAAAAAAAGTTCAGTTTTATACACATAAAGTTTGAGAAGTTAATGGGACAGCCAATCAAAGATGTCCAAGAGGCAGCTGGTCTCAAGCACAGTTGAAAGATCTGGGTCTCAGACACAGATGTGGCAGTCATCAGTATATTTACTGTAACTGAATGCTACTTTTATTTACTTTTATTTATTTATTTATTTATTTAAAGATTTTTATTGGGGAATTGGGGGAAGGGCAACAGACAAGTTGCTGTCCTTTTGTTCTTCAGTCTAGTTGTGGAGGACGTTGCTTCACTGGCCCAAGTTGGCACCATCATTGCGCTCTTCCCAGGAGAGGCAGATCAGTCGCCGGCTTCTGGACAGCCGCTCACTGTGGCTGTTGGCCGCTCACGCTAGCTGCTAGCTACTCACGGTAGCCCATGGCAACCTACTGCAGCAGGGGCTGCAGCCTATGCCGTCACCGGCGACTCACAGCAGCCCAGCTCCAGGTTGAGCTGTTGTTCAGCATCTTAGCTGTAGAGGACAGTGTCACTGGCCCTCATATACGGGATCCGAACCGGGGCCCTCTGGCATCCCAAGCCAGCTCTTAACCATCGTGCCACTCGGCCAGTCCACTGAATGTTACTTTTAAAGAATAAACAGAACAGACCATAAAAAGCAGACTGAGAAATACTCTATGAAATAGAAATAAAAGTTCAAGGAAGATAAAGTTTGAGAAGTATGTAATAGAGATTTGGAATTAAGGAGGTTTTTATTGGTTTCAATAGGAGCAGGTTAATATTGAAGAACTTGAGATAGCATGTTTAGATAATTCTTTAACATCGAAACTTCAAAAAGTAGAGGTGAAATATATATTTATTCTAACTATTTTGTGTTATTTCATACAGTCCTATGTGCCTACATATTAGATCAGATGCAAAACACAGTAAAACAGAAATAGAAAACCTACTTTTGTAAGCAGTATTATGGTTTCAAAGGCAGTTCTGTATTGAGTTTGGGAAGAAAGCTGAAATCCAGAAATATCGACCTAAAAAAAAAGAAAAGAGATAGTCTTTAATATAAGAATAGCTATACATTTCTATGTTTTGAAACAGTGTACTCTTTGAAGCTAAAAATAATGTCTCTGTTGGTAATTTAGTAATTCAAAATAAGAGAAATTGAAATGTCAAGATAATTATAATTATTCTGATAAAAATCACAACCATTAATAAAATGAGGAACTAGTATAGGTAAGACAATTTATACTAATATGGACAACCTCATATACTGTTGACCCTTAAACAACATGGAGGCTAGAGGTGCCAACCCCAACCCCACCCTGCACAGTTGAAGATCACATAAAACTTTTGATTTCCCCAAAACTTAACTGCAGTCTCTCAGTATCCACGGGGTATTAGTTCCAGGACCCCCAGAAGGACACCAAAACCTGTGGATGCTCAAGTTCCCTATATAAAATGGTGTAGATCAATGCATACAGTCAGCCCTCTGCACCTGCAGACTCTCAACGCCATGGATGGAAAACAGTACAGGTATTTATTGAAAAATATCTGTATATAAGTGGACCCACACAACTCAAACCCGTGTTGAGAGCCAGCTGTATACCTCAAGCACCATCAGTGAAGTAGGAAAAAGATACTATACAATATAGTACTATGTTGAAAATCTTAAGGAATTAAACCTTGACAAGTATGGCCAAACTTACATCTGACATAGTAAATAATGCCATTTCCATCCACATATAAACAAAGATTCCTTACTGTATTTGACCCCGATCTAAACAGACTTACTGGAGTCACATAAGCTAGTACTTTATCTTTAAATCTTATTATTATAAAAACTTCTAGGAAAACGAAATTCATTGACTTTCACATTTATTTGAATATTACATTTATATGCATATGACTTACAACAAAAAGTAGTTGTTTAGTTCTTTCTATATGCTTCAGGAATTTGTGGCCCATTCCTTTGTTCATATGTGCTCCTTCTATTAAACCAGGAAGATCAGCTACTGATATCTAATACAAAGTTAAATGGTTTAATAAAAAAGAAAAATATATGAAAACCACAAGCACAACTACATCCAAAAATTTTCATGGCATTTCAAACGTAAACAGTTCCTGATTTGTGGTTACCACCACATCTTTATAAAGTCAAAATACCTTTGTAACGAAATTAATGTATTAAGAATCAAAATCCTTTGTTATCAGAAATTAAGAGTCCCATTTTTACTTATGAATCTAACAATATAGAATCTTAGGGATTAGTTTAACAGTTATTAATCACATAAATTCCTTAGAATTCCATAAATTATTAATATATGTTCAATATGAAGTTTCCATAGAATTTCAACTTTCTGAATTCTTAAAAGTGTTCAAGGATTTTAATTCAACTGACACTTAATACAGCTCTGAAGTTTTAAGTTTTAAATTTTCTATGTAGTTAATTATTTAGCACCACTGTTCCTTTTCTGTTCATAGTCTACCAAGAGGAGTATTGACCATTCTTGAAAAGTAAAGGATATAGTGTTCCTATACTCCTTTTGGAGGTGATAAGAGTTATTAACCGTTATTCTACACTTGTGATTTTCAAACCTCATTGTGCATCATAATCACCTATAGAAGTTTTATAAACCACAGATGCCCAGGCCCTGCCCCTACGGGGTTTGGTTTCAGATCTTTGGGGCACATGCTTCATTTATCATTGTTGTTCTTAGGTCACCCAGATAATCCTGAGGTGCAGTAAGGGATGAGAAGCACTGCTCTTGGGAATAAGGACTTGAGAGTTATAAAGGAAGCTGTGGCTGTGACAAAGCAGTGTACACTACAGAGGTCTCATGTCCTGAAATTTTCTTCAGAGCTTCTTCTCTACTGACTTCCCTTAAGCATTACAATGTTCTTTTCCTCTCAATATTGTTTGCTATATTCATATTATTCTGCACTGATAATTTTACTTATTATTTAATATTCTATATAATCATTTAAGTTTTTTTATTTTTTACTGTTAAATCACTATGATAAATGAATATAAATCTTTTATTTATTTTGAATTATGCCAATGAATTATATGAAAATATACTGATACATCATCACCGTAAATCCATACTTTATATTAGGGTCCTCTTTTGGTTCTCATTCTATGGGTTTTGACAAATGTATGACACATGTCCACCATTATAATATCATACAGAATAGCTTCACTGCCCTAAAAATCTGTGCTCTGCCTATTCATCCCTTCCTTCCTCTAATCCTTGGTAAGCACTGATTTTTTGCTATCTCCAGAATGTCATATAGTTGGAATCATATAGTATGTATGAAAAGAAGCCTTTTCAGGTTGGCTTCTTTCACTTAGTTATATGCATTTAAGGCTATTCTGTGTCTTTTCATAGTTGGTAGCTCATTTCTTTTTAGTGCTGAATAATATTCCATTTCCTGGATGTATCATAGTTTATCCATTCACCTACTGAAGGACATATTGGTTACTTCCAAGTTTTGGCAATTATGAACAAATATCTGTGTGCTCATTTTTGTGTGGACGTTAGGTTTTCATCTCATTTGGGAAAATACCAAGGAGCACGACTGCTGATCGTACATTACATATTTTTAAAATTTTGTCACTTTCCTTTTATATTTGTTTTTATTCTGTCTTTATTCAAAAGATCTATAGTTCTTCCTTATCAAGAAAAAATAAATTTTAAGAGCTAGATAAGGCCAGAATCCCATTCAATTAAAAAAAAAATTTAAGAGAAAATTGAAATAAAATGACTTCCATGAACTTGAGAAAAATATTTTTAGGAAACTAAAATCAATCATGAAATATGGAAGTAAAATAGGGACTTGCAATGAGAACAAACAGAGACTAGGGAGACAAAGAAAATACGATGTTGTAATGACAAAGTGGACTTAAACTTTCAAAGAAGAAGAACTTACATTCTTACATAATATTTTATATGACAGTGTTCAGCAGAATCGATTTGATCATAGTTTCACTTATCAAAAAAAATTCTTCTACTCTTTTTCCCCTATCACTACACAACAGTCAAATATTATGAAGTCCAAGTACCAAAAGCAAGTACTTTCACTTCTAACCAATTGTCTTTAAAAACACCCACCTGTTTGAAATCATTATACATAATCTTTCCAAGTTCAGGCTTTAGTGTTGTAACTGAAAGAAAAACAATTAAGTAAATTAAGGTTAGAATAAAGGCTGGTACTCTCAACATTGTTCTAGCATTATGTTTAAATAAACAATCTCTCTTCTGTGGACAATTTAATTCAGATTATGTTCTCATCTGTTGAAATGAAAGGTACAATTATCTTTGTTATTTACAATATACTTGGAAAAGGACAAAAATTGGTCATTGTAATCTGCACAGGTCTAATCTAATAAGTGGGACTACCACACTTTAAGAAGCATGGGAAGGGGGCAGAATTTAGGTTTCTGTCACTGGGTCTGTGGGTGAAATTTGTCTGGTGCTTTCTTAGTCTTAGTCAGTTATCCTCAAGCCTCACCAATCCTGCACTGGCCTCCTTCCTTTGACTTTTTGCTTTTTTTCCTGTTTCCTTCTCAAGAGTCCCCTGTATTATAACAATAGATACTGGCCATGTAATTTATAGTAATTAGTACAAAATTAAATCTATCAGAGTGTAATTTTAGAACGGCTTAATTTTATTTTCCAAGTTAATGTCATTCTGTACCTTTTTGTTTAATGATGGCAGAGATCTTGCAATATTCATTCACTACTCTTAGTCTAGGCTTCCATTAGATCTCATCTTGCCTACTAACTGTTCTTCCCAGGTCTATATATGTGCCACACCCATCCATTTTCTGTATTACATGCAGACATCTTTCTAAAGCAAATCTAATCATTTTATCCCTTGCTTAAAAGGCTATCAACTGCTCTTAAGATATAAAGATCGAACACAGCCCACATGGCCTATTTGATGGTCTCTACCTACCTCTCGCCTCATATTGATTCCCTTTTCCTTACCACATGTTCTTGAGACACACAAATCCACTCCCAGTCACCACAGAGCCTCTGTGTTATGTGCCATTTCCTCTGAAAGACCTTTCACCTCCACTACCTGTCACTCATTAACTCATATTGACTCTTCAAATTTCAGGCCCAGCATCACACTTCTGCAAAAACGTCTAAAGCAGTCACCTACACTCTTTCATAGAGTGGTGTCATATTCCCTTATATTCATTACTGAGACATGTGCCTTCCCCTACTAGTTTGTAAGCTCAATAACAGTTAGAACAGTATCTGTTTCTATTTACCAGTCTTTGTAACTCCAGAACCTACTGTAGTTCCCAGAAAAATATATTTGCTAAATGAGTGAAAGAATTCATCTCTGTCTTCCTATTATCGATCATAGTGCTTGACAAAGGCTAGGTGCTCATAAAATTGTAACTAAACCAAATAAATGATTAAGCAGCAGAAAAATAAATGCAACAAAGTAAGTGTCTAACATGTACTCGAAACTTTGCTGAGGGCCATGGAGGTTTCAAAGATTAATGGGAAATGCATATATTCTTCAAAGCGTTTTCAAATTATGGCTACCCTCAGAGTTGTCCTTTTATTCATACTCAAAGAAAAGTTAGTCTTTAAAAATTCACCACCACACATTAAAATACAAAACTAATTATACTTACATGCATAATCTGCAATTGCAGGTTTTGCATGAGAAATCTGACTTAGCAAAGAGGATTTTCCAGCATTTGGGAATCTGAAATGATAAAATAAATTTATACATTACAATAAATATCAGTACTATTAATACTTGGTTATCTTTAAATTCCTAACATTTCAGGAAGCAGATGTCTTGAATATTTCTGGGATTAAAAGTAGAGTATAACGTTAAAATAATGTTGAAAAACTTGAACAAAATATACTTATGAAAAAGGTAAAGATAAATTTATGTTGGACACTGAAATGTTTCAGTATTGTGAATAAATAATTCAAATTATTTTTTTAAAAAGTTGTAAAGTATAGAGGGCCGGCTGAGTGGCTCAGTTGGTTAAGAGCTCGCTCAAGAGTTTGAGCTCTGAGCAACGGAGGTTTGATTTCGGCCCGAGCTGGCTGCCGCTGAGCTGCCACCAGGTGGCAGGATGGCTCAGCTAAAAAAAGAAAAAAAAAAAGTTGTAAAGTATAGAAAAACAAAAATAAATCAATAAAAATACCTGTAATCTGTTATCTCTAGCCAAAAACTGATAAAATATTACTTTTATTGTTTTATGGATTAAAAAAACATTTTATATGGACATTTTCAAACATATACCAAAGCAGAAAGGAGTAATAAATTCCATTTAGCCATCATTTAGCTTCAACAAATATTATTCTCAAAACTTTTTCAAAAGTTGCTTGGTTTGAATAGGAGTTCCTGGCTTGTTTCCCTTGGAAATACAGTATTTTCTTATATCCTGTTATACCCAGGCTCTTGGAACTTTTTAGAAAGTAAATTGCAATCATTTTTGTATGATTATCACTAGTTGGACTTGCTTATTTCTTTCCAATATCCTTATGTTTTCATAATAGTGATTAAGCATAGAAAAATGCAAGCAACTATTTCCAAAAGGATAAAAGTACGAGGAGAAAAGGGGATGCTCATGGTTGAAGAACAGATACTTGAGATTTTTCTTGAAAAGTACCTAGTGAAAATTTTCGAGGGTGAAATACAACCTATGCAAAGATCAGCTCTGACAACAGTGGTACAAGTGTATTAGTTACTTTCTTCTAAGGTTGAGCTCATTCCTGAAGCCAGCTAAAAGGATATCTGCTTATGCTGGTATTCATATTAGTAACTTCTGAAGAACAGTTGCCTAATTTAAAAACACTAGGACATGTGTTAAACATTGTGCTTAGGAATCAGGATGCTTTAATTATTGACTGTAATTTCAAGCCCACTTCTGAAAAGCTCAGCATTTCACTGTATGTAGTCTCCAATAAACTGGCGGTGCAACGATGATAGTGAGAGCAGCTACCATGCATTCACGGAGCATTCATAAACCCAAGGCATGTGCTGTGCTGCAAATGCAATCTCTCACCAACAACGCTTTAAGGTAAGAACTATCTCCATCCACTATTAAAGATGAAAAAACAAAAACTTAGGGAGACTGTATAACATATCCAAGACCAGCCAGCCAGCCTCCCGAGAATCTCAGATTCTAACCCAAATAGTCTCACTTAAGTCCCCGACCCCTTACTCAGCTTTGCCAGGCTCTTCTTAGTCTGTAAAGGTATCTCTATGGAACATGAAACACATTTTTCTACCAAATGAGAAATTGAATGGCTGGATGTTCAGTCTTATCCATGAAACTCTATTAAACCCATAATGTTTGAAAATCTACAATATTGTAGAACCTATGATTCATAAACCTCTTAACCATGTTTTATTGAAAAAATTAAATGCGAATGGCAAGTCTGACTGCCAGGATCACATCTTCCCTGTTACACACTCTGCAGGAATGGGGCTTCTGTGAACTCTAAGCCACTGCTGGTTAAGACCTAGACAGGCATGGAAAGAAGTGAGGGATTCAGACTGTCGAGTCTGGTAAAGAAGCAGTGAGATGGCTCAAGAGGAAGGTGAAAAGAACTTTAGAAAGAAGATAAGGGGAGGCGAGGTATGGAATGGCAGTTTGGTACTGTTTGACAGCAGTTTTCCCTACCTTTTCCTTAGGCCTCCATCTGACTACTGTGTGATGCCATAGGGGGACAAGGCACAGGAAGAGAGGGAGGGAGAGGAGAAATGCAAAGTGGAAGTTTTCCCTTCCTTTATCTACTCTATCTCACTATCTCCCTCCAGTAACGTGGGTAACAGCACTGCAAACCCTATAGCTAAATAGAATTGTCTGATGAAAGAATGAAGGCTGGTATAAGGTCTGCAGTGCTGATGGACCGGTGCTAAGCAGAGTGTAAAGGGTATGGAAACAGTTATAGCAACGTTCAACTTGGTGTTCAATAGTGTGTAAGTCAGATAGTTAAGATGGTCTGTACTGGCTTTTAGCCATCTGATTAATGATACCTTAGTACCTCTTTAAGACTTGTAAGAATATCTTAATTATTTTTTCCCTTCTTTTATTTCTATACACGTTTTAAAATGTGGTTTGTTTGGATTTCTCATTTTATTCTCTAATATTTGGTAACACTCCTTTACCTTCTTATACTACTACATTTGATTGATTTTTTTTCTTTCTTTATTCATTTTCTAACATTTCACTGGCCTATTATATTGCTATGATTTTTGACAAATGAATAGTAAATATGAAACTCTATGCTGGCATTTTGAAAATAACTACATTTAACAGCATATTCTCAAAGTACACAAACAATGCACAAATTCCACAAACCAGAAATAATGCTAGCCCCAAATTACCATTTATATTTATTTCCTTTTCATGAACTACCGTATTTTGCCATATATAATGCACTTCCGTGTATAATGTGCGCTCATGGTTTTGGCCCAAACTTTCAGGCAAAAAAACTTTCGTTTTCATTTTTTAAGTCAACTTTTTATTTTTTTACATTTAGGTACTTGTTTTTTGTATTACAAAGGAATTTTAGTATATTATGGTACAAGACATTTTATGTAACAAATAATTACAGAACACAAGAACAGACACAAGGTACAAGAAATTTTATGTACCAGTAACAACTTTACAATATTTACACTTCACAGAAGGCCAGGAGCTCTATGTTGTTCCAAGTTCATCCTAAGTACAACAAAACCAATGATCCTATTCCAGGGTATTGTTTTGCATATGGATATCGTTATTGACTTCTAGAGTTACACTTTTAACTCATAAGCATAAATAAAAGAATTAAAACCATTTATATGGTTTTACATAATTAGTAAATTATGATACAGAATTAGTACTACCCAGGTATAATGCACATCCTCATTTTTCCCTCACAAATTTGGGCAAAAAGTATGCATTATACACGACAAATACAGTATCTCTCTGAAAGTATAAAAATAAAGATATAAATGATACTTACCCCACTAGGCCTATATCAGCTATAAGTTTTAGATCAAGGTGAATTACTCGTTTCTGGCCTTTCAATGGTAAGAAATTTGTAAGTAATTTACCACCAAGACCTCCTTCAGCTACCAAAATTCTGTCTTTCTCTTTATGGAGTTCTCCTTAAAAAGAGAGATAAAGATACTTAGAGCCAAGATTAATAAGTGGAACTAATCACTAATGACATTTTTCTTTCAGAAACAGATGCCAGAAGTTTCTATTAAGAGCTTGACACTGGAAAAGCTTTTGTAAGCAGTTGAAAAGAGACTAGTTTTAAATACAAGTAAATTTTAAAAATAATCTTAAATCTAGCAGTTAATTTTGAAGAACCTTTACATAACGTTTTTAAAAGTTCTTTTATAAATTAGCAGCTAAAATAGGAATGTTTAAAAAATTCTGACACTCAGGAGGTACTATTACCCACAGTTCCCAAACAATTTAGAAAATGTGCACATTTTTCACAACCTTAGAATATACAGTACACTTACCTATAATTTTACCATTTTCATCAGTTACTGAAATACCTATAGGTACAGGAATTTCACAGTCTTTTCCTTTGGAGCCTTTCAGTGCACTAACCCTACAAAAAAATAAAGCTAATTTAAAAAAGGAAAACTCGCTAAATTAAAGATTATGTTTCAAGCAAATATAATGGTCTACAAAGAAGACTAGTAACCACCTCATCTAATAAAAAGATGATAAATGGCCAAATATTAGAGGAAAAATAAAACTACCCCTAATTATTTATTTGCATTTTAGACTATTGTATCCCAATAAAAATAACACTAAGTAATGATTTAAGTTACCAAATTAACCACCAAAAGTCATTTCAACTCATAATGAACTAATATATTGTATATCTGAAATGAAAAAATCATTACAACACAAATAAACTAGAAAAAAATGAAAAATCCACTGAATAACAAGCTCTCAAAAAACTGACCTCAATTACAGGAGGCTCATCTGGCTACTCTCAAACTGCTCATGAGAGAATAAATTGGTACAAACTTCTAACTAGTAATTCCACTTCTGGGAATTTATCATAAAACAAAATAACTTAACAACCACATAAACTACTGTATCTATATACACATGGATGTGTGTTGTATTGGAACTACAATAGTAAAAAAATCAATAATTACCTAAATAGATGAATGACAAAATAAATAATGCTATTTCCAATACTATAATATTGTACTATTCAGCCATTCTGAATAATCTTTAGTCATGGAAAAAAAGTTAAGTGAAAAGAGGAGGTTGCAAAATATTGTCCACTCATTTTTATACCCCCAAATTATATACATACACACATAATTACATTTGTGTAAATACACAGAAAAGTCTTAGAAAAGTCAAGAAAAGGTTAATAATGGTTATCTCCAGGCTGAAGCATTATAGGTGGTTGACCTTTTTTTAAATCTTTTTATTCCTGATCTCCCTGATTGCGTCAGAATTCTCATACATGTAGGCTCTCATTAAGACTTGTCACGGTTATTATTTACCATTTTTCATGTATTTGATTAATATCTGCTCTCCTATTAGATTATAGTAAGTTCTAGGAGGGCAGAGAACATATTAGCTTAGATCATCATTTTATCCTAGCTATCTAGTACAGTGATTGGCACACAGTAGTTAATTAACATTAGCTGAATGAATGAATTGGATTGACAGAAATGGATGAATCTGAAATATACTAAAAAAAGATTTAAATAAAGCACTTCTCTTACTGGGATTGTGTGTTGTAATTTTTAGAATGTAGAGGCAAGACCTAATTTCCATTCTTACTTGTTACCACTGATGAACCTTCTATTAAAATATCATTTTATTAAAAACATTTATACTTAAATTTCAAAAGAACTTTGGATACAGTTTTTTAAACAATTGAAATGGTATCTGATTTTTTTCTTAGTTGAGCAATCATAAACCAATTTACTGGGAGATGATTTAATGATGAACAAAAGAAGTCTGATTTTTAGTAGACATTATTACATATCTGAAATTAAAATCTTACTCAGTTATCTACATTTTGGAAGTGGTGCTTGAACTAAATGTTGAAGGGGGCTAGGACTTTGCCAGACAATCAAGGTTGGAAAGGATGTGTTACCAAACTGGATGCACGCGCGCACACACATATTGGATTAGGAGAGAACAAGCTGTTTGGTGAAATAATAGTTATTTCTAGCTGGGACATGTAACACTGGGACAAGTGGGGTGGCATTTTGTGAAATAAAGACCCTGTAGTCCAGATCATGAAGAATTTGTTATGTATGTTAGAAAGTCTGAAGATTATCTTATCTTAGAGCAATGGGGAATATTGAAGGATTTTAAATGGGGAAATGACATCAGTAAGTTGGTGTTTTAGAAAATCAGTCTAGGAATAATTGGATAAAGAATGGATTGGGGGTGATGACTGAGGCTAGAAACAAGGAGACCAAATTGGTGAATACTGCAATATTTCAGCAATGATGGTAGTCTAAATTAAAGTCTGGCATTCCTGTGTTTTCTGCATTCCAGCCCACTGGCCTTTCTTTAGTGTCTTATACTGGTATTTGTCTTCTATCATTGGGCCTTTGTTTATATTATCTTTTCTGTTATGCCGTTTCCTCTCCTTCACCCTGCTGGCTCCTATAATCCTTCAGATTTAAGCCTCTACATTCTAAAGGTTACAACACACAATCTCAGTAAGAAAAATGTTCTATTTAAATCTTTTATATACCATATTTAGTATACCACTAATCTAAACACAGAATAAGGGTGGAATTATAGCAACTTTACTTTTCAAAAGAAATAATAAAATTATAAAAATATTTACTTTAGGATGTAAACTGCCTGTAATAGCAAAATAATACATTCTGAACTCAAAACTTTGATTACTAAATTCTAACAAATATAGGCTCTTAAAATTTGTCCTATAAAATGGTTTCAATTGGACTACTCATAAAACAAAAATGCTCAAAAAGAATGAAAGGGGTTTCTCTAAGGACTCTTTTACCAGCAGGGGATACTGCTGCATATTTTGGCAGGGTAAGTTGTTGTTGGAAGTGTTCCTCACTCTGCATTACGGGGTGTTTACATCCAGCCTCTATCTTTTGCTTATTATACCCATCTCCCAAGTAAGTGCCACTATCCATCCTCTAGTACTGTGGCAAATACATGGACCAAAACACTTCCTTGGGAAGCAGAAAGAAAAAAGCGACAGAAAGTCTAAACTTTATTTTACGTCAATACCTCCTAAGGAATAACAGGATGAGAGAGGCCTGAGGAATCATAGCCTACATTTTGGTGGAAGCTTTAAGAATTTGTTTATTTTCTTTACGGTGAAAGAAAAAATTCTTCTCATATTTTGAGGCCAACACAACTAAAAATAAAGGATAGGTTTTGCTGTCATAGAAAGAAGACCAAAACAGAAGCCAAAGGAAAACATACAAGAGATACATAAGTGAAGCAGGCTCTAAATTTTCAGCACTGCGTATGAAATGCTGGCAGAACCTATGGGGGCGGGACAGTAGATTTGAGATTTGAGAAAGGATTCCTAAAGATTGTCAAAGATAATTTAAGAAGAAAACTGAGAATTCATATCATTTTCTGTTTCTAAAGAGGAAGTGCAAAAGAATATAAACAGACATCAGGAGAAGAAACGGATAAAAAGCTTAAAAGCTCCAAAAAATTCTTAGTACCTATCTTTTTACTAGAGTTGAGCCAAATGTAGATTTTTGCTCAGTTACAAATACAGGATTAATTTATTTCAAATTACTAATTAAATTTTTATCTTTTAATTTTTTTCTTCCAGGAGGGATTAATTTTATAAAATCAAAGTCGTTCAGTTAATTCTTACCGACTGTTTGCTCCTTCTCCAGCCACAAACCGTTTCTTAGGATATTTGTCTTTAAGTTGTTTTAAAGTCATTTTGTTATGGGCTACAACCCAGACGTCGCCACCTTTTCCACCTTCTCCACCTAAACGAGGGTAGCCCATTCCTCCACTTCCTCCCCTGGTGAAGAGTCTTAGGTTATCGATGAAGTTTCCATACTTAAAAAGAGAGAGAGAGAGAGAGAGAGAACGTTTGTATACCAGATGTACTTATCAATTTAGAATTCCTTTCTAGTTCTTTGTTGCCACTAAAATTCTTTTAAAAAATCAATCATGGTTTCCTGTATGCCAAATTTATAGTCTTGTTTTAGTTCATCTGTCTGACCTCCTCTTCCCATCCAACTCTCTCAAGTATCAACTGTTGTCCCACCTATCCTCAAGGTCTCTGACATTGGCCCACATTTCAATCTAGACTTCCCTGGGTAATCTCAGCCTGTACCAGTAACTATTACCTAGATGAGATATTCTGTATGTCCAGTCTGTCGGACATCTCCACCAGGATGTAAACTTAATAGTTTAAAGTAACTGCGAACAAAATCTGTATTTAACGTGTATTTGAAACCCCTCAAACGTGTAACTTGTTCATAGGTACTAAAAGGATAATAGTCACTTCAAATGCATATTAATATGACAAAACCAAACATTTCCCTAGGTAAATTCTGTTCCTCCAATGTTCTCTCAAATAATGGAACCAGTTTAATACTCATTGAGACTACACATAGGAATCTCTGACTATACCTGCTTCTTTTCCCAAAGACCTCTCTTTCCTTTCTGGTAAAAACTGCGCTGGTATCTTGACCATTCATTAGCTCCTAACTGGTTTTTTTCCAGTGTTAATAGTCATTTCTTCCTCAATACATCCTTCATCTTGCTGCCTGAGCTATTTTAATAAAAATGAATCTGATCTCTAATCATGTTTCTCCCTTACTTGAATTGGTTTTCTGTGTTTGCTGTTTAATAAAGTCTAAAATTCTCAGTACTATATTCGAAGCTCTTAACCTACCTTCCCAGTTTTGTTTCCATTCATTCTACCCTTCCAATCTCCTTTTCCTCTTTTGCTCTGTACTACATGCTATACTTTCATGTCTCCATGCCACTCTGCTCATGCTTTTCTCCTACTTATGTCATTTGTTCTTTTCTATACTAAACCCACCTGAACGTCACATTTGCTGATGTCTTTCTTAATACCTTTAATCAACATGTACCACCCACTTTGCTGGGTCCGCAGCAATTTGATTGTATTTCTATTATTACGCTTTTTGAAATCTTACACTGTACTTAAGAGTTTACATCTGTTTCACTCACTAAATCAAGAGCTTCTTGCAGGTAAAGATCCTAAGGATTACCCTCTCAGGCTATCAAGATTCCTTACAGAGTAATTTATTAAATTTGTAATCTTCACATCTTTAGTCATTTAGGATAGTTGTAAGTATCAAAAACATCTGGAAACTTTTTGCAAAATACGAATACTCCATTGACCATTCTGATATACCTTGGAGGAGGGGATAAGGATAGGTCAAGCCAGCACATTTAGCTCCCTTGGTGCTTCTGATGTAGTCTAGATTGGAGATTGCAATGGATGGGTTCACAGTAAAGATTCAAAGCACAGATATTCATTCAAGTATGCGAATGTATTCATGAAACAGTGTTGTAAGGGAATTTGGTGGGAGGAATATATAAAAGATGAACTTGAGGGCTAGCTGGAGTGCTTTTCTCTGGGGGTAAAGAACTTATGCTTTGGTTCTGCAAAGCTAGATCAGAAATGCATCACCTGTTAGAATGGCTATTATCAAGAAGACAAGTAATAACAAGTGTTGGAGAGCTTGTGGAGAAAAAGGAACCCTCATACACTGCTTGTGTGAATGTAAACTGGTACAGCCACTATGGAAAACAGTACGGAGGTGCCTCAAAAATTAAGAATAGAGTTATCATATGACTCATATGATCCTTCTTCTGGGTATCTACACGAAATTTTTGAAAACATTTGTTCGTAAAGATATATGTTCCCCTATGTTCATTGCATCATTCACAGTGGCCAAGACATGAAACAATCAAAATGTCCTTCGATAGATGATTGGATATGAAGGTGTGGAATACTACACAGCTGTAAGAAAAAATGAAATGCTGCCATTTGCGACAACATGGATGGTCTTGAGAATATCATGCTAAGCAAAATAAGTTAGGCAGAAAAAGCAAAGAACCATTATGATTTCATTCACATGTAGGATATAAAACTGAAATCAACAAACAAAAAGTCATAGACAACAGTTTGGTGGTTATCAGAGGGAAAGGGAGGTAGTGGGAGGTAGAAAAGGGTAAAGGGGTCAAACACATGGTAACAGAAGATTTGAGGTTGGGTGGTAAACACACAATGTAATACACAGATGATGTATTACAGAAATGTACACTTGAAACTTATATAACTTCATTAACCAATGTTACCCCAATGAATTTAATATTTTTTAAAAAATGGAAAGGCCTTGAAAATAACAAATGATTAATAAATACTTGATGATTTGCTATTTTCACTATAAAGATGCATCACATGTAAGTGAAGAGATAGATTCTACTTGCAAATGACATTGAGTGGAAGTAAGTTTTCGTGGCAGTAAGATTACAAAAGTAGCCTTTAATGATTTCCACACACACACACACACACACACACACACACACACACACACGCAGTAGTTTCTTTTTTAGTTGAAGGATTAGTTACCTCATATACTTAAGTATATACTACCCTTCACAAATCTCTTTTCTTCACTTTCTGGAAAACAGAGGGTTGGATAAAGTATACTTTCACTCAGATATTACTAACCGTGCCTTTCCTCCAATAAAAAGAAAACTCCTGTTCTTAAAGTTCTGTTCAATGTGTGACATATTTCTACTGCTCTAGATTTATCAGATTCAGAGTCAGAAACCACACTTAAAAGGAATATCTCAATCTCGTCGTTAGTAACAAAGTAACAGCCAAACTATGATGCCGCCAGTTTTCAAAAAACATCATTAGCAAGGCTCTTAAAGAGGATTTTAATTTGAAGCAACCTTAAATTTTTTACAGAAACGATTCTAAAACCAACACTGCACAAAAACTGACCTAAATTTCTTACAATAAAGCAAGGCTGTTACATATTTTCGTTTACCGATGGAAAGTCGTCTTCAGAAAGCTCTTAAAAACAATGCACTCAAGAGGAAAACACTCTATGGATATTACTCAAAAGAAGGGAAATACACTATTTGAGCCAAAAGAAAGCTAAAACCTACACCCCCACGTACACCGTATTGCGAGTCTAAGCGGAAGGCAGGTGCCCCGGCTCTTCTTCCCACGTGCACACAATTCCCCAAGAAAAATCTCAAACCCCGTCCCCAAACGACCGTCCTAACCAAGCCAAGTAGACACACCCTCGCACCCCGCACAAGCCAACCCCGACTCCTGGAGGGGTGGAGAGAAAAATCATGGTAGAATAAAAGCAGGAAAGAGGAAGCCAAAAAGAAAAAGCGGAGAGGAAGGGAAAGAGCACCACAGCCCTCGGGTGGGGCTAGAGGCACCTGGCCCTTAGGCATCAGCCGGAAGGGCACCAGTCACAGACCTTTCTGAAAAACACGCAACTGCAGCGCACCATGCCTGCGATCCGCCAGGACGCACGCCTGCGGAAGGTATACAAACTGAAGTACCGCGCGGCTTTTTTACGTCACCGCGGGCCGCCGACGTTAAGTGTCCTCCTCACGTTCCCTCGGGAATAGCCGCATGCGCCGTAAGGTGCTCTCGCATAGGGACCGGCGCATGCGCCCTGCAGTGCGCCCTACAGGATGGTGAATGTAGTCTTTGTTTAGGGGAAAGCAGCATAAAACTGAGGAAAGGTCGAGAGGCACTGTGGCAAGGAACAGTTAGATGCTGAGTGTGTGCCGCAGGAATTAGCATTATGAATGGGAACATTTTGAACTGAGCTACCATGGAGGAATTTTTATGCTAATTGAGGAAACCGTAAGGTGCCTGAGTCTCGACTCCGTGTAAAACAGTGAAAAAAGAAACAACTCCAACAAACAAAAGCGAATGCGTGAAAGACCCGCAGGTTCAGCAGGAAAAGAAGAGTTTGAGAAAGCTGTTCGTTTATTGACGAGCTGAGGGATCTCTAGGAAAAACTTCCAGGAGACAGTGAATGTAAAACTTGTGACAAATGTCAGGATCTAAGATCTGTAAGACTGCATTGTATTCGGTGGGGGAAGGAAACTTGCAACTGTCAGAGAGTAGTTTCTTGGAATTGGGTAGATAAGGGGCTTGATCCAACTTTCCTCAACCCGGGCAGGATCCGCCCCACCCACCTCCTGTCCCCAAGCCTTCCTGAAAAGTGCACAGCCATGTTAGGTGGCCCTGCACTGCACAGCCAGTCTTACGGTCTTTCGTAATCTCCAAGACTTTGTTAATATCTAGAATCCTTTTCACATTTTTTTATTGTGAAATAAACATTTTAAAAAATTAGTTTCAGCTGTACAACACAGTGCAATAGTTATACTTTTTACCCTTCAAAGTGACAACCCTCCTCCCCCAATCCAATGCCCTATTCCCCCCCCCCTCTCCTTATTATACATACATATCTATTACAATTCCCTTGACTCCCGTACCTGTTCACATTTCTATCCCTTGCTTACGACAGTGATTATTTGGAAGTGCATGATGTGAAAACTATTGCTCTCTGTCTTGATTCCTTTGCTGCTACAGAACCTCCCTGTTCCTCACCAGTCAAAGCTGTAATTGTCATTTAACCTGTAATGATTAATTAATCAGGACATAAGGTTGTTACTATGTAGATGTTTAGTTTAATATTGATAATATTTGCTGCCATTTGGATGATTATCTTTACTAGGTCTTTGTATTATGTCAGAATTGTGTTAAGCCCAATCTGTTTATTTTCTCAGGTTTATTTCTTATTAGCGAATACAAGCCCAAATTGTTTTCTTTCCCATAATATATACATGGGGAAATGATAACAATAAATAAAACATAAATGAAAAGTTGATATAAAAACCTCTCAGAACACAGAGGAATAGTATGTACTATAAACAAAGGAAAAAGCATAATAGTTCTCTTGAATAAAACATGGTCAGAGCCTGAAGTGTTGATTTCAGCTCTGGTTACCAGGTAGCAAAAGAAACGTGAAACTGGAAATTGACCCCTTCAAAATGCGTGGCTAAAATGAACATGAGGTGAAATAACCCAAGGTATTGTCCACACCGATGGAGAAGTCATTATTGGAAGAAAATACTACTACTTCTGCCACTGAGAGAACAGAATGCCTTCCCCATGGTTGCTCAGAAAATTAAAGTATAGGCAAACCATTAAACTTGGTGGCACTAAAGAATTTTGCATAGAAATGGTAGTCCCAAATGAGCCAGCCATTGGCGTAACCCAGAGTTTGATTTTTAAAAAATGCTTAGTATAAATTAGTTATTCTAATTAAAACATTTTTAAGCAAGCATTTCATTTTAGAATAAATTTAAATTTACAGGCCTAAACCCAATGGGAAGGAAGGTGGCTAAATGTGTAAATAAATAAGCCTGTATAAATGAGTGTTAAAGTTTCTTTTTATGGGATAATAACTGTACTCAAATTCTCAGGACGTTTCCTATACAACAAATAAGTAAATCACTACATTTAGAACCAATAACATGTTTCTACTGTTTTATATTACTCATCCCACTTCTCTTTATACAGTTATTAATACTAAATAATTTACCTCAGCATTTTCTATGAGATTACTAACTTTCTGGTACTCTTTAGCATCTCTAATCTTTGTTATGAATAGTATAGATTATCATTACAGTGGATTTACTAGTACTTATTAACAAAATGCTTTCTGTCTGCATTTCCTCTTCCAAAACCACCCAAAAACACAACATTGAAATAATAGTTTGTTTTCAGTGTTTGTAACCTCCCTTTTCTGCATCCCCCTCTTCCTTGTAATTACTTCTTGCTACAGGTACTAAGTACCTGTCTGCCTTCCTCTCACAGTGCCCATCAAAACTGGATCTCATGCATCAATTTGATATCTGCATTTTACAAGCTGACATGATTTTAAGTCAGTGTGTTAATTCTCTCAGAGCATTTACTTTTAGTTTTTATCTCTAATTGTGGAATGAATAAAAGGAGCTAGCTTCTAGTAAAAGAATATCAAGCTTTAGGGTGGGAGATCCTTCAGTGTGGGAACTATGTGGAAACAGAGGCAGCTTCTTGGTATCTTTAATATAACAGGACGTCACAGCTTACATTTCTTCTATAAGATTCATTCTAACCTTAATTATTTCATTGATTATATAACCTAATCGTCATCAGGTTTCACAAGCTTTCATATACAAAGAAAAGACCATAACCCAAAGCTATTGTTCACTATAATCCCTTAACCATAATCATCTCCAGAGGTGTTTTTTTCCCCTTGACAGATTTGATCATATCACTGTATTCAAGATCTCCTTATGGTCTCAGTATGACTGGTGTAGTTCCAGCCATCATATACATGGTCCAGTTGGGAACATGTATGAAGTTGCTTTCTTGGAAGTTCTATTCTTATATCTTCTTGCCACCTCAATCTTGACAAGATAACTTTTTTTTTTATTGCTGGATATATTTCCATCTCCAACTATTTAGCTGTCTACATCTTATCCTTTTTTATATTTTCTAATAGGCTCCATCTGGCTCAGGCTTTAGACTCAGTATATATTCTCTGAATATTTGTTAATTAATTTATTCTTAAGAAAGACAATAGCTAGATAACTAACTCTTAATGACATATGAATCACCTGAAGTGGGGCATAGAGTTATTCTCACTCATTAGCCTTATAGTCCCCAAAAGTAACATAAAATATTCTTTTAGTTTTATGCTATTCAAAATATTGTTACTCAGAGAATCATTATAAATTGGGGTCTTACACTCTACAATTAAATCAAGTTCTAGATAAAGGTAAGTGGATTGAACAAATGAGAGCTACATACCAGCTAAGCTCTTCATCTCTTTACATTAAAATGTAGCATTTTCAAAGTGAGGGCCTCAGGCCATGTAATTGTTGTCCTGAAACAAAACCTATGTGAAGAAAAAAAAAGTGGATTTATCTTATTGCTTTTCTTGCTAAAGATTTATGGTTTGTTCATTCATTCATATAACAATTACTGGGTTCCTAATTTGTCTCATGCACTTGGCTATGTGCTAGAACAGTGCCAACATTTTTAGAATTACTAAGCAAGACTAATTAAGCAGAATAGCTGTGTTATTGAAGGAAAGAAGCAAATTTTAATATTTCTCCCATCCAGGTACTAACCAGACCCAACCCTGCTTAGCTTCTGAGATTAGACACATGCAGGGTGATATGACCATAGAGGAACTTAATATTTCTGATACCTGAATTCATAGTGAGTGGAGAAAACTTATTCCTATAAAACATGATTTTGCTTTGCTCTTAATGCATCCTGTTTTCAATTGAAAGGATATCATGAAAGGTTACTTTCTTAGAAATATTTATAGAAATCCTAAGAATTAGTTGAATCATCTTTTTAAGACCCCCATTGTCAATAACTTGTAGTAGAGGAATAAAATTATTTTAAGGGGCTATTGCTATACTATGAGTCATTGATTGCTCTCTTTTTTATTCTTCTTTTAATCATCTGCAAGTTTAAGAATGGCAGTGGTGTTATTAGAAAGGCCTTTGATAAGGATGCTTCCTGCTTGTGCAAAACAAGAGTGCTTATACAGCAAGAAAGCAGGTAACATATTCAGGATTCTCGTTTACCTAACTCATTTCCTTTGTTGCTTGTTACTGATACTTCATAAAGCAATAACCATTTCCAGTAAAATAGAATTCTTAGATAATTTCAATAATAATTGAAAATAAGAAATGAATGTTTATATTAGCATATTCATGTATTGCTTAGTCTTTATTACTACCACATCATAAGTTAATCAGCTAGAATATTCTTCTCTAGAAAGAGGTATGAGAAGACCACAGTCATTATGCCTCACCTTTGCGGAGGTATACAGCACACTCTCTTAGCAGAGTCCTTGGAGGCCCCTGGACATCTAAATGAGCATGAGGAGGGTCGGCGGAGTGGCGCAATGGTTAAGAACTGGCTTGGGACGCCAGAGGGCCCCGGTTCGGATCCCACATATGAGGGCTGGTGACGCTGCCCTCTGCAGCTAGGATGCTGAATGGCGGCTAGACCTGGAGCTGGGCTGCTGTGGGTTGCAGGCGACAGCGTAGGCTGCAGCCCCTGTGGCAGTGGGTTGTCATGGGCTACCGTGTGTATCCAGCAGCCAGCATGAGTGGCCAGCAGCCGCGGTGAGCGGCCGTCCAGAAGCCGGCGACTGATGTGCCTCGCCCGGGAAGAGCACAATGATGGTGCCAACTTGGGCCAGTGGGGCAACGTCCTCCACAACTAGACTGAAGAACAAAAACAATAGCAACTTGTCTGTTCCCCTTCTCTAATTCCCCACCGCTGTTCCCATCCCCCCAATTCCCCAATAAAAATCTTTTAAAAAAATAAAAAATAAAAAAAATAAATGAGCATGAGGAAAGGGACCAGGCATCCCCCACTCCCTGCCAGTTAGAGATGGAGGCCCTGAGAAGTTCAAGAATTTTGTGATCATTTCCCTTAAAACTCTGAATTTAGGCTGGCATCTTACCTTACTATGAAGCATCTATTTCATCTTGATGTATCAGCTGTAACTTGTCATTCAATGTCCTGAGATATTCCCTTTTGGGAAATATGAAATTTGGTACTGAAATTGAATTTGACTAAAATATAAACATATTATTTTCTACTCTTTTTTTGTTTCTCTGCATGATAGCAAACTCATCATTTCTCTTCTTAGTTAATAATTAATAATAAACTTAGTTTATTAATAATAAACTTAGTTTATTATAATAAGTTAATTATTAATATGGGCAGTTGAAGAAGTTGTTAATATGAATGTTTTCTCTTTACAATTTTTCTGTTATAATAACTGATATTTATTTGGGGATGATATTTCCCACCTCTTTTATCTTTTATTTCCCCTTCTGAAATATAAAGGAAATTATAATATTTCAAGTTAACCTATACGGGAGGTTGGACTGTGAAAGCTGCTCTCTTGTATGCCATTAATTTCAAATTTGGACTTCTCTTTACCTACTGTGTAAGTTGTCTCTCCAATAGTTAGGAATAATTTCATCTCTTCCTTAAGTAAATGATCTCTCATGTGAAACTTCATCTTAGAAAAAAAATCTTAATATTATAATCTTGCCATATAAGACTTCTCACAGAATATTCTCTTATAAATGAAAGGTAGTTTCTTTCTATCAAAGAAAACTCATATCTTATTAGCTGATGAACACTTTTTTTCTTAAAACAAGAAGAGATCTATGATGTATGGAAATTACTTACAGTTCACAGAGGGGAAAAACCAGTAACTACATCAATTTTGTATTGCTTCCTTCTGAGATACTAAAGTGTTGCAATAAGAAAGCAAGGATTTCTTATAAAGCATTACTGAGAGGCTAGGTATAAAGCGCTATAGCAGAATTAGATAGTACATAAAATTGAGTAATCTTGGCTCATTTTCTTTCTGTGGGCACATAGGAATTACCATTGAGTCAAAGCTATGATCCACTCAGCTGCATGTTTTACTAACAGCAGTAGTCCAAGGTTATTAAAAAACTGCTATGCTAGTGCTACTCATCATGTCTGAGAATTTCAGACAGAATTGTTGGGTGGGTGGAACCAGGAAGTTGAGTTCAGTGAATTATTCTGTCCCATCACATTCTGTAGGCCTTAAAGACATCCCACCTCACTTCATGTCTTTTTTAATAGGGCCATGATGGGGGTCAAGGTGAATTACTGCCATCTTTTTCATGGTATGTTTGGTGACAAGCATGACTGTGGTAATTTAGTACTGCGTCAATTCAGTTGGAACTATTATTCCCAGAATTTCCTTCCCTTCAGTAATTTCAATTTAGAGTTGGCCATTAGAGAAATGTGTATGAGATTTGGAAGGGAGAAGCAGCAGCCATTATTCTCAGAAGGTTGGTGCAGGGTCCCAGGCATTGCCCAACACATGCTTGTGTATGTCACATGCATGAGTGCATGTGTGAGTGTGTGTGTGCGCGCGCGTGCACACGTGCATGTGTGTGTTTGTGATTACTGACATCCTGGCTCATCTTGTTCACATGGAGCAGCACCCAGGCCCACAGCTTCTCTCGCTCCCATGAAACCACCTCCTTCAGCTTTTCCAGTTCTTGGGCCAGTAGCATATGTAGCAAGATGGTCACAGAAACCAACGTTTTCTGCAGGTGGTCTGCATCCTTGGGGTTTGACATAATGATTGACCAACATAGGTTCCATTTTGTCTTTGTGGAAGAAAAGTATGTCTTTGCTTTACCCAGCTGTCCAGCGTTCCTTCCTGACTCTCTGACCTGCTTACTTACAATGACTCAGACCCGCCACCATACGCAGAGGCAACAACTTCCACAGGCTTCTTCACAGATCCCTTTGTGGTCCCTCATTATTGTTGGCTTTTCTCTAATCCTCTAACTATTCACATTCAGACCTTTATTTCCCCAGCTGCTCTCACAATTGTGTAAGTTCAAATACCTGTAATAAATCCCTTATTCCATTGTATTCATAGTGTTCTGTTTCCCTGATTGAACCCTATCTGATATAATGACTATGTGTAGAAAGGATTACAAGAGTTACCCTTAGTTATGCCTCATTTGGAGCACTCAGAAAACCCAAGATAAAAGATGTTCCTTGGACATGTCAAAGAAAGATAAGACGTGTGCTTAGCCTGGCAGGAGAGGCAGGGAAGAGTAAGGCAGAGTTTACGCCAAGGAATGCCAAAGAATCTTAAATATTGCAAGGAAATTATAAGGGAATCCAGAAGCCTACCATATACACATTTATATTCTCAGTGAAGTAACATTTGAAAGACACCTAACTCTCAAAATGTGTTCTTTTCTTTACATATATTTAAAATTCTTTAATAACAATTCAATCTGCATGCTCTTCTCTGCTTTCAAATAATCATAATCACCATGCTTTCTGTAATTGTCCCCATCAGGAAGCTGGCCCATCATTACGGACCCTCAAACTTTCCTTTGGCATCTCCTCCCTTAAGTTCTCCGTGGTGTTGCTTGGCCCACAGTAATCCCCAATTAGTCATACTTTATTTTTATTGGCTGTGTTTTTGATGATGTCCAATCCATTTTGGGCCTCCTAAGTGGTACAGATAACCTCCCCAAAAACTAGATGTAGGGGGCTGAATGTGTTATGTTATTCTAGCTAAAAATTGACACTAAGTTATTAAATAAGGTATTAAAAACGTATTTCCTCTAATTTCAAAAGGACTAAAGCATCAAGTTGTCCTCTATCTCTGTACCCAACAGAATTTAGAGGAACCCAGTAATCAAAGTCTACACAACAGTTTCAGAAAGTTTCTGTATATCCATTAATTTCAGAATTCACAGGTGGGTCTAGATCCCAATCACCCCTAACAAAATCCTCCAAGATAAAGCACACTATTCTGATCAGTGTCATAGAGATAAGTTTATTAATGAATTGTGTAAGGAAGTCATAATTACTAATTTTTGAACATTCACCTACACTTACTAGAAAGGATTCTTTCTTTCTGGCCCCTTCGGGCTATCATTTGGTCTCCAAACTTCAAGTATGAGTCTAAACAAATAAAATAAAACAAATGAAACAACAAGCTATGTGGAGATACATAATAAAAAGCTACAGGAGAAAAAAAGAGAGCAGGTAGAGAAAAAAGGCATATCGGGAAACAGTCAAGGAAGTTTTGGGGGCCAGAGAGCTCAGAGTGGAGAAGAATTCATTTCTGGGAATAGCTATGGTGTTGGAGAATACTAAGAGGAATGATGATGGTCTGAGAAGATTTTAAAGATGTGCTATTTATTAAGAAATCCCTCTTCCTTCTCCCTTTGGCATTTCCTGTCAGAGAGAAGGTCTTTAATACTATAAATTACTTTTTTTGGTCACTGATTGTGTATCTAGTCTGGGTCACATGGAGTACAGATGACCTAATCTGACCAGAATAAAGGCTGTATTCAAGTATGTTAGATTTCCTTTAGACTTGGCAGAACAGTTCTTCTTTATGCCTGGCATATTTTCTGTTGCTGGACCTTGTTGTTGAGTATTTTGCATTCTTCCTTTTCTCTGTGGTTCCTGGTGTACAGTCTTCTCTTGCTCCTGCAGCATGGACTGACACAGAGGGTGTGCAAAGGTGTGCAAAGGGGGCTGCATCCCTCAGAGTACAGAGCTTCACTTCCCCGAATCCTGATTGGCCCATTCTATTTTCAACCCTTACAGTCCCAAAGACATTCAGCAGCAAAGTATGGCTCTAGAAGATTGTTTTATTCCTATACAATATTTGTATTTTCTTAGACAGTTCCTCAGATAATCCCATCTACTTTTCATTAGCTCTCTCCTTTTTAATGCAAATACTACTTACGTTTAAACTACTTTTCGTAAATGAGCCGTTTACTGCCCTAAATTTTGTACCTCATCATGCTGATAATCCAGATCTCCATTCTTCATTAAATATGGGCATAAAGATTTACTTGATTCATATTGAACCTAACATTGAGATGAATTTTCCAGTAGAAAGAACATTTCCTGATTGTGGTAAATTTGGAGATGGAGCACCAAAATCGCTCTCCAAGGCGGGACTTGTTGGCTCACCTGCTGGGAGTGGTGTCAACAAACAGCCTTTAGCTATAAGGCCCCTTCAAGGATTGTCTCAAATGCAAGAAGCCATTTTGCCCAAGGTCACACCCTTCCAGGGTTGGTCCTCCAGTGACCAACAGAGGAGAGGATGTTAAGGACTGACAAATTTGACGTAATATGACAAACTCTGATGGACCATTTCAGCTTCAGCACTCCCTGTGAAGTTTGCTGAGTACTTCATTGGGGATGAATCACAGCTCAGCTTCTCTCTGTCCAATCCTGCTTCCTTCCCCTCTATTCTGCAGGTATTGATCCCAAGACACTCCCTGATAAACATCCTGTCCTCAAAATGCTATCACAGAATCTGCTTCCTGGAGAAGCCAGCCTGTGGCAATGATCTTTAAAACTCAAAAAACATTCAGTAGTTGAAAAAAAAAATAAGGCCTAAAGCTTTCTCCAAAATTTAGAAATTATTGCTAACTTCTGAGCACAACTAGAGGTTAAAAGACTACTAATGCATATCTTTGCTTTCAAAACATCTACTTGCTTACTTTTACATTATCCTGANTGGAACTCTGTTTGACATTTTGAAAAATGGAAGTGTCTCAACATCTACCTTTTAAAACGTAGGCCTGTAGGAATAAAATTATAATGCCATAAAACAGCAATGAATGTAGTAATAGAATATCAAGCTCTTAACTCCATGATGTCTTTAAAAACTGTACATAGACTCTAAAAGTAACTATAAAACTACAAAATAACTTAAGTGCTGAAACATTCACAAGTAAGACAAGTATATCCTATGGATAACTTCGACTAGTTTATACAATGAAATTATTATCTTGTGCCTCTGTGGTATCTATGGCTTACTTTTGTATATACTTTTTGTTCATTTTGCACATCTTGGCGTGCTTGGGTTTCAATTATCTCGCTTTGCAGAGAAGCAACCATCTTCCCAATATTTTCTGATGCTGCTGTAATAGCTTCCAAAATATGTTTATCTGTAGCGATTGGTCTTAAGCTTTCTAATTTTATTTCTTCATATATTTCATTCCATATTTCTCCAATCTGTTATAACAAAGTTTAAGTTTAAAAAAGTTAAATGAACCAAAAATAAACGACTCAGTTGTAACTAATGCTTTATTTGGATTGTTGTTCCAAAGTTAACACTGACCAGCTTTTCCTAACTTACTCCTTAAGAATAGGTTAAGTGCATTGGGAATGATTTGGATACCAGTTCCATTTGAGTATTCCGAGGTAATTTACCAAATGTTTTTCCATGACAAGGTAGTCATGGATGAGGCTCCATTACCTAAGTCTAGTTCACTGCCATCATCACTTTCCTCTGGTTTATAGTGAGCCTGTTTTCACAGCTGCAGAAACTGCTGCTTTCGTCTCATCCTCCTGAACTACTGATGCTTTATTTCTTAAAGCTCTGTATTAAAGGCTAGGTCAAGCTCAGTTTACATGACAATGAACATGGGAATTCCTGGGACCCTAGATAGAACTCAGCCACCCAGAGGAAT
>NW_017731815.1:40930-41853 GCF_001890085.2 Hipposideros armiger | reverse complement strand
TGTGGAGGCTAGGTGAGTAGAGGGAGGAGATAGTTTGGTTATGCAGATAGACTACTGCTGTGATGCATCCTCTCAAGGAGGGAAAGGAAGAATAAAGTGAGGTGATAGAGAGAGTAAGACCCTGAGCCACAGTAATTTCAAGAACCCCCGGAGGTGGACAAGGGAGGCGGGAGCCTTGGCGGAGGCAGGGGTGCGCGACGTGACTGCCCGCGGGTCTCGGGGCTGGGTGAGGGCGGGGACTCGGGAGCTCGGCCACACACTCTCTGCCCCATCACTTTGTCCCTAGAAAAGGAGTGCGGTTCGGACTGCGGGGCTGACTCCGGAGACCCCGGCGGCCGCTGCGGAGCCCACAGCACCCGTCCTCCCAGATCCAGAGCGCGGCGCGGCCAAGACCACTGGGCTGGGCGAGCTCAGGCCGCCGGGTGTGCGCTCGCTGCGGGTGGCGGAGCGCTGCTTCCCGCCTTTCGCCTGCCCTTGGGTGAGTTCGGTTGGGCAGGGAGGGCCGGAGGTGGTCCCGAGCCCTCGCTGAGACCTCTCGTCCCTCCCGCACAGGAGCAGCCCGCGTTCCCCGAGAGGGCGCAAGGCACACAGGACACCGCGGCAGGACGCGCGCCTCGGCCACCTACAAAAGGTACTCCATTCCCGCGCGGGCCCCCTCTTCTGTATCCAGGTGACCCGACCCGGGAGGAGGGCATTGGTTGGGGAACGTCACCTGAAAGTTACAGGGGGAAATATTCTCCCGTCCTACCCAGTCTCTCCCTTATAGATCTCCATAAAGTGGCCACTGTCAGTTTGGGGAATAGGCACAATTTTCGACGATGTGAAACAACGTGAATAACTTAAATTTAGTTTCGTTTGATTTGTCTCTTTGTCCTAACTTTTTGGGGGAGGTGGCCGATGGCAGTATACGGGGAAGGAGGTGA
>NW_017731815.1:37237-38470 GCF_001890085.2 Hipposideros armiger | reverse complement strand
TTTTGTTGATGTGTAATTATTGCCTATGGCTATTGAATGATCATTTCTATCTTTCCAGGTAATTTGTTAATAGTTATTTATTTAAAAGGCATATTTGTAAGCATCTTTATTTTAAAGAAAATCACTTAAAATGAAACATATTTTTTAATACAACAGTCAGTGGTGTAAAATTGTAACCAATTTTGTAAAGTATCTTATACATAACATTGACTTTAAAACTGTACCCAAAATTAATGCCAGTATTGTCCTAAAAAGTAATATTTAATCTTGATATAGTGTACTGTGTGGCTTCTGATACGCTCATTTAATCACTGAGCCATCTTGTATATTAAAGTATTTTTCTATGCATTAAGGACTACATTTTTTTATGTTCTCATTTTTATTGTTTTCATTTTAAAAAGGAGTAGCAAACAGAAAGATAATAAGAAACTTCATTTTGGTAAAGGAGAGTTTGATAGAATTTTTGTCTTTAGATGTTAACTCAGTTTTTTATATTTCCTTTTCATGGCTCACATCTTATTCTAAAAAAGGATATGAAGCTTTAAAGAAATATACCAAACAATAGGGTAAGATGAAGTAGATGAGGAAATTGGGATGATGTGAAATGAAGACAGCAAGTTAATAATATGCAGTTTTACTTTAAAGTTTAAAATGCATGTCATAAAAACCTATATCTTTGATAAAGGGTAGTTGTAAATTTGGTCTGAGTTGTCTACTTCTCAAGGTGAATAGAGACTCATGAGCAGTTTCAAGATTGACAATGCTAATAAGAAAATCCAAACTTGTTTGGGAGAAGCCCAGCTTTTCCTAAGACTAAAAGCCAATAGAAACCTGTCCCCGAGGGTTTCATAATGGCTACCACGATGTACAGCACTGTTTTCAAGTATCCCGACAATGACAGATTCCCTTCAATGCAGACCGATGCTGGCACACCCAAACTCAATCAAATAGAAACAATTTTAAAAGCAGCAAAAATAATACTGAAAACGTAAGCAACTGTCTGATGGTTTGACTTGATCCAAGGATAAACTTTGAATTAATGGGGTGGGGGCTTACATTCTTTGAGTCATGGACCACTCTGAAATTCTGATGAGCTATAGATCCTTTACTAGGTGTTGTATATATACACACATCATTTTGTGTATAATTTCTGGGGGGCCCAAGAACCTGAGGTTAACAATCTCCAATATTAAAGAATGATAGACTGCATAGCTTTCAGGTATCTTTCACAAA
>NW_017731815.1:34384-35564 GCF_001890085.2 Hipposideros armiger | reverse complement strand
AAGCAGTTTTTAGATATTCAGCAAAACATAATCTTTAGGAATCTCTATTTTCAGCTGTTTTCTAGCAGTGACCTTAAGAAGTTATAATATAACATTTCTTTTACAACATTTCATAATATAGAATTTTAGTTAACACTGATTGGGCGTCACTCTATTTGGTTCAAACTAGTGATATTTATTACAGTTAAGGAAATTGCCCAATAACCTCTATTTTACTGCAACAATTCAACACTCATGGTAGCAAATCCCAATTCCAATAAATTCCTCATGAACAAGAAAACACCTTCTTTAGGCTCAGTTTTCTTAACCTACAAAATAAGGACCATAAAGGAGCTCTGGCATGAGTTGCTCTTGTCAGTCAAGGATAAACTCTAAGTGAAAGACAAAGAATAAATACCTGAAGGCGTTGGAGAACCACCAAAAGTAAGCAGATTCTAGAGGGCAGCCAAGCCCAGGCTAAAAGAATGAATCTGCTATTTGAGATGCTGACCAAAAAACAGCCCAGTGACGTCAATTGCATGCTAGACTGAAACAACCAACCAAAGGGGGAAAAAAAAACAACCCTAACATTCTTTGGGAGAGTCTTATAGGATCTAGGGTCTTTGTAAAATAACATTTACAATGTCAAGGATACAACCTAAAATTACTTAATAAACCAAGAAACATGACAATGTGACTCAGTTTTGAGAGAAAAGACAATCAGAAATCAACCTGGAGATGCCTCAAATGTTGGAATTAGCAGACAAAGATTTAAAGCAATTAGTATAAACATATTCAAGGGTACAAAAGAAAATATGTACATCATAAATGAAATACAGGAACTCTAGCAGAGAAATAGAAACTATAAAAAAAAAACTAATGGAAATTACGAGACAAAACCACATCAACTCAGAATTCTATATCCAGTGAAAATGATCTTCCAAGAGTGAAGGTGAAATAAGATACATTTGCAGATAAAGAAAAATAAAAAAATATGTTGACAGTGGATGTGCACTATGAGAAATATTAAATAACTTCTTCAGACTAAGGAATGTTTATAATGTATAATGCACATTGTACTATGGGCTTATAATGTATGTAGATGTAATGCATTTGATAACTATAGCAAAAAGGATGGGAGGGTGAGTAAATGGACTCATACCTTGCAAGATTTCTACATTTTACATGAATTGATTCAATA
>NW_017731815.1:27669-33092 GCF_001890085.2 Hipposideros armiger | reverse complement strand
CATTTTTGCCATATGTTACTATTTTACTTCCATAAAGGGAAGAACACGCATCAAGCTTGTGAAAAGTTGCATAAAGTTTACGGTGACAAGGCTCTACAAGAACGTCAGTGCCAACAACGGTTCACGAAATTCTGTGCTGGTGATTTTGATCTCAACAATGCTCCTCAGTCAGGGAGGCCCACCAAGGTTGATGACAACAAAATAAAGGCATTGATCGAGTCAAACCCACGTTACACAACACAAGAGATTGCAGAAACATTGAACACCATTCATTCAAGCGTTCATGACCACCTGAAGAAGCTGGGATACATAAGCAAGCTTGGTATTTGGGTTCCGCATGAAGTTCATTTGACGGCATGTATAAACATCTGCAATATGCTCAATAAACATGAGGAAAACGATCCTTTTTTTGAAGCGACTGATAACTGGTGATGAGAAATGGATTGTTTACAACAATGTGGTGTGCAAACAGTCTTGGTCCCGACGTGATGATTCGCCTCAAACGACATCGAAAGCAGACATTCATCAAAGGAAGGTTATGCTCTCATTGTGGTGGAATTTTAAAGGTGTCGTGTTTTTCGAGCTCCTACCAAGGAACCAAACAATCAATTCGAATGTGTACTGTTGGCAATTGGACAGTTTGGACGAATCCAACATTCAGAAATGTCCAGAGTTTGTTAATTGTAAAGGAGTTGTGTTCCATCGTGAAAACAGGAGACCACACACAAGTTTGATGGCCCGTCAAAAATTATTGTAGTTTTGATGGAATGTGTTGCCACACCCACCATACTCACCTGACCTTGTGCCATCAGACTTCCACTTGTTTCTCTCTCTTCAAAACTCCTTGCGTGGTATAATGTTCAATTTAGAGGAGGCTGTAAATCAGCACCTTGTTCAGTTTTTCACAAATAAAGACAGGTCCTTCTATAAACGAGGGATTATGAAGCTCACTGAAAGATGGCAAAAGGTTATCNGACTATTTATTAGTTAGCACTGGAATCTTCATTTACTCGTTTAGGCTACAAAGATAGTTACTACTAGCAGGTTATATCTTTTGTACATTGCAGAAGATACCAGTCACCTGAAAACATCACTGAGGTTTCTAGAGGTACTGGTTATATATGACCAAGGAATAAAGCAGGTCCCAAGGAAATCAGGTTCAATTTTTAATACTTAATTGAATAAGCTACTGAATTTACATCGGTGACGCATGTTTTCAAAATATTTTGCATACATTAAATACTAATTCAGTACACTTAAATGTTTCAAGCACTCAGAATAATATAAATGACATATTTTGTTGCAGTTATATTCAAGCTTAACAGCTGAGGTACCAGAACAGGTGAAATTCAAGGTAATCAATGATCTGCATGGAAGGGGCTGATTTTCATTAACTATTCCTTAAAAGTACAGGTAGTTATGAGAATATTTTATAAATAAAGTTGGGAAGAACTTTCAATGAAAAGGGAAAGATATGGTACTTTGAACAAGTGTGTTCTTAGCTTTGGTTTTGCTATCTTAATAAGTTCTACTATTTTCATGGACTAACATTTAACAATTTCATAGCTAGAGGAAGAATTATAATGAACCATAATAGGATTCAAAATAGTATTCAAAGTATTAATGGAAAAGTTGGAAAAAAGTAATGAGATTTTGGAAATCCATGGTACTTCTCACATATTTGAAGCGAACAATTAGCATTATAAACTTTTTAGTTTCTAGCTTCTAGCTGAAGCAGCTTATCACATTTTCCAAAGGGGTGTTTATCTCAAATTCATATTTAAACTTTAATATAATGTTTCTTTTGGTGTTCCTGGAGGTGAAACATCTTTGGGGGAGGGAATAATATGGACAATTGTTTTTTCTGTCCTTCACTCTGTTTCTTACAGAACAGATCAATGAATGAGAAGGCTGGCTAACTATCATCTCTTTTCTAAAAACCAGAAAGACCACCTTTGCTTCCCACTAATAAACCAAATGAAACTCAGAGCAGCATCTTCAGTAACTGTGAAAATTCATAGTTTCAATTATCATTCTAAATTGCATATAAAGATCGAATAGAACTAGTATTCTACAGAAAGGTCAACAGAAAAAGATGAATGAATATTTATTTCTGAAAAGTCTGTCAAAATTGGCTATTTGTTGTGGATATCTTAATATTCCAAAAATCTTACCTTTAAAGTTCTGGCATTTGATGTTCTAGCCAAGAAATTTTCCCATGACTTATTAGCCAACTCTCTTTGCTTGTGGGAGGCTTGTATCTGAAATGAGAAAGATAATTAAGAGTTCCAGTTTCTATGAAAGGATACCAACGGGCTTGAAATGAAAGGATACCAAAGGGCTTGAAAGCTCTTACTTTGAAGGAAGACCTAGTTTTTGCCAAGGTTAAATTTAAGGCTGACTAGGAGAAGGATTAGAGTAATCACAAAGTTCAAAAACTTAAAAAGCACAAGTATTAATATGGAAAAGAAAACCTTCATTATGTGTCTGAGGTTTGAACTGCTTTCCATAAAATGTAATGCAAAACTGTTGTGATAAAAATATAAAATATAAAGATACCAACAATCATTCNTGTGGTAAAGATGTCATCACTCAAGAGTGCTGAAGCCACTTTCATCTGTGCTCACTAAACTCCATCATTTTTATCCTTTTGACTTTCTTTTCATTGAGCTTATTAGCAAAAGTTTCAGTGTGAGAGCTTGAAACTTTGTCTCAACTGACTCATGTAAGGAAATACACTGTCCACCTTTCAGTCAGGTTGGATAGACTTGGCATCATATCCCCTAGGGCTCAGGGGTGGCGTGTGTGGGGAAGCACAGGATGTGAGGAGACAGGGGATGATTAGAGTTAATGACACAGCCAGACAGACAGACCGGCTCACTCACTCCCTGCGGGGTGGCTGGAGCTGTAATATGCAAACGTGGGTGCAGTCTGTCTACCCAAGTCCAAGGGTCTAGATTAAGCAACATTACTACCCTCTGCCCACTGACATTTCTTCAGTTGTTAGATGGCTGCCAGGTAATAATAGCCTGCCCTATTTTACTTTCTTCTTCCCGATGGGTAAGATCTACCTGGCAGGAGACAGGTCCACAGACATCACAAGGCTATTTTGATTGAAGTCAGGCCTAATCAATCTGGAGCTATCAAGTTGTATTACAAACAAAAAATGATATTCGACCACCTGATATCGATTCTATTTCTACATATGCTTTAATAATGTAATAATATTTATGCCTCATCATTTTAGAGGAGGTCTATCACTGTTATGCGGTAATTACATTTGAACTATTTGAACATATCTGGGTTTAGCATTACCTGTATATTAGTGTGTTGGCTGAATCTTTCCTTTGAGCTCAGGAAAAGTCTGCCTCTGCAGAGCTCAAGGGAAAGTCTGCCAGGAGCTGAGGCCACCATCACTTATTCAATAATTAATTTACTGAGGAATTGGTTACAATAATGAATGAAATATGTTTTTTTACCTTGTCCTCAGGGAGCTTAGAGGCTGAGGAAGGAACTGATAGTCTAGAAAATGGGGCAACGACTCATCGTGGTTAGACTTGGACACTTCATCTTGATTCTGTATCTGAGATGCACCTGAAGTGTATCTGGTGCTTTCTGTTTGGGCCTCTCATATTGCATGTTTCTACCCACATCCGTTCTAGTGTCTCAGTAACTTCCCTTTAATGGAATCTTTGTGCTCAGGGCTTCCTGTGAAGAAGAGGAACAAATTATGCCTTCTCAGATCTTGTTGTGGGTGGTGGTAATTGAGAAAGGGACTCAGGAGAGGGCAAAGCTCACTAATAAGCTGATGCATATGATCTACTCCTGTGGGCCACAAGGGATTGAATGGGCAGCTAGCTGGCTCGGGGTGAGAGGCCGCTGGCCCAAGGTGAACTGGCAACTCATTGTAATTAGAACAANTAAAACTTCAAAAGCATTTATTTAACAGTATAACCAGCAAGGTAAGCAGCCTAATATCTTTTAATTGACATTTGATTGTTATATAAAGTAATGATAAAATAATACTTTAATATCTATTAATCTATTTTAATAATCTATTTTAATAAGCAATAATTCCTATAAGAGCAATAATGCTCTATTAAGAAAAGAAATTATATTTTACACATTATGTTAGGCTTCTTAATAGCTCTGTGTCAGTAATAACCATCTTCTTTTATAAATTAATAGTTGGATGAAATCTCATCCCATGGAAAACACACAATCAATTGCATGTTTTTTGAATAGTATCAGATGCAAAATGGAAAGTAAAAACTACACAGTCTGTGAGCGATTGCTCACAGCTATGAATAAATCTTTTATTTCCCAATTGACTTTTTGCCATATTAGATTTTAATAACAAGGTTAAGAAGGTACTCACTTTAAAATCAAGGTATCTATGTATGATACAGAGGGTGACAAAATCTTCAGTAGATAGGCCAGGCAAATTTTCAAAATCTGAACAAAGTTTACAAAGAGAGAATTACTTCAACAGGACAAGTGACTCCAAAATGCAGACATCTATCATAAAAACAAATGCAAACAGTTCTTTTTTATTTCATTTTGATTTATGAAAAAGTTACTTCTGCCTTCTGACTTCTTCCTAATAACAAACCTTTGCCAGGTCATCCCTTATCTAGTCATTAAAGAGGAATACTTTCTGTACTGTGGTGAGACCATAATATTGTACTTTGAGAACCTGAAGAGTGAGGACTTTTCCTTAATAAGAAGCAAGGACTTAAACCAACGCAGGCAATTCAGAATTCTAGTGTTTAAGCGCAGTCATCTAAACTAACTTCCTTTAATCCCGGCTGCCCACTGGAATTGCCAGGGGAGACAAAAAATAGTGATGCCTGGGCCCCCCACACCCTGATTTAATTGATCAGGGGTGTGGCCTGCGCATTGGGTTAACAATGGAACCTGCATTTATCTATATAGACGGACATTTGTTCATCATGTTTGAAAAGTGGAGTCCAAGGTAAAATCAACTCACATACTTAGCAAAACAGAGACACGCTTGTGAATCTGACGAATAGCTTCTTACCTAGTTTGCCCAACACAGCATAAATTTTTGCTCTAATGTTCTCGGCAACATCCATAACTGCAATAGTCGGGCAGTTAGCAGGCAGTGGAATGATTTTTTGCTCTTCTTGAAAATTAGTAAATAGAGGTTTCTTTGTATCTAATTATTAGATATCATGAAAACAGAAGGGACAGATAAAAACTGTAGTAAATTAATATTTAATTTTGAGATTTTAGACTAGACATCATAAAATATATAAATATAACAGAGTAAAATAGTGCCTTGTAGATGGTTACTGTTTTTTCTTTATTGTGAAATAAACATTTTTAAAAATTAGTTTCAGCTGTACAACACAGTGCAATATACTTTTTACCCCTCAAAGTGACAACCCCCTCCCCCAATC
>NW_017731815.1:23836-24640 GCF_001890085.2 Hipposideros armiger | reverse complement strand
CAAGTTAAAGAATATAAACAAAGGGTTTTGGTTGAGGGCAGAGTAGGAAAATGCTGTGCACGCCTCCTCCCATGACCATATCAAAATTACAACTAAATTATAGAACAACCATCACTGAAAATTGCCTGACATCTAGCTGAATAGAAGTCCTACAACTAAGGACATACAGAAGCAGCCACCCCGAAACTGGTAAAAGAAGTGGACATGGAACGGGCTGGTCCCACACCCTCGTGTGGTTTGGGACCCGAGGAAGGATATCTCGGGTGCTGCGGTCTCCCTGAGGAGTGAGTGGTCCCAGCTTCACACCAGCTCCTCAGCCCAGGGCTCCAGTGCTGGGGACACAGTCCCCATAACTTCTGGCTGTGAAAACCAGTGGTGATTGTGCCTGAGTGAGATGGAGGGGGGCTGGAGTCCCAGGTGTTCCTCTTAAAGGGCCCACACAGAGACTTACTCATTGACAGAATTACTCGCTCTGAGCTTCAGCACTGGGGCAGCAGCTCAAAGGGCACCAGGGACATACAGAGAGGAACTGAATTGTCTGGCTTTAGAGCAAGGGCTGGAGGTGTGGCTTTCGCCCAGAGAAAAGTGCAGCAGAGCCACTGTTCCTTTGTTGAGCCCTCCCCCCACCCAGCCTGCACATCCAGGTGGCCACCATATCTGGGTCTCCATCAACCTGGTTAACCCGTTTGTCCTGCCCTGCTGATTTTTTTTTTTTTAAGATTTTATTGGGGAATTGGGGGAGGAGAGCAGACAAGTTGCTGATCTTTTGTTCTTCAGTCTAGTTGTGGAGGACGTTGCTTCACC
>NW_017731815.1:17278-23126 GCF_001890085.2 Hipposideros armiger | reverse complement strand
TGAATCTGCTACTAATTTATTCAGTTTTCTTCTAATCGTTCAGAATTTATGATAGCAAGATCTGCAAACCCTGTGAAAAGAACTTTAAACAAAAGGGTCAAAATCCTCATATTTTCCTAGTATCTTTTAAAGATCTCTTTTTGAAAATATGCATTTAAGTGTTTCTACTAACAATTATAAACACACTCACCCATTATCTTCCCATGTTTATCACGTTTTACTCCTAGTTCTTTTTCTTCCTTTCTCCACAATTTTATTAAAAGACTAGCAGCTGTCTGGTCCTTCTTTCCTCGCCAAGCATTGACATGAGCCGTAGTTTTGGGATTATCACAAAATTCAACCATTATTCCAAGTATTAGATTACAGAATTTTTTTTGTTTCAACTTTTGCAAGGAAACAGAAAAAGAAAAATGTTGTAATAAACATTAAAAACTATTGCCTTAAAAACAAAGGCGAAATATTTGTATTAATCAGTGTTTCTTCTACATGATTGACTTACAAATTTCAAACTCTAAGTATGATTTATGATAATCTGCTAAAATAGATATTCATTTTAATGAATATATTTTCAAATATTAGGAGTTAAAAAGAATAAAAAGAAAAATATTCAATATAATTTTATGTAGTCATAAACATATGTCATGTCCAAAAATGTAATTGATTTGGTTGCCTAGGAAAAAGGGAGATTGTAAAAATAAGTGAAAATGTTCATTTTAAGTGGAGCAACGTCAACTGTGCTATACATAGGTCACTGCAATTATAGGATCTTTCCAATTTACATGCTTTATTAAGGTTTGTAAAGATTCATATTACTTATAACCTCATTGTTACTAAGAGAATGACTGACGGTAATTTCAAGTGGCAGTCATATATGAAAATAAATCAAAATGAGGTGTAATTTTGTATTTGGAAAATCAGCACCCATAAGAGTATTTAAGAATTTAATAAAAATTATCAAGCATATTTCCTTTGTTTTGCTACAACTAATTTTTAGAAAATCAAGATTTAAGTAGAGAAAAGTCCATCAAGAGCAATGGACTCCACACGGTGATGGTTTCTATTGGGAGTAGTTTTTGTTGATCAACTCTTATAGTATACAGCTAATAGAATACAGCAAAGGAAACAGGCAACCTGTTGTCTGAATTACAAACATTATCAGCTTCACCTTTTATTAAATGAAAGATAATAATATTACCTGCTTTAGAGAGTTATTATGTGTTAATATGAAAATGTCTGTCAGAAAGTAAGCTCTCAATATTTAACCACTATTAGCAATTTTTATCATTGAACACTCAATAAATATTTTAGTGTATTATATTAAGCAGAACTCTCAAATGAGTTTTCTGTTTTTATACTTCATTTTCAAGAAAAAAAGGCAAATGTCCAAAGTTGAAGTTGGTATAAAAACTTCATTAAAGAATGCTTATAATCTATAATTAACTTGATTGGTTCAATCTACATTAAGCAAATCCAATAATTGTACTCATAATAATAGAAAACACTTACATAGCAAAAATATGTGTCAGGAATTCTTCTAACTAATGCATGCAAGTGTACATATTAATATATGCATGTGCACATGTGCGAACGCACACACATAATCACTCATATAATCCTTGCAACAGTGCATGAGGTAGACACTGTTATCTCTGTTTTGAAAAAGTCGCTAACAGAGATGTTAAATAACTTGTCCAAGTTACACAGCTAACAAGTACTGGAGGCCTCGGTCAGACTGATTCCAGCCTCTGCTCACAATCACTATGCTATACGGCCCCTCGTACCCCCGTCTTTGTGCCTTTCCAGCAAAGAAACCCTAATGGTGAAGGAGAGTGAACACAGTGAGAAATATCTTTGGAGTTGTCTATATAATCTTAAATGTAACTATTTAATACATACATATTTATTCCTTACTTCCAAATCTTTAAGGAAAAGCAAGATTCCAGGAAGTTGTGCCAAATTAACTTTGTGACTTTGAGAACCCCTGACACATCACCACATGCCTCTGTGCATACCTGTGCTCTAGTCAGAGGAACGTGGCGAGCTGTACGCCATTTAGGACTTCAGGAGAGTTACACATGCAGCTTCTGTATTATGGTCAATTTGTGACCTTCCCAAGGGTTTCTGGTTTATCAAGGTGGGTTATTTTTATTGTTATTATTACTCACTTATTTTTTGTTTGCAGTGTTTTATATGTAATGCATCTACTCTCATCTCCAGTGTCAACTGATTTTCTTTCAGAGACATGAAAGGACACGAATAACTTTAGTACTTTTACTAAACCAAAGTAGGTTATTTCATTAATAAAATCAAGAATGGTCGCAGTCAGTCAGTGACACAGCTAGAGCTCACCGAGGATATCTTCTAAAGTTTTATTTAAATAAAATTATACTTTTTCTCCCACATCATCTTGACTATGGACTCACTTAGGACTGAGGCCAGTCAGTAAGGGGTTACTCTGAGGATAAATGAGGGTCTTTGCTATTCTTCACAGCTGGTAGATGGCAACTGTCTTTCCTGGAAGGCTTCATATAGAGGCTGCTCACTCCTGCTCATTCTGTAAAACGGTCCACGACACACTAGCTCCTCACATTAACTACAAACTATACACAGTTCTTAAATAATGCTTATCTTTACTTGTGTGTCTAATGTGGCCCTTAACTTTTAATACTAACATAGGAAGCAAGAAGTTAAATGATTAAGGGTTTTGATATAGCCTAGCACTTCACAAACTGTTTCTTTGAAGGTTGGTGGAAAGAAAGCAAAACCATAAAAATTCTCTACTGTCATGTGTTTGGGAATGCTGACCTATATGAACTGATTTCTTCACTTGTGAAATTTTAAGAACCTTTAGTATGCCAATGCATATTATAAATCTCCAATAGGGGTTTTGATTAAAACAAACATTTGAATGATTTGAGGGTACATTTAATCACACAATAATGTTCTGTGGTACTCAGTTTGGAAAGGGTTAATACAGACATTTATTTTTTGTTTTATAATCATTATAATCATACTTACTGCCAATAAATCCAAAAGGAGAAAAATGCCTTCTTTTTCAAGAAAGTAATCCTCCAAGGTATAACATCCCAAAATGCAGCACCTTAAATAAAAATGAAGTTATGCATTTAACAAAGATTTGTCATTAAACTCAATTTGTGAGTTTATTCCTATCAAAATTTTTTTCAAAGAATTTTCGTTCCTTTAAGTCAAGTAATTTTTTCTTACTCAAAAAATTGAACTTTAAGGAGACTTTGGCAGTGTAGCTTAAGTTCAACTATAATATTTTAAACCAATATCAAGTAATATTTTTTATAACTGCTTAATTCTTTTCTGTAGATGCAATATTCTCCTTTGCTTTCATGACATTAATGATTCTTAAACGTCTCTGGTTACTCTAGTAACTCTTTCTTCAAGGTTTATCCATTTATAATCTCAGTGTTGGTATGCCTCAAACATTTGATGATTTTTAATTACATCTTATCTTTGCCGTCGAGATTATTTGCTGAAGTGCCTGCTGCTTAGGCCTGTGCAGCTCACATGGAGTGAGGGATTGAAGTTGCTGCTGCGGGTGGTGGTGGTGATGCTGGTGATGCTGGTGATGGTGGTAAATAGTAACAGAAGCTGATCTTTATTTCTCCCAGGCATTGTAAGCTTGCTGGGGTCAATTTCCTATGTCCTTTTCCTATTTAACATGACTATTACTTAATTATTTATGGTTCAATAATAATTTGGTACTTATTTAACATGGCTTCCTCTTGAAAAAAAAAGATCCTTGTTTCTGCTGCCTGCTTTGTGATGGCTGTGTGTAGTGGTGGCGGGTGGGGTGGTGCTGCGTAAAGGCCATCAGGGTTGGCCTCTCCCGCTCAGGTGGTTCCAGGTTTTACCACCTCTGGGTAAAAATTGTGCTTAGTTTGTTCCCACTTTTGAGGTAATGCTCTCTGATGTCTATCATGGGCTGTCTTTTACCTCTTTCATTCATAAAGTTACAATAAAAGAAAAAATAGAACATTCTTCTTTGTTCAGAAATTAAACAATTATACTTCTAAATCTCTCAAAGGTCAAAAAGAAAATAACAATGTAAATTAAAAAATAATTTGAACTCAATGATAATGAAAATTGAACATATTGAAACTCATGCATTGGAGCTAAATCCATGATTAGAAGAGAATTTACAGCTTTAGATGGATATATTAGAGCAAAAGAAAAGGCTGGAATCTATGATCCTTTTATCCGTCTCAAAAAATAGAGAAGGTAAAATAGAAGAAAAGGAAAAGACCATAGAAATTAATGAAATATGAAACAAAATAAAATAGAATCACTGAAGCACACAAATTGATTCTTTGGAAAGACCAATAATATTGATTAATTCCTGGTAAAACCCATCAAGGAAAAAAAATAGAGAAGGAGGAAGTGACTAATACCAGGAAAGAAAAAAGGCACCACTTTGTATCCTAAAGACACTAAAGATATTAAGAGGATGTTACAAACAACTATATGACAGTAAGTTTGAAAATTTAGGCAAGATAAACAAACTCCTAGAAAAATACATCTTATCAGAGCCTACACAAGAAATAGAAAATCTTGACATGTTTATATATTAAAGAAATAAAATCTATTATTTCAGAACCTTTGTACAAAGTAAACTCTAGGCACAGATGACTTAATTATTTAAGAAAAATATAACAACAATCTTACACAAACTCTTTCATAGAATATAAAAGAAAAAATACTTCCTCACTTGTTTTATTATATCAGCATAAACTAGATACTAGAACTTACCTCAGTTTAAGTTTCTGAGAAGAGGAAAATGAACAGATGTCTGGTATCACCAATTAAACACTGAATTTATTACTTATTTGTTGTTTCTACCTTATCTCTTATCCAAAGGGATTTGAAGTTGTATTGTAATAAAAGACACAGATAAATAAAACCATCATCTAGAAATTTTAATCTTAGAGTAACTGTGATGTATTAAATAAAGAAGGAATAAAACCTCAAGATATTTTCTGCAGTAACCTCAGAATCCCAATATAGTGGTAGATAGTAAGGGCAGTACTCATAATACGCAGCTCTGGATTTTTTACTATGCTTAATACTGTGCTTTGGTCAATAAGAAGTTGCTATTGAAACTTAAGATCTATCACTACATACCTCTTGTTTCTACTGTAAAAAACAAACAAACAAATAAACCAGATAGCTGATTAGCCCCATTGCCTATGTGTATCCATTTGTATGAGGGCTGAGTATTCTAGCTCTCAACACAAACAGTGAATTTGCAATGCGTAAAACTAGTTACTTGATCTTATGGAAAGTGGTATTCATCAAAGTTTCCCTACTCTAGTATAACTGGAATACAAAAATCTGCATATAATTAATGTATACAATTTGGTGAATTTGGACATACGTATGTTACTTTCACCACAATACAGGTAGTAAAAATAACATCTGTAAAAGTTTCCTTGTGTCCCTTCGTGTTTTCGGTTTTTGTAGTAGAACACTTAACATGAAATTCACCCACTTAACAAATTGTTAAGTACACAACACCTTATTGTCAACTGTAGGCACTGTTGTTCAGTAGATCTACAAGCAGTATGCTGTCTAGCGAATCTCTGGAATTTACTAATAACATTGTACCCATTGAACTACTCCTCATACCCCCCTCACCCTATCACTCTACTATTTACATACCATTGTCTACTTCTATAATTTTGACTATTTTAGAGAAATCATGTGTAAGAGATACCCTTCTGTGAATGGCTTATTTTACTTAGCATAATGTCTTCCAGGTCCATCTGTTACTGCAAATGGTAGGATTTCCTTCTTTTCAAAGGCTGAGTAATATTCCATT
>NW_017731815.1:3020-15568 GCF_001890085.2 Hipposideros armiger | reverse complement strand
TAGTGCCATGTTGCACACATGCATCATGACTTTTCTGACAACCCAACACATTCCCACCAACATTGTAAAAGGGCTCCCCTTTCTCCACAACCTTGCCAACACTTGTATCTTTTCTTTTTCTGATAATAACCATCCCAATAGGTGTGAGGTGATATTATATTGTAGTTTTGATTTACATTTCCCTGAAGATTAGTGGTTCCATATGAATTTTAGGCTTGTATTTTCTATTTCTGTAAAAAATAGCTTAGGATTTTAATAGGGACTGCATTGAATCTATAGATAACTTTGGGTAGTATGAAAATTTAAACAATATTAATTTTTCCAATCCATGAATACAGGAAGTTTTTCCATTTATTTGTGTCTGTTTTTTTTCCTTCAGCAGTGTTTTATGGTTTTCAGTGTGTAAGTCTTTTACCTTCTTGGTTATGTTTATTCCTAAGTATTTTATTCTTTTCGGTGTCATTGCAAATGTATTTGTTTTCTTTTTTAATTGGGGGGTTGGGGGATGGGAACAGCATTGGGGAATCGGGGAAGGGGAAACAGACAAGTTGCTGTCCTTTTGTTTTTCAGTCTAGTTGTGGAGGACGTTGCTTCACTGGCCCAAGTTGGCACCATCAATGCGCTCTTCCCAGGCAAGGCAGATCAGTCGCCGGCTTCTGGACTGCCGCTCATGGCGGCTGCTGGCCACACATGGTAGCCCATGGCAACCCACTGCAGCAGGAGCTGCAGCCTATGCCATCGCCGGCGACTCACAGAAGCCCAGCTCCAGGTTGAGCTGTTGTTCAGCATCTTAGCTGTAGAGGGCAGTGTCACTGGCCCTCATATATGGGATCCGAACTTGAGCCCTCTGGCTCCCAAGCAAGCTCTCAACCAATGTGCCACTTAGCCGGCCCTGTATTTGTTTTCTTAATATCCTTTTCAGATAGTTCATTATTGATGTGTGGAAATGTAACTGAATTTTGTATGTTGATTTTGTAACCGGCAAAATTACTGAGTTCATTTATTAGTTCTAACAAGTTTTTTTTGTTTGTGGAGTCTTTAGGATTTTCTACATATAAGATCATGTCATACGCAAACAGATAATTTTACTTCTTCCTTCTGATTTGGATGCTTTTTATGCTAGGATTTACGGTATGTTGATTAGAAGTGGTGAAAGTGGGCAGCCTTGCATTGTTACTGATTTTACATGAAAAGCTTTTAGCTTTTCACCACTGAGTGTGATGTTAGCTATGGGCTTTTTCTCTACCTAATTTTGTTGAGAGTTTTTATCATGAAAGAAAGTTGAATTTATTCAAATGCTTTTTCTGCATCTATTGAGATGAGTGTGTGATTTTTATTTCATTCTGTTAATGTGGTATATCACACTGATTGACTTGCATATATTGAACCATGCTTAGATTCCAGGGATAAATCCCACTTGGTCAAGGTGTATGATCCTTTTAATGTGATACTGAATGTAGTTTGCTAATATTTTCTAAAGGATTTTTGCATCCATGTTCTTCAGGAATATTGGTCTGTAGTTTTGTTTTCTTATGGTGTCTTTGTCTGGCTTTTGTATAACAGTGATGCTGTTTCTCATAAAATGAATTTGGAAGTGTTCCCTCTCCTATTTTTTGGAAATTTAAGAAGACTTGGTATTACTTATTTATATATCTGATAAAATTTACCCGTGAAGCTACCTTATCTTGGGCTTTTTTTGTTGGGAGGTTTTGATTGCTGATTTAATCTCCTTGGTCTATTCAGGCTTTCGATTTCATCTTGATTTAGTCTGGTCGGTTGTCTGTTTTTAGAAATTTATTCATTTCTTCTATTGTTGTCCAATTTGTTGGCATATAGTTATTTATAATAGTCCTTTATTACTTTTTTTGTGGCATTTGTTGTGAAGTCTACTCTTTCATTTGTTATTTTATTTGAGTCTTCTCCCTTTTTTTCTTAGCTAAATGTCTGTCAATTTGTTATCTTTTTAAAAAAACCAACTCAGTTTTGTTGATTTTTTTCTATTACTATTTCATTTGTCTGCTCTATAATCTTTATTATTTCCTTTCTTCTCTTAATTTGGGCTTGGTTTGTTCTTTGTTTTCTAGTTCCTTGCAGTGTAAAGTTAGGTTGTTTGAGTCTTTCTTCTTTTTTTATTGTAAGCATTTATCACTGTAAACTTCTCTTTTAGTAATGCTTTTGCTGTATTATATAAGTTTTGGTATATTGGTGTTTTCATTTTAGTTTGTCTTGAGAAATTTTCTAATTTCCTTTTGTTTTTGTCTTTGACCCAATGGTTGTTTCAAGAGTTTGTTCTTTAGTTTCCATTCATTTGTGAGTTTTCCTGATTTCCTTTTAGTATTGGTTTCTAGTTTTATTCCATTGTGGTCAGAAAAGACATTTTGAATAATTTCTGTGCTCTTAAATTGAAGACTTGTTTTGTGACTTAGCATGTGACATATCCTGAGAATATTGTATATGCGCTTGTAAAATAAAAGAAAAAACTTTGTGTCTCCTTTCAACACTCTATACTCAATAGTTCACTTTTGGCCACCAAATGAAAGAAAAAACTTTGTGTTTCCTCTCAACACTCTGTTCTCAATACTTTACTTTTGGCCACCAAATGTGTGGTTTTTTTTCCCACACCAATTCTCTGATTCTCTGCAGACACTAACTGGGTATCCTACAATTTAATTCAATTCTGACATTATACCTGGAATTAGAATCAGATCTCACAGGTTGAGGACTCAGTCCCAAAAGACTGCAGTGTCTCCCTGTCCCCACCAGTCTAGGTTGTCACCTGAGCTTTGGACCAATCAGCTATTAATCAGATGTTCCACCCCTCCTCGAGATGGAAAATTTGTTAGAGAGGCTCACTGAAATAAGGAAAACGGTGTATTTACTAGATTACTGGCTTGTTATAAAAGCATACAACCTGGGAACACTCAGATGGTAGAGATGCAAGATATGGGAGAAGGGGCATGGGTCTCCCATGCCCTCTACCAGACCTTCCATGTGTTCACCAACCTGGAAGCTCTCTTAATTTCATAGCTTAGGATTTTTTATGGAGGCTTCATTATATAGGCATGATTGATTAAATCATTGGTCACTGGTGACTAAATTCAATGTCTTGTCTCTCTCACCTTCCTGGAGATTGAGGGTAGGGGTGAAGTTTTAACTCTCTAATCAATCATATGGTCGGTTCCCCTGGCATCCAGACCCCCATTCTGTGGTTATCTAGGGGCTTTCCAAAAATCACTGTATTAACATAAACTCAGATGTGGTAGAAAGGGATTATGAATAACAAAAGACACTAATATTTATTACTCTGGAGCTATTATAGGAATTGAGAATAAAACACCAAATATAACATAAGGTGTTCCAATTGCTCTTCTTGAGTAGGAAATTACAAGTTTTAGGAACTCTGTACTAGGAATGGACCAAATATACAGAGGGTGCCAAAAAAAACCGTATACACATTTTAAGAAAGGAAAAAACTGTATTAAAATTGCAATACTCAATATATACTGATAACAAAAGATGAATACAAGTCACGTTTGACTTCTGCAATTGTAAGCGATGCTCAAAGTGGTTACCATCAATGTCCAGACACTTCTGATTATGGTGAACTACTGCTTGAGCAGCGTTGACCCAAGTGTCCACTTATATCGCTGTGCATTCCGTTTCAATTTCTTCCCAAAGTACTGCCAGTGTAACAGGTTTTTTACATACAGCATCCTTTAAGGTCCCCCATAGGTAGAAGTCAAGGGGTGTTACGTCAGGAGAATGTGGGGGAAACTCAACTGCACCTCTTTGTCCTATGCATTGTCCTGGCAAATTCTCATCAAGGTAAGCTCTCACGTCTCGGTGGTCTTGCACTCCTCGAATGACAACTGTGCTTCTGCCATTTTCTTTGAGTGTCCTGCCTGTCATATGGTGACACTAGCATTCATTCGAGTAATGCCATCTTTTGAGCGAATGTTATATGACATATTGCTACTGTGATTCAACTTCAAAAAGAAATACATAGATAACATCTCTTAAAATGTGTATACATTTTTTTGGCACCCCTGTATATTTCTTATACATCACAGTATCCACAGCACTTGAAAAGAATATGTATGCTGTTATCGGGTGGAATGTTCTGTGTCCATCTGATCTACAGTCATCAGTGGTTTTTTTAACAAATGTGTTGCAATGTGACTTTCAATAATACCACCCAACTAGAACCAAAGAAATGTATTAAGTGTGAATGATACATGAAACTCAAGTAATTTTCTCCAAGATAAAATTTCATAAATTAATATTAAAGCAGTGTTTTTTGCTCTTATGAATGCTCCAAAGTTTGGTTTTCAGCTCCTTGAAGAGAAGATGAATGAGGAATTCAACAGTGTTCAAGTATAAGAAGAATATTGTATGAGTAATAATAGATGGTAGTGTTTTCCCAGACCAGGCCAAAATGGAATGGTTTCAAATCACAGAAAAAACAATTTAAGTTTAGATACAAGAATGGTTTTATATTTGAGTGATGGACAAGATTACCTTCCAAAAGACATTCATAAATATCATTTCTGGACTATTGAAAAAAAAACGCATTGAGAGTTATCTTCCTGGTGTGATTTTTAGGGGAAGACAATTGGCATACATAGCTATTAGAGGTAATTCCCTTGTACTGTGACTCTATCTAAGTTGGGTATAGTAATACTCACCAAATGCTGTCCAATGTACTAAAAAGAAGTACATTATAGCCTAATCCACTCTGAAACTTCTTGGGGTCTGTTTTCATTACATGAAGAATTATATCCACTCCTTCAGTTCCAAAAATTTCCTAAGAGATTTATTTAAAATTATTTCTTGAAATAAATAAATAATCCTTTCCTTTCCCATTTCATCCTGTCCCATAAAACTTTTTCTACTGGAAAAATACAACACTGGTAGGAAAATAGTACTTTTAATACAATATTTTCCCCCAAATTTGTACTCATTTGTTCTCAGGAATTTAAGACAAACTATTGTAAGGCTAATCATTTTAAGAGAAGGGATCAATCAATAGACCAGCTTAGTGTACCTTTATATGTTTTGTTTTTCCCTTTCTCTCTTGTTTAGAAAAACAAACCATAAGACTTTCCCATGATTTTCTTCCATGGTATAATGAATGTAGCTAATAATCATGCCAGATGAATACTAGATAAAAACAATGAATTTAAGAGGCTAAATTTTTTATCATGGAAGATATTCTAATGCTCCCAAAAGAGAAATAAATATATAAATGGTAGTTAAAACTTTAATAATTTATATGAAGTTATTACCAGTTAATATTTGTCCCTTGCTAATTACCTTTCTCATGCATTGTTGCTCAGTTCTGGTTCCCAGTAAGCAAGACTGTGAGTATTTTTTCAGAAGAGCACAGGCAGAGTAGTAGAATACAAGGAAAAATTGCATCAAAGCTTGGATCTAAGTATGCATTTACTGTTCCTGTTGCCTCTCCCTAAAATCACTCTATTGAAACCTTGAAACCTTCATAATTTGTTAGTTTTACCTTTCCAATTCTGTCTCTTGCTATTTAAGTTATCAATTTCTGAGAGTTTGCTGTGGAGTTAAAAAAGATCAAAGGGAATTAGCTCTTTTTCCAACTTTTAGTTTTAGATATGAACCCAATTCAAACCCAAAACAGCATTTATAATGGTACAGCTCACTTGGGTGATCTGTTTGCCAGTTTCTTAAATACATACACCTACTTTATGACTCATCAATTTCCAGGTATTAATCCAAGAGACACGAAAGCATTATGCCCACAAAAAGACTAGTACTACAGTGTTCACTGATGCTTTATACATAATAGTCCCAAATGTTTATTAATAGTACCTACGTGTTTATTAATAGGGCAATGGAGAAGCAAATTTTAGTATAGTCACACAATGAAATACTATTTACAAATAAAAAGGAATAAACTACTGATACATGTAACAACATGGACATATGTCAGAAATACGATGCTAGATGACAGAAACCAGGTATAAAAGACCAATACTATGATTCCATCAATATAAAGTTAAAGAATAGTCAAAACTAATTTATGGTGATAGAAATCAGAATAGTAGTTTCCTGGAGGCAAGTGGGGAAATGGCTGCTAAGGGGCATGAAAGAATTTTATAGGGCGTTAACAATATTCTATATTTTAAGTGGCGTATTGGTTAAATGAGTGTATATATTCATCAAAACCTATTGAACTAAATACTTAAGATCTATATACTTTACTCTGTGTAATTATACTCTAATTATAAAAAAGAATATTAAATTAAATCTTCACAAGATTACAGAACATCAACTTTTATGGACAAGCACTAAGAAAAAGTTCATAGCGTTAGGTGATTGAGAGCTCTAAACCAAACTTTGATGCACAGGCATACATACCTTCCTAGGAATACTGTGTTCACAAAGACCAGATGAAATAAGTAATATATCAGATTGAATTTCCAAAACAATGGCCTCTTCCTTGTCATTAGACTTGCTTATTGTATTTTTAAAGATTCCTGGTATGAAAACATTTTAAAATGTCAAGTTATTAGACACTCTATTTTTATTCTGATCAATTACTATTTTGAAATCCCTTCTTAGAAAATTTCAGCTAGAGAAACAATTTTAAAAGGGTCTATTTTCATTGCATAGTTGCAGAGAACCTGCAGACAGAAGATGATAAATGGATTCTTTGAGCTCAATAAATCAGTAGCTCCATCTATACAGAAGTTCTAGTACAGAATTAATGGAGAGTTATTAAGAGGCCTTAACAACCTGATACTTTGCTCAGTAAACAAAACCGTTTAAAACCATTTCATGAGGCATAAATGAGTGCCTTTAGAAATATATGACCAAAATGCCTGATCACAGCTTGCCTCATCTCTTCTCCTCATGGCTAATTGGGTCAATTTTAATCAAAGGTGGAAGACCTCCGTAGTATGTTTTCTGTCCTTGTTACTTCTTTCTGCATCCTCTCCTTATGTCTATCTGAAGGTGTTTTCAACAATTTTAGGTAGCAGTATTACCATGTCCTTTAAAATCTGTCCTTACTTCTAATCAAAATTTTAAGACATGAAAACAGCCACTTACACTGAAGGAATGACATTCACAATAAAATTCCAAAAAGGAATTTTCCTTTAGGCTTTAAATGAGGAACAAAAGTCATTTTTCCCCTGTTAAAGGGGTCATTGGTATTAGTAGAAGGTGTGGAGCTATGTTTCAAAATAGAAAGAACATGGAAATCACAGGCTATCTCCACAGTTGGCCCTGAAGGGATGATTCTTGGTCCTGTGAGGATGAATTACAGGTCGGGGATCAGACCCAGGGAGCCCAGCTGAGCATGTCGGAGGCCCGGTGCAGGGACAGGCCATGGACGGAGAGGCCTCTGTGCCTTTATCAGAATCGTCTTCTAGGAAACCCAGCTGGCTGTCCACAGGTCTGCTTCTCCTTTCTAGATTATCTCATTCTCCTTTCTACCTGGGTGCAGGCATGTCACTTTCCCATGTTACGTTAATATTGAATTATTTGCTTCATATTTCAGTATCCTTTAATTAATTCCCTCCCTTTACCCTCTTCTTGTTCTATTCTAAATCATCTGATATATTTCTTCCAGATTCCTCTTCCTAAAACAGCATTATACACATAACTTCCCTGATCAAAACCACTAGTGGTTCCCCATGCCTAAAGAGGATGGAGTTAAAACTCTATTATCTGCCATTCAAAACTCTTTCTGAGTTGGCCCCTGACTAGACAGACAATTAACCTTATCTCATATTATCTATCTTCATAAAACTCTGACTCCACTTAAGCTAGTTCTGAACACATCATTATGCGTATTTTAGCGCCATGTCTCTGCTCATGCTGTCCCTTTGTTTGAAAGGTCATCTCTTTTTTTTCCTCCTCTTGAAACTAGCGTTATACTCCAACTCAATAAACATTCCTGTTAAGATTGCCTAGCTTTGAAAACTTCCCAAATCTTTTCCTTTCTATGGTATTTATTCTATGACTCATTAGGTGTCTTACTGATGGAACATGGTAACATATGCTGTCTTTCTGTGATATATGTCTTTTCTTTCAATATCATTAAGGGAAAGGTCCCCAGTGTCCGCTCTGTGCATGTTTGTAATCCTAGTGCCTACACAAAAGGTGTATAAACATGTACATTTACAATACAGTTATATTTGTTGAGCACATTACTACTGCAGAGCCCTCTGTTAGACTCAACAAGAACTCACTTGATAGAGATAAGCTTCTTTCAAGTTAAAGGGAGAAGGTCCTAAGAAAAGAACCCTTGCTATTTGTTTTCCCATTTCCCTGCCCCACTTCCCACCCAGGTAAGATTAAGACTTCTTCTTGGACATATGGAAACTGGATTTCCATCCAGTTAGGCTAGGGGGCTTACGACTGAGTTCTGTACAATGAAATGTGCACATAAGTAAGAAAATCTACTTTCAGGTTTGGTCATCCTAAGCAAACTCATCAAGGAAGAGAATGTTTTTGCCTAGCCCCCTTTTTGATACCCTTATTTTGCTTACTAGTATTATTATTATTAGAGAGCACCACTCCACTCTACTAATGATAGAAGAGTAGGCACTTTAACTTAATAGGTAGAAGAGTTTTTGAGTAGGCATTTGTAATTAATTGCCATCCAGCAAATTATATCTTACTCATGAGGCAAGCACTGAATATTAATATGACTAAAATAGCTCTACTTTTCAAAGCCAGAAAAGGTTAGGGCTGGAGGACTATTTATTTTTTATCTAACAAAGGGTAAAAAGTTTTTGTGTAGGATTTCTGAATTTACACTGAGCTCACATGTGATGTATTTTGGAGATAAGGCGACTTAACATAGCGGATTCTAAATTAAAAATCAAGGATATCCTGATATTTCATATTAGAAAAGAAGCTCCACTGTACATTTCTGTATGTACCAGTGTATTGGTGTTCCAGTATGTCAGATGCACTGGAAAACGTAATGTTATCCTCTTTTAAAATGACTCCAAAAGGCTTGGCCAAAAAGTGGTGATCTTATTATTAGAAGGATGAAACATAAACACTAGCCCATTAAAAAAAAAAAGAGAGAGATAAAAATAGACCTACCTACATGAAACAGTACCTGAATCGAGAAAACAAATGTTTAAGGGATGAGTGATCATGTTTCAGTAAAGAAACTGATTTATAGCAACAATATGAAGCAAAAATCAAGAAAATATTCAGGAGTGTCTCAGCTATAAAAACAAAATAATTTTGTAGAAAAACATTTCAAGCAAAACCTCTAACTTATAGTCTACTTTCATCAGTACCAAATATGCTATGTTTTACCTATCAGTTGCTGAATTGTTCCCGTCTCACAAAGATCCGTGTTTACAGTCTCATCCTCAAGGGAGACCATGGCTCTCAGGAGCCTTAACGTGTAACGCATATGGGCAAGCTTGTTGCCACGGCCGCCTGTGCCATGAAAACTGTTACCATGAATCATGAAGGAATCTGTGAAGACATAGTAATAATTTACTTTCATCAAGAAGTTTAAAACATTTCAAATAATAAAACTCAATATATATCAGACATCTTATATCTATCTATAAGTGTAAACAGATGTTAAAATTTTGTTATATCTGATTTAGTTTTTTTCTTAAAGAAATATTATTTCTTCTCCTTCCTCCTTTTATTCCCAGAATAGAAATATGTGTTTTAAAATATTCTTCAAATGCATTATATTGTATGTCTCTTTTGTAACTTGCTTCTGTCACTCAACATTATGTTTTCCAAATTATTCATATTGTCAAAAGTAGATCTAGAATATTCCTTTTAATTGCTTTTGGCATTCATTTTATAAATAAATCCCAGTTTTTCCATTCACTAGTACAAACTGCTACAACGAACATTCTGTTTTAAGTCTTATTCCCACTGAAAAGGGTTTTGCCGTGTGACACCAGAATCATATAGGATATACCTACATTGAATTTTACTGAAGTTGCCGAATTGTTTCCCAAAGTGGTTACATGGATATAATGTATAAGACTAATAGATTCTTCCCAATCTGTTAAATGTGAAATTGTAGTTCACTGTTATCTTATTTTGCATTTCTGATTACCAATGCGGTTGAACATTGATTAAAGTTTTTTGAAAAATTGAGATTTTTCTCTGTCTTTTGGCAGTCTCTCTTCTTTGTCTACTTCTCTACTGAGTTTTTTCCTTTTTGATATGTAGGAGTTCTTTATGAACCTGGATTCTAATTCTTTATCAGTCACAGGGGTAGTAAATGTATTCTTTCAATTTGTAGATTGATCTTTTATTCAGATCTTGTCATAGAGACATTTCTAAGTCTTAAAGTAGTTAAATGCATCAATCTTCTCCTGTACAGTTTAAGCTCTTCCAATTTTTAATAATCTTTTCCTACCCTGTTGTCATAAAGATATTTTCTCATGTTTTTTTCTAATATTTTTTACAGTTTAACTTTTCATATTTAGGGCTTTAATTCATTTTGTAATTGATTTTTTTTAACAAGGTGAAAGGATCTAATTTTAATTTTTCACATGGAGAGCCAACTGCTCCAATACCATCATTCCCTCATTGACTGGCAATATTATCTCTGATAAGGCCAACCTCCCATATATTCCATTTTACTGGTCTATTCCTGGCCTAGTACCACATGGTTTTTATTACTATAGCTTCATGGTAGTAGGTCTTGAAAAATAACAAGGCAACTCCTCCTTTTTTCTTTAGAATACACATTCTTTAAAAGGTTGTTTTAGGGGCTGGCCGAGTGGCTCAGTTGGTTAAGAGTGTGAGCTCTGAGCAACAGGGTCGCTGGTTCGATTCCCACATGGGCCAGCGAGCTGCACCTGAGCTGAGCTGCCGCTGAGCTGCCAACGAGAGCACGTACTCCTAACAACAAGGTTGCCGGTTTGACTCCCGCACATGGTGGGCTATGCCCACCTGTGGCTAAGATTGAAAACGGTTGTGAGCTGCCTGATGGCGACTGGGCTTGGAGCTGAGCTAGCTGAGCCCTCCACAACTAAGATTGAAAGACAACAACTTGGCTGTTTCCCTCCCCCAATTCCCCAACACTGTTGCCTTTTCCCAATAAAAAATCTTAACCTCCTCACCCCCCCCCCAAAACCGGTTGTTTTAGAAGTAGCTTTATGTTTAAAGCTAAAAAAAAAAAAATTCAAAATACTGTTCTGAGTATTATGTATTGGTTAAAAATGGGGGTCCTGGGGCTAGACTGCCTGGATTAAATCCTGGCTCTGCCACTTACTGTGTGGCCAGGAACAAGTTTTTAAACTTCTCTTATTGATTTCTACCCATCTGATAAACAGAGATAACAATAGGACCTATAACTCCTAGATTTGTTGTGCGGACTAAATGAGTTAATACTTGTAAAGTGGTTACAGCCTACCACATAGTAGGTACTCAATAACTGTTAGCTATCAGTCTTCCTCTTGTTAGGCAGCTTTTTGTCTTTTGCTTACATTCTTCTGTAAACTTAAATAGCATTATAATGATATGGTCTTCTGTAACCATGAATGATATAAAGGATAGAAGAATTGTTTTATTTAATGTGCAGTAATTTAACAAGACTAAATTTAGTAACTCAGTGTATTAGAAACTAAAGAATAAAAAAAAAACAATAAGCTATAATTTTTTTTCCTCCCTCATGGACAGATGAGTGATATTCCTGATCTAATGAAAATGCACAATATAAAATTATTTCTAGAGCAAAATACTACCAGAAAAGAATGCAGTACCTTCTTTATAATTTTTTTTTAAAACAGAATGTATTTATTTCTTTTCTAAGAATTATGAGATTGAAATAAAATATTCAACAAATTGGGACTCTGCTAATTAGATAGACTACACATTGGCATCATTGTTTCTGACTTGAGATCTGGATTTTAAGCGCCATGAAGGTAGATTTTATTTATTTGAACATAAATGTATCTTTAGCTGCTAAAACAGTATCTGGTACCTAGGGGGCATTCAATAAATATTTGTTGAATGAATAATTAAAATATTGCCAGGACTTAGTACAATTGTTGGGTAGGCCTAATAATACAACACTTTAAAGCAGATTACATGTATAATATTTTTTTACTGAGAGGTGTGCATCAGCTATAGTTATGACATTTACTAATGTGTCATTTTAAATGAAATCTCAGATTTTTTTCTTAAAATGTGTAAATACATTAAAATCACAGGAAGACAGATTTATATTTTTATTTCTCTTTGCTTTAATTTTTATCTTTTTCTATGCATATATTGAGAATTCAGTTAAAATACGTAGTTGGAATTTTTTATTAAATTTATTGGGATGACACAGGTTAATACAACTATATAGATTTCAGGTGTACAACTCTACAATACATCATCCATATATTGCATTGTGTGCTCACTACTCAAAGTCAAATCTCCATCCCCATATATTAGATTAGAATTTTGACAGGACTCTTGAAAGGTCACTCACCTTCGCTCTCACACCATTTTAGAAACGCCAGGATTCGAGCATTTCCCTGGCACAACATATACTCTTCTATTAATAAAGGAGCCACTGA
>NW_017731815.1:0-1035 GCF_001890085.2 Hipposideros armiger | reverse complement strand
GATGAGTGATATTCCTGATCTAATGAAAATGCACAATATAAAATTATTTCTAGAGCAAAATACTACCAGAAAAGAATGCAGTACCTTCTTTATAAATTTTTTTTAAAACAGAATGTATTTCTTATTTCTTTTCTAAAAATTATGAGATTGAAATAAAATATTCAACAAATTGGGACTCTGCTAATTAGATAGACTACACGTGGCATCATTGCTTCTGACTTGAGATCTGGATTTTAAGCTCCATGAAGGTAGATTTTATTTATTCTGAACACAAATGTATCTTTAGCTGCTAAAACAGTATCTGGTACCTAGGGGGCATTCAATAAATATTTGTTGAATGAATAATTAAAATAGTGCCAGGACTTAGTACAATTGTTGGGTAGGCCTAATAATACAACACTTTAAAGCAGATTACACGTATAATATTTTTTTACTGAGTGGTGTGCATCAGCTATAGTTATGACATTTACTAATGTGTCATTTTAAATGAAATCTCAGATTTTTTTCTTAAAACGTGTAAATACATTAAAATCACAGGAAGACAGATTTATATTTTTATTTCTCTTTGCTTTAATTTTTTATCTTTTTCTATGCATATAGAGAATTCAGTTAAAATACGTAGTTCGAATTTTTTATTAAATTTATTGGGATGACACAGGTTAATACAACTATATAGATTTCAGGTGTCCAACTCTACAATACATCATCCATATATTGCATTGTGTGCTCACTACCCAAAGTCAAATCTCCATCCCCATATATTAGATTAGAATTTTGACAGGAATCTTGAAAGGCCACTCACCTTCGCTCTCACACCATTTTAGAAACGCCAGGATTCGAGCATTTCCCTGGCACAACATATACTCTTCTATTAATAAAGGAGCCACTGATGACAAAGTGGCAATTGCATGCAGCTGTAATTCTTCATACTGTGCCACAGACCATTCAATTATTTTGTGTTTCTCAGGCTTTTTAACGTAGGTAAACAAAGCCAAAACAACATTGCCATCAATTAATAGCTATGAGAAAGGGCAA
>NW_017735787.1:0-1581 GCF_001890085.2 Hipposideros armiger | reverse complement strand
GCTTCTACCAGATAGCACTGGGCCAGTCACAGTACGGCTGAAATTAGCCTGCACAGGAACTCCTCTCAAGAGGCACCAGAAACAAAACACCCAGAGGCCAGCCTCAGACCAAACCAGAGTACCACCCAATTAACACCACAAGTGGCACACCCAAAAGGTGGTCTCAACAGGCAAAAGAGACCTTTTGGGTGAATCTCACTCTGAGGGGTCAGCCCCCACACAGCAGCTCATATGCTGTGGGCATGGCCAATACACACAGCCAGTCATTTTGAGAGTCAGTCCCATCCACTGATGTGCCAAAAGCAATTAACACTCAATTACAACAGGAGAATACACACAACACATAGAAGGGACACTGCTGGAACACATGCACAGGTATTTATGGAGACTGTGTCACTGGAAGACACAGGACACATACTATGTTAGGCCACCTGGCAAAGACTGAGAGACACTGGAGATCTACCTGGTACATAGAAGCAACACAGAGAGGCAGCCAGAATGAGGAAACAAAGAAATATTTCCCAAATAAAGTAATTGGAAAAACCTTCAGAAACACAACTAAATGAAATGGAGGCAACCAACCTACCAGAGACAGAGTTTAATACACTGGTTATATGATGCGTAAGGAACTTACTGAGAACTTCAACAAAAAGATGGTAGGCATAAAGAAGGACATAGAATCATAAAAAAGAACCAGTCAGAGATAAAGAATACAATAACTGAAATGAAGAATACACTAGAAGGAATCAACAGTAGATGAAGCAGAGGATCAAATCAGTGATTTAGAAGACAAGGTAGCAGAAAACACACAATCGGAACAAAAAAAGAAAAAATGACAAAAAACAAATGAACAACAACAAAAATAAAGATAGTTTAAGGGGCCTCTGGGACAACATGGAGTGTAACAACATTTGCATCATAGGAGTATCAGAAGGAGAAGAGAGGGAGCAAGGGATCAAAAACCTATTTGAAGAAATAATGACTGAAAACTTTCCTAACCTGGTGAAGGAAATAGACATGCAAGCCCAGGAAGTGCAAATAGTCCCAAACAAGATGAACCCAAGCAGGCCCACACCAAGAGACATTATAATTAAAATGTCAATGGTTAAATACAAAGAATCCAAAAGCACAAGAGAAAGACACCTAGTTACTTACAACGAACCTTCCATACGACTGTCAGTGGGTTTCTCAACAGAAACTTTGCAAGCCAGAAGGGAGTGGGAGGAAATATTCAGAAAAAGCAGGGGCCTACAACCAAGACTACTCTACCCAGCAATTCTATCATTTAAAATTGAAGGAGAGATAAAGAGCTTCCCAGACAAGAAAAAGCTAAAGGAATTACAAGAAATGTTAAAGAGACTTCTTTAAGAATAAGAAGGGGAAAAAACCCAAAAGAAGATTAAAAAATATGGATAATAAAATGGCAGTAGCTATGTACCTATAACCAACCACTTTAATGTAAATTGATTAAATGCCCTAATCAAAAGACATAGGGAACTGAGGGTTGCTAGTCGGGAGGGGGTGGGGATGAAGGAGAAGGGGAAGGGATGAGACAATACAATTGGGTAATTGTAATTTGGC
>NW_017735786.1:0-1643 GCF_001890085.2 Hipposideros armiger | reverse complement strand
TAAAAGGGGAGAAAGTAAAGGTCTGAATTTCCAAAGTGAAATGGAGATAAGAAGCATGCTGAAGAAAAAGGACTACAATGTATATAAAAATTTCTTCTACATAAACTTAATGGCAACCAGTCAAAAAAATTGCAGAACTGAGATATACAACATAAAAAAAGAAGAAAGAGGAAAAAATCATAAAATACCACTATACTAAAATAACAGAGCAACAGCAAAGAAACAATGGAGACACCAAGATACCAGAAAACAAGACAAAATGGATAAAAGAAATCCTCATGTATCAATAAGCAGCCTAAATTTATATGAAATGAACTCACCAATTAAAAGGCACAGAGTAGCAGATTGGATCAAAAAACAAAACCCAACCACATGCTGCCTCCAAGAGATGCATCTCAGCTACAAGGACAAATATAGACTCAAAGTGAAAGGGTGGAAATTGACACTCCAAGTAAATGGTATCCAGAGAAAAGTGGATGTAGCTTTATTTATATCAGACAAAACAGACTTCAGAATAAAAAAGGTAACAAGAGACAAAGATGGACATTTCATAATGATAAAAAGGACAATACAACAAGAATACATGACACTTATTAATATATATGCCTCCAATCAGGGAGTATCAAAATATAAAAAGCAACTGCTAATAGAAATAAGAGAGAAATTGACCAAAACATAATTATAGTAGGGGACATAACTATATCATTGACAGTTATTGATAGATCATCTAAACAGAAAATAAATAAGGAACTATCAGCCCTAATGACACATTAGCCAAATGAACATTACTGACATTTATAGAGCACTTCATCCTAGAACACCAGACTGTATATTTATTTCTAGTGTACATGGAACATTTTCCAGGATAGATCATATGTTGGAACATAAAACTAGCTCAGCAAATTTAAGATTTAAATCATACTAATCATTGTCTCTGATCATAAGGCTTTGAAATTGGATATCAACTGCAAAAAGATAACAGGAAAAACCACAACTTGCTTTTAAAAAATGACTGAATCAAAGAAGAATTAAGAGGAGAGAACGAAAGATCCATACAAATGAAAATAAAAATACATCCTATTAAAATTATTGGGATGCAGTGAAAGCAGTAATAAGAGGGAAATTTATATGATTACATGCCTATCAAAGTAAGAAGAAAAATCCCAGATAAACAACCTCACATTACACCTTACAGAACAAGAAAAAATAGTATAAATGAAACCCAGAATCAGCAGAAAGAAGGAAATAATAAAAATCATGGCAGAGCTAAATGAAATAGAGAACAAACTAATGCAACAAAGAGTTGGTTCTTAAAAGATTAATAAAATTGACAAACCCTTGGCTAGACTCACTAAGATAAAAAAAGAAAAGACACACATAAACAAAATCAGAAGTGAAAGAGAAACTACCACAGATACCACAGAGATACAAAGGATCATCAAGAATACTATGAAGGGTGCTGGCTGAGTGGCCCATTGGTTAAGAGCTGGCTTGGGACTCCAGAGGGCCCCGGTTCGGATCCCATATATGAGGGCCAGTGACACTACCCTCTACAGCTAAGATGCTGAACAACAGCTCTACCTGGAGCTGGGCTGCCATGAGACACCGGGGACGTAGGCTGCAGCCCCTGTTGCAGTGGGTTG
>NW_017735785.1:0-1644 GCF_001890085.2 Hipposideros armiger | reverse complement strand
GGGCCCATGCATAAACTTATTCAATAACAGACTCACTCGCTCTGAGTTCCAGTGCTGGGGCAGCAGCTCGAAGTGTGCCAGGGACAAATGGGGAGGAACTGAATTTTCCAACTTCAGAGAGACATCTGGAGGGGCAGCTTTCTCCCAGATGGAGGAGCCGGTGGAAGCTATTGTTTCTTTGTTGACCCCTCCCCCTTCCTGCGTGCAGTTGCATGCAGATGCCATATCTGAGTCTCCATCGAACTGGCTATCACCTTTCATCTGCCCTGCTCTAGTGATTTCCTGAGACCCTGCCTCACCCAACTTTCAGGCACACCCAAGCCACTTCCAGTGGCTTTTCTGTACAGACAACCTGTCTTAGCTCATGCTGTGGACTTTCTTAAAATCTCTCAAAGGTTCACAAAACCCAAACAAATAGCATCTGGGGACGAGTGCACAGATATGTTCATTGCAGCATTGTTTACAGTGACCAATATGTGGAGGCAGCCTGGGTATTCGTTAATGGATGAATGGATACCGGGTAGGTGGTATGTATATACAATGGAATTTTGTTTGGCCAGGGAAAAGAATGGGTTCTTGCCATCTGCAGCAGCATGGATGGACCTGGAGGGTATTGTGCTGAGTGGAGTATGTCACACAGAGAAAGACAGATGCAATGTGATTTTGCTTATATGTGGAATCTAAAGAACAAAATAAACAAAACAGAATCACTCATGGATACAGAAAACATTTTGATGGTTGCCAGATGGGTGGCGGGTTAGGGGTGAGTGAAAAAAGGGAGGATATTTAGAAGTACAAATTGGTTATTACACATTAGTCATGGGGATGTAAGGTGAAGCAGAGAGAAAACAGTCAATAATATGGTAATAACTATGCATAGTGCCAGGTGGGTACTAGCCTAGTCAGCAGGATCGCTTCTGAAATTATATAAATGTCTAACTATATGCTGTACATCTGAAAGAAATAAAAAATAATATTGAATGTCAAAATGAATAAATAAATAAATAGTAAACAATATTTAAAAACTAAAAAAGACAGAGAAAAAGCAATAGAGAAAAGTTCCAAGGGAAAGAAGGTAAATAAAATGTGGCATGAACTGTTATGTAATTTTGGCTTAATGCAGACCTCATATAAAAAGTGCCACTCTGGCAACTCCAAGGCCATAGTGCTCATTAGCACCAGAGACAATGATGGGTCATCCCCATCAGAAAGCAGCATTGTTCAGGATGGCAATATGTAGTTGACCACCAGAGGTGATAATGGAATAATGCCTTTGCCAAATGGCTACACAGCTGATGGGAGAGTAAGAAAATGGTGCTTAGAGAAGCAAGCAGGATTTGATTGTCAATCAATATATCCGACAGCACAGATATTAATCAGAAATAGTTGAGTGGTTAAAGGTATATCAGAAGATAGAATTGATGTGTTTCTCATCATCTAGCATTCATTTCTTATTTAACAAATAGCAGCATGATTTCCTTTGGGGAATTCCATCCCCCCTTGTGTGTTGTCTTGTTTGCATGGTAAGTCATGCTGCCCTCCAACTATGAAAACCAAAAGGAAACCTACAGACCTTGACAGATTACATTTCTTCCTGCCCAGTGAAGGCCATGATAAAGAAACATGACCTAAATGATTGGCCTC
>NW_017735784.1:0-1644 GCF_001890085.2 Hipposideros armiger | reverse complement strand
AACTGAAATGCCCATCGGTAGACAAATGGATTAAGAAACTGTGGTACATTTACACAATGGAGTAATGGAGTATTACTCAGCTATAAGGAAGAAGGAAATGTACGATTTGCAACAATATGGATGGACCTATAGAACATTAAGCTAAGTGAAGTAAGTTAGTCGAAGAGTGACAAATATGAATAAATGTTTTCAGATTTTTTCTGTAGATAACTAAGAGAGGGATTGCTGAGTCATATGGTAATTGTATTATTAATTTTTTGAGGAAACTCCACACTGCCTTCAGTAGCAACTGCACCAATCTGCAATCCCACCAGCAGTGATGAGGGTTTCTTTTTCTCCAAAGCCTTTCCAACACTTGTTATTGTTTGTCTTGTTGATGGTAGCCATTCTAAGTGGTTTGAAGTGATATCTCACTGTGGCTTTTATTTACATTTCTCTGATAATTAATGATGCTGAGCATTTTTTATGTCTATTGGCCATCTTTATGTTTCTTTGGAGAAATATATATTCAGGTCCTCTGCCCACTTTTTATTGGGATTGTTTTGTTTTGTTTGGTTTGGTTTTTGTTGAGCTGTATGAGTTTCTTATGTATTTTGGATATTATCCCTTTATCGAAGGAGTTGTTTACAAAAATCTCTCATTCATCTGGTTGTCTCTCTATTTTGTCGGTGGTTTCTTTTGCTGTGCAGAAGTTTTTAGTTTGATATAGTTCATTCATTTATTTTAGCTTTTACTTCGCTTGCAAGGCACAATGTCCAGTTATGGCTTAAGATTTTAAATCTGTTACTGAATGTTCCTGGAGTTTGAATGGTAATTTCAGAGAGATTGTTTCCTGGAATGTTAACCTGATAACATTTTAAATAAAAATTCTCAGGAACAATTTTATAATATAGAAGTAGAGGCACTTCTCACTCTTTAATGTTATAAAAATCACCTGGAGTGCTTCTTAAAACACAGAATCTTGCACAGCTACACATGGTTATGATTCAGTAGTTCTAAGTTTGGGAATACAATTTTCAGGAAGCTCCCAGTAATGCTCCAATTTCAATACTAAATGAAATATTCGTGTGGTCTACATGGTCAAATCAATGAATAAGAATATATTTGGTTTGGTCTTTGAATAAGATGAATCTTATAGGTAGCAGTGGGGTCTCTGAGTCTCACTGTTGGTTGACAGAAGCAGAATTGAGCCTCCTCGCTCATTACAGGCAGAGAGGGAGAGAGGAAGGCCATTTCTCTCAGGAGTCACACTGGAGAGATGGACATACCCTGGCAGAGACCGGAAGAGGCACATGGTGATGAACCACCGGACAGGAAAATGGGACCATAGAGTCCCTACCCCATGGTGGTGTTGACCATTTCCACTGTCACTTTTTCCTTCTGCCTCTAAGGCTGAGCCATTCTGAGCATATGAGGAGGTTTGGGTTGCATTTTCCCGTGGGTTTACATCCATGTGAGAATGCCACTACCCAAATCCATCAAACACTGATAGTCAGCCTCATCCTCAGGCTGTGCCCCCGTGAATGGAGAGCATGGCTTGTTTCCCAGAGAAGGATCCAGAGAGGTGATAAGGGACCCAGGAGGGGCAGCTGCTTGTTATAGATAAGTGTGTGGGGAGCCTGGGCTTGGGTTTGCTGGTACCAG
>NW_017735783.1:4327-5467 GCF_001890085.2 Hipposideros armiger | reverse complement strand
CATAATCTGATTATATTTATAAAAATCAATATAATTTGATAATCTGTTAATTGAGGTTGAAACCTGAAAGGGCTTCATTTCTTCCATTCACTGCCCCCAGCTCTGCTATATTGGAAGTCTCCTTTTTAGACCAGGTTCCTATAACTTTCTTGAGTTTTAGTTACAAAAAATAGTGCCACTTTTCAATGTACAGCTCAATTCAGTCATTCTGAAAACTCTAGTCTCAGACTCCATGCTGAGTCCGTCATCTCCCCACCTTCACTGCTATACGGACTCTATGGTTCCAACAGCTTGGAGAAGGAGTGGGGAATGTGGAAACATTGCCTTTGCTCACATTCTTCCTCTTAGTCACAAGCTCATCTAGCGTACTGAGGCTGGGAGGAGGAAAATGGGAAGGCACACATGTCTCCTTACTGAGCTGGGAAAGAGTACAGCCCTCTCCTTGATTAGCTGCAACTGCTATTATCTGTGGGCTGGATGAGAATGGATGCTGAGACAACAGTAGGCAGCAGAGGTCCTCTGTGAGATTCAGCCTGTCCCTCCAGGGGACTGCAGGCAGGGTTGTACGAACTACATCTCTCCCATGTATCTGTATCTTTGTTCCCTATATGTCAGTAATCCCATCAAGATGGTGTCTCTGGTCTCATCTGTACAACCTAGCCAACGCTTGGACCTGCTGGCGTGTGCAGGATCCATCGTTCTTACCGCAGAAACTCGGAACCTGAGGGCCCAGCCTAACCTCTGTCCTCCTGGCAGCTCTGCACCACATTGTCTCTCTTCAATTCTCTTTTCTTCAGACCAAGTAACACAAGATTGGGTCAGCAGGTTCAACGGTCAAGGAGACATCCAAAGGGGCAATGAATGCCAGGCTTCCTTTCCCCGATCTAAGAGCGATTCTCTTGAAGTCACCCTCCCACCTCCCTTGGCTTTGGGAAGGGAACAACCTTTCTCCAAGAACACTGCACTACTCCAAAAGGCATCAGACTGCACCCTATCATCCTGGGCACTTGGGGAGGGTAAGAGAGGGGATGTCAGTAATAGATGGTCAAGCCAGTTCTGATTTTGTTGCACTCTCTCATAAGCCCAATACCTGCTACATCTTTGAACTTGTAAGATGGGTTACTTAATGCTTTTGTACTC
>NW_017735783.1:0-1517 GCF_001890085.2 Hipposideros armiger | reverse complement strand
GGAAACCCAGGCTCTGAAACCTCCCTTTCAGTTCTGAGTCTTCCTCTTTGCGCACCCTGGGAGGACATGTAGTCTGATTCACTTCCATACTTGTAGGGAAAAGTGTAGCTGGTATCAAGCCTCTCTGTAAAACCTGGTCTTTCAAGACGACCCCATGTTGGTACTTAAAACTAACAAACAGAAATGCGTTAGTAAGTAGTGGTTTCTAACTCAATGTGGAGAAAATTATTCATTTCCCCAAATCTTTTCCCTTCGGGTTAATCCCATTTCTTCTGATTCTGTTCTCAGAATACAGTTGTAATACTGCTGCTAACGCTTTTGACATATTCTAGGTATTAGTCCTCATTTGAAGACAGTAAAGTTCTTCCTTCACCTGTTGTGTAGGTTAAACCTTCGTAGAAGTCTCCTTGTAAAGACATATATAGCAAGGTGATTTTTTAATTGAATGTATTGACGTATGCCACCCTACAAATTAAGACATAACTGTCAAAATTCCATAGACAGTTAATTTTTTACTGATATAGCTGAAGAAATTACATGAAAAAATAGTCAAATGGGATGAATATAAAATTCCCATTGTTTAAAAGTCTTATTCAAATAGTAGGGCTAAAGTTCATATACATTTTATTTGGGTTTTGTTCTGCTTTATATGAATTATTTCATCCATTTTTTAAGGAGTCAGACAGAGATCCAGGAAGAAATGAAGGCACTTGATGTTTAAAAAAATATTTGTGTGTATGTGTGCTCATAATTTGCAAAATAATCAAAATTTTTGTTGATTTTGAATCAAAATCAAAATAAATAAAATTTTGTTTTAAAAAAATGAACACATTCTCTGTGAGTTTTTTTTAGAGTAAATAACTTAGTAACAAACCATTTTTTTCCCTTAATTTACAACTACTTGAATATCAATATAATTAATTAGAAGCTCTTTATCAAATTCTACTTCTTTTTTTCTTTTTAGAAATATAATTCCCTGTCATAAAATTTGTATCACTGACCTTTTTGGCAAAACCAAATCTGTCTCCAACACGTTTCAGTTTTGCTAAAAAGAAAATAAATTCAAAATTTTCCATTTCCTCTCTTTTCATTTTTTGAAATTTTTTTTTTCTTTCAAGAAATATAGTGCTTCTGTTTATGAGAGATGCCTGGTCGTTTTATCTATTTAGTCATCGTGATCACTTTTCTGATTTTATTTGCATGTCTAATGTTACTCAGCTACCTTCCTGATATTAGTAATGTTCATGCCCATATCCTTTCTTCAGAGTCCATTTCATCAGTTTGATTGAATGAAAATTTAAGAAAATAGACACAAGGACAGAGCTCCAGGGCTGTTTCCACACCCAGGCACCACTTCATAACTTCCTGTTTGCAATTAGAACCTCTCAGAAAAGATCTGTGGTACTGGATTCAGCCCTCGGTTTCATCTGTCCGCTATAAGGTAGGGGCCTCTGATGGGCAGTAAATCTCCAAACAGCTCTTCAATTGTTTCTCTGGTGACTGTCATAGTCACTCAG
>NW_017735782.1:0-5187 GCF_001890085.2 Hipposideros armiger | reverse complement strand
CTGGCTACATACGGTAGCCCATGGCAACCCACTGCCACAGGGGCTGCAGCCTACGCCGTCGCTGGCAACTCACGGCAGCCCAGCTCCAGGTTGTTCAGCATCTTAGCTGTAGAGGGCAGTGTCACTGGCCCTCATATGTGGGATCCGAACCACGGTCCTCTGGTGTCCCAAGCCAGTTCTTAACCATCGCGCCACTCGGCGGGCCCTACAACACTTTTGATCTATACAATGTGAGGTGTCAAATATATTTCAACAAAATGAAAATAAAACTAAAATTAAGGAAGGATATAGAGACATATGTCTAATATAACGTTTTTAGCAAGATGGTGAGTTAATAAAGCAATGAGTAACTAAATTTTATTGTATCATTTTCATGTATACAATACTCAGCTAGAAAATATCATTAAAATTATATCATAGAAAAATTTTTATACAAATTCACAAATATCTTTTATATGATTTTTAAAAACTATTATGATACACACTATCTAATTTTGATGTTCCACTTTGTCTCCACTTAACACATGTAATATGGCTGTGTCACGATTATATTCTAGTGATATTTTCCCTAGAATTATGGAATAGCTGAACTTCTGCTCTGAGAAGTGCCTCTTCTCAGATATACCTGTCACTTCAACAGGAAAACAGAACCAAGAAATTTATGCAATTTGCAGGTTTCTGATGTTTCATTTTAATTCTTTCTGGGGTTTATTACAGTTCATTTATTACAGTTCATTCATTCACTCATCCATTACTTATTCATTAAAAAACTTATTTTTGACCACCTATTCTATAGGCCGGCTTATAGGTCTTGGGAATGAGCAGTAACCAAAAGAGACATGATCCTCACTTTTCTGATGCTTCCATTGTGCTGGAAAAGAATCTTGAGAAAAAAACAAATCAGATGTGGAAATGATTTATTTTGAAGTTTAGAAAATGTTGAAATTTCATAACCCAAGAATTCATGCAGTCAAGTAGAATTTAAGTTGTTGAGCAAGATTATACAATTTTTTCTTGTAATAAACTTCCTATCAATTAATATGCCAATACTATTTCTCCAATTTTATCATTCTCCAAAGATTACAATAAAAGATCTTTAAGAAATCCCAATAATCATTATATAGACTTAATCGATGCCATTTTGATATATGCATAAATGTTCATTGAATTATATACCATAATTGCTTTCCTATTCATATAGTGAGTATTTTTTCATATGGGGAAAATTTGAGTCTTCTTATCTAAAGTGTAAAAGGAACTTTAAGGATGGAAGATGTAGGAGATGTTTGGCAATTTGAGGGCCAGGGGTGGTAGAGGAGAAACTGAAATGCATGGTATTAGATCTCAATGGCAAAAACGATCTCCTTAATTCAAAAACTAGAAAAAAAATGACTTTCCTAATAGCAGGAAATTTTATACGAGCATTTTAAGGTCACGGTCATGTTTCCTTCATCTTTATCTCTATGGTAGAATTTTTTTTCTAAGCTTTTCACCTACTTGTATAAATTTAAATAAATATTCTTTAGTACTGTTTATTGTACACATATACAGAATTTACTCTAAATTTGTTTGTCATTCTTGTATTGTGTACACTTTTCTTAACAAAAGTTCTGATTGCCCTCTATTAACCATGGAGTAAGAATTCATGAAGGAAAAAAAAATCTATGTCAAACATCTATCCAAGGTCCTGACACTGTAATCAAAACACACTGTGGCTCAATTGACCATGAAATATAACAATGATTTCCTGAAATAAGTTGTCAGTTATTAAAAAGGCATAAATATAGATCATACATTCCTCAGTTGGAGCATGATAACATAGACTATGTATGTGAAATATACATGGCTTCATATACTGAGGAATTTCTCAAATATTTTGTATAATTAGAATGTTTATCTGAAAAGAATTGGTTAAGTGTATGTTATTTCCAATTGTTCTTATATTTTTCATACATACACACGTGTGTGTACTTTTATTTGGTAATCTTAGGTAACTTTTCTGGGCAAACCTTTTGAAATTATCCAGTTAAATACACTATGAAAAACCCACTAGGAAGAATAAAATGTTACAATCACCATCACTTTGTTTTCTGCTAGAACAAAAAACGATGCCTGTTTTATTGATTTGTGGTGTTGAAGGTTTCCATTCTTTCAGTCAGCACCTCACCAGTCGCCTTGCAGCTGCCAACTCGAATGCTCCTGCGCACTGATGCTTTGAAGTCATAAGGAAGTGTCTTGGAATGCTAAAACCCGAGGGAATGATCTCGGTAAAACTTCCTTATCCGGTGGTCTCGGAATGCTGAGTCCATCCTGGGGATCATATTTATGTGTGAAAGCACAACTCGTGCTTGATCACAATGAGTTTTGCTGAAGCAGCTGCCAATCTAATCAAATCAATTAACGTCATAGATATTCAAATCGACTTCTTTGTGGCAGTTGTAAATAAAAGCTATGCGCCCGCCAGTATCAGGGCTCTCTCTGTACGCTCTGCGGAGAGGAGACCCCTAGCCCACAGAAGCTCTACTTTTCACTCTTAAATTTCTTAACCCTTCGCCGCCCCTCCTCAAGCTCCCCAGCCCTTGTCACGCAGGACGTGATACTCACCTGCCATAAAAGTGAGAGAAAGTCCTGTTTTAGCTTCTTGTTTCCCCAAATCAGGACAAATGAATGACCTGAATGATAGAGAGCTGCAAGGACATGGCCACAATGGACGATTAATTCAATCTGCAGACTTTCAGAACTCCAAACAGAGATGATTAGAACCAGGATGTAAAAAGCAAAAAGCAAGAGAAAGGAGATCACAATTTGCATGGCTCTTATGTGGACCTTGGTGCTGGGATCTTGGGATCCTTTGCCACAGAGCTGCATGTTTTTGAGATGTTTCCACAGGGAAAAGATTAACAGCACAAAACATGTCAGGGACATGGTAAAAGGTATGACGTTTCCTAGTGTGAATAGAGCCATATCTGTAAAGTGCATGATGTCCATCAATTTTGTCTTCCAAGTGATATTTCCTTTATATTCATTTATTGACATATTTGTATTTATGTTTACGAATGCAAGATGAAAAACCAAGAAGACCAAATTTCCCAAGAATATTATGAGAATTACTCTTTTAACTTTCTGCTTTAGGTGAAGAAACAGAAGGCTAGAGAAATTGGCTATCTTGAGCAAATAAAGCACGCTAAGGCTAGTAGCAAACCAGAGGCTCAAATGGTTGCTTGCTGTCCAGGCCATGTAAATAATAACTCTTACTTCTATATTATTTAAAGCTGGATTATAAACATGTCCATACCAATATATTACTAATGTCCAGAGCAAACTAACCCTGGAGACCGCCAAACCAGTAAGAATTTGATGAGCCGTGGAAATCTTTTGTCTCTTGACCCAGTCAATGCAGTTCACCAGTGCTATGAAGCCATTGGCAAAATTTCCAAGAACAAATTGTGTTATTATTAAGATGGAAAAAAAGATCTGTAGTAAACTTATCATGTCTACAGAAAAGAAAATCCAAATCTAATATCAATGTTCATGAAACCTTCAATGTTCTGACCTTAAGTCCTGTGTACAGCTGATCTTGAATGTGCATAAACTTCTTGTCTTCTTTAAATTCTGTGACCAACGTCAAGCAGGAAAATGCCAGAATATGCTAATCGAGGACTTCAATGTTGTCTTTATGAAAAACACTATTATTCCCCCAACAGTTCAAACTAAGTCCTATTCATATACTTGATGTCCTCCTGTAGGCTGGAACATTTCATAACAAATGTTGAAGTGAAAGCTGAATTTTCATTTGCTAGCATGCAAATNCCTGAAGTTCAAGCTGAATAATATTCAATGTCAACTGTAACTTAATAAACACACACAAACACGTGCGCGCGTGCACACACACACACGAGGTCAGACACTTAAGTTTATGAACTCATTTTTGAAAAAGTGCTACATCCTTATTGTTGAATATCACTATAGTCACCTTTGAAGTACTCCCCTTGCGAAGCTATGCACTGACACCAGCACCTAGTCCACCCTTAAAAGCAGTTGGAACACTTTTTCTGGAATGGCCATCAAAGCAGTTCTCAGATTATACTTGATGTCCTCAATTTCATCAAAATGTCTTCCTTTCAATATTTCCTTATCTTCGGGTAAAGAAAAAGTCACTGGGGCCAAGATCAGGTGAGTAGGGAAAGGGTTCGGAAAAGTTTTTTGTTTTCCTGGCAAAAAACTCCCCCAAAGCCAGTGCCAAGTGAGCTGGTGCATTGTCATGATACAAGAGCCATGAATTGTTGGCGAAAAGCTCTGGTCGCCTAACTTTTTCATGCAGCCTTTTCAGCACTTCCAAATAGTTAACTTGGTTAACTGTTGGTCCACTTGGTAGAAATTCATAATGAATAATCCCTCTGATGTCAAAAATGGTTAGCAACATCCTTGCAATAAGTTTGTGAACTTAATTGTCCATCTCATATACCACATTTGAGGATATTGCTCTGACCCATTTATGGAGTTTCCCTAAAGCCTACTGGTTTCCAGTGGAGTCCAGAGCAAGAAAGGGCTCTAGAACAGGTTTAGGCTGCGGTCCTCGCTGCTCTCCATTGGGTCAGATGAGTCAGCAGGTTCAGAGCTCCTAGAGACATTTTTACAGGGCGTGAACATGGTATATCTTACTGAAAGTCCCATGAGAGAGTGGGAGAGTGAACCTCTGGTGAATTAGTGCAAGGTCATCCTCTCATGGGAGGAGGACAGCCCTCTGTTTGAAAATCAAAATGGATAGAGCACATCACTAACCAAGCTTGGAAGCCCTCTAAGTGTGAGGCCATTACAAGTGCACAGATAGCATATTTGTTAAGCTAGCCATAATTGGAGGGCATGAGTACATGTGAGTGGCATGGAGGGGTAGATGTGGACTGTATGAGACACCAATTTGTGTGCTTCCTCAGAGTCCTTCACTGTCTCCTATTTTTCGGTCACCACCCTGCCAGAGTCAGATCACCTTTCCATTTTGGACTTGAATGTAACACCACATAGTGTGGTATACGATCTGACTTTTAATGGCAACCAAGGGGTAACAGAGATGTCAGCTCTGCTTTGAATAAACCCTGGCCAATGGGAAATAGAAGTCAGGAGGAGCTGAGAAGATACATTCTCTCTCCTCTCTCTCCTCCATTGAATAATGCTGCATATGGTTTCTCC
>NW_017735781.1:5209-6677 GCF_001890085.2 Hipposideros armiger | reverse complement strand
TGGTTAAGAGCTCACTCAAGAGTGTGAGCTCTGAGCAACAGGGTCACCGGTTCAATTCATGGCCTGAGCTGAGCTGCTGCTGAGCTGCCAACAGGTGGCAGGATGGCTCAGCTAAAAAATAAATAAATAAAAATAAAATAAAGATAGGAGAGACAGCAAGCATATTTGTCATCATTAAGGAAGGGTATTCAATCTGCTTTCTTAGGTCCCTCCTCTCCAGTCTCTATAAATTAATTACTTAATACAATTGGGGGAGAAGCATGCAATTGAGAGCAAAACTTGACATCCTTTCTCAGTTAAACTCTGAAAGGACTGTTATTTATACTTCAACATTTCTCGAAGAGATCTAGAGAATGTTTAAAAAAAAATCCTGATCTGCTCTGTTTCTTACTAATAAACATTGTAGGGGACATGGTATTTTCACAGACTTTTAACTAGAAATATAAGAGTGCCTTGTGCCAGCAAAATGTGTTCATTTCAATATTAAATCACATCAACAACAGGAGAATAAGGTCTTATTTTAAAAAGAAATAATTCCATCATTGTGCTCCTCTTTTTCCATATCAGAGTTGACAGATAAGCCAGTCTCATTAGAAACAGGTAAGAGTCTCCTGGCATCTGTTACAGTAGATGGCTGGCAGTCATGCTAAACACGTTGATTCTATTTATTGTAGAAGAGCTAGACTGAATTAATGAGCGTTCTAGCTCACTGGTTCAGGTCCTTGGCTGTGTCTTTGATTTACCAATGCTTGTGACCTGCCTCTAGAGATTCTGATACATTTGTTCTGAATTGGCAAGCAGACATGGGGATGTTTTAAAACATCCCCAGGTGATTTTAACGTGCAGTGGGAGCTGAGAACCACAGCCTACTGTTTCAGCTTTTCACCTCAAGGTGAAAAAATTCATAGCTGCCTTTGATTGACAGTTGATCTAATCTCAAAAACAGAACACAGGAAATAGCCACCCTCACTTGAAGTAATCTCCTACCGTGGAATCCTCCTCTGCCGATGGAGAGCATGCTCCCATAATTTTGCTTGTGTGGCAGCTCCATGCACTGCCCAGTGAAGGAGGGAGGGCTCACTTGGCATCTGTGGGCAGGATTTCTTTTCTTTCCCGAGTGACTGAGATGACTATTGAAGGTCTCAGAGCAGTCAGAAACAAATTGGTTTTTCTTTGTTCTTTATACTACATTTGACAGCAGGGTATGAGGAAAAGCCAGATATTCACAAAGCTTATTTTAGGTGTTGTTGGAGGGAGGGCAAGAAAGAGGGAGAGGCAACTGCAAACAAGAAAACAAGGTGAACAAGAATGAAAAAGACAAAACTCAGCAGAAGTCAGATCTCTAGTGGCAACCTCGCTTTTGGTTTCAACTGCCTACAGAATTCAGGTAACAGTAGAGTTTTTGCTTGAATTTCTTGATAATTATATCTATTTTCTGTTTTGTTGATGACAGCAGCAGGATTTGTTT
>NW_017735781.1:0-2769 GCF_001890085.2 Hipposideros armiger | reverse complement strand
GCATGTACCACAATTTGTTCATCCATTCATCAGTTTATAGATGTTGACTTGGTTTTGCCTTTTGGCTACTATCACATGTTGATGCTATGCACATTTATGTGAAAATTTTTGTACAGACATGTATGGTTAATTCTCTGGGTTATAGACCTAGGAGAAGAGTTGCAGGGTCAAATGGTAATTCTATGTATAACTTTTTGAAGAATTGCCAGTATGTTTTCCACAGTGGCTGCACCATTTTACATTGTATGAGTTTTCCATTTTCTTCACATCCTTGTCAACACTTTTTATAGCCATCATAAAGGGTATGAAGTTATATCTCATGTTGTTTTAATTTGCATTTCCCTGATGACTATTGATGTTGAGCATCTTTCTATGTGTTTATTGGCATCTGTTTAACTTACATTGAAGAAATGTCTTTTCAAGTCTTTTGACCATTTTTAAATTGCGTATTTGTCTTTTCTTATTAAGTTTCTTATTGAGTCCTTTTTATATCCTAGACACAAATCCTTATGAAACATATGACTTGTAAACACTTTCTGCCATTTTTCAAGTTGTCTTCTTCATTTTCTTGATAGTGTCATTAGAAGCACAAAAGTTTTTCATTTTGATGAAGTCCAACTCATCTATTAATTTTCTTTTGCTGTTTGTGCTTTTGATGTCATCAATAAGACTCCCTTGCCAACTCTAAGGTAACAAATATTGACTCAATTCTTTCTTTTAAGAAATGTATAGTTTTGGCTCTTACATTTAGGTATTTGATTTATTTTGAGTTAATGTTTGTATATCCAAACATTGTGTGATGTAGCATCCAAATCCATTCTGTTTCATGGGGCGATCCATTCGTCCCAGCACCATTTGTTCAAAAGACTAATCTTTCCCTACTTAGTGGTCTTGGAAGTCTTGTTAAAAATTAATTGACCACAGATTCATGGGTTTATCTTTGAATTCCCAATTATATTCCACTGATCTAGATGTCTATCCTTATGCTAGTACCATATCATCTTGAATACTACAACTATATAGTAAGTTTTGAAATCAGGAAGTGAGTCCTCTAAATTTGTTCCTCCTTTCTGAAGATTTTTTTTTATTATTATTATTAGTTTGGGTTGCTTGAATTTCCATATGAATTTTAGGATCAGTGTGTCTATTTCCACAAAGAAGCCAGCTGTGATTTGAATTGAAATTATGTTGAATCGGTAGATCAATTTGGAGCATACTGCATCTTAACGTTATTTAGTTTTCCAATCAATGAACATGGCATGTCTTTCCATTTATTTAAATCTGAATTACGTTCATTCAACAATGTTTTTAATTCATTTACAANTCTTTTTCTTCTCATAGTACAGTATTCTGATTAGTCCAATTAAGGTTTAGTGGTCAAAGAGCCCAACAAATAATTTATGAGGTAGGAGAGAGAGATGGGGAATTCACATATAGTTTTTACTTCAAAGTTTGTTTCTTGCTTTCTCCCAAGTTTTCAATGTATATAATATAGGGCTTTGGGGAATGGAAAATGAAACTAAATAATATTAAGTGTGAGGTGAGAGCTAAGCTTAAATGAATCACTATGGAAAATGGTCTGCCTTATGAGGAAAGACATTTTATTTTCTCTGTAGACACTGAAAACACTTCTTATTGAATAGAAGTCTAAATGTGTAGCTTAGGATGGAATTGTTCTTTGTCCTTCAATGTCTTTGCTTGTTCCCAGCGATAATGTCCCTGTAAAACACTATTGCTAATGTAATATTGCATGGTTTCTTAAGCCCTGGATCCTTTACAACCAGCTGCCACATAAGGTGATTCAGTATCTATGTACAAGTAATTTCAAGAGAAACTGTACCAGTGGTGTAATGACTTGCAGACATGCAGAGTTTAAGTCAATTGCCTCTCAGTAATAAATCAAATGCGCTGATAACTGACCTGGCAGTTTTTCATCTTGGATTTCCATTTTATTCACCGGAAATATTCTTTTGGGAAAGCTTAAATGCCTTTGAAATGAAAGCAAACTAAATTGGTTCTTTTGCAAAGATAACACCAGACTTTGTTTACTTGTTTAAAAAGAAATTGGTTGGATTAATTTGAAAATTATTTTTCTTGGTCTTTGTATTGTGTGCTATTTTTATCATCTAATGTTTATCCCTTAAGAGGTAGACAATTTTCAACAGACACAAAAATGAGGTTTAAAAAAAAAAAGCACAAAATAAGATAGACACATTTAGATAAAATCAGCTTTCACTCTACTCTCCAAGTAATCTCTCTGGCTACTCCCTCTCCTTTCTTTAACACCATTCACCATGGCTCACATTATTGGGAGATACACCCACACACAACCTGTCTCTCCACTCACCAGCCTCTGTACCCCTTGATATAAGGATCAGAGGGAGAAACATCTGCCTCATGGAAGACATTCAATACCGTATTTCATTAATTCAGAGATGGATTTACTTTTTCATATTTTAATGACTCATAAATAAAGATGCTTCTTCCAATACATGGCATGTTATACTTCAAATGACAGTCTTTTTTTCTTAGTGGCATGTAAAATAATCATACATTTTAAAATTGATAGTTGTGTTATACTCAATGAAAGATGGTACCGAACTGTACCTAATGAGATAATTATACAAGGTTTTGGGGAATCTATTAATGTAGTTTATTAAAAATACAAAGAGTAGGGCCGGCCGAGTGGTGTGTTGGTTAAGAACTGGCTTGGGACGCCAGAGGGCCCCAGTTCAGATCCCACATATGAGGGCCAGTGACACTGCCCTC
>NW_017735780.1:0-1646 GCF_001890085.2 Hipposideros armiger | reverse complement strand
TGCCAACAATAAAACCTCAGTGTCCCTCTTCTTGAAAAGGTGCGGAGGAAGAACCTGTACAAAGAAGGGGACCTGACACACTTCAACCAGAAGCTTGAGGGGTTCACCTTGCCCAGGTGCTGGGATGAATGCCTAGCAAGCTCTCAGTATCATGCCCGGAGGAGTGAGGTTGACAAATTCAACAAGTAAGTGCTGCGAGGGGAAGTGTCTGATGTTCTGGTGCTCTCTTGGGTTTTATAACTACAGCCTTTTGCTGAATTCAGAATTGAAAGCTAATAATTTAATGGATAACTTATGAGGCTGCTGAGTGTGCCAACTTGTCCATAGCCATCTCTCTAAGATCATGAAATGATCCCAGCACGGGGGCAGGTGGGTTCACAGCCTGCACTCAGCATCAAGTGTATCAGTGTGGTTAATTTTTTTTTTTTTAAAGATTTTACTGGGGAATCGGGGAAGGGGAACAGACCAGTTGCTGTTGTTTTACTCTTCAGTCTAGTTGGGGAGGACGTCACTTCACTGGCCCATGTTGGTATTATCATTGCGTTCTTCCCGGGTGATGCAGTCATTCGCTGGCCATTGGACGGCTGCTCACGGCCACTCACGGCAGCTCACGCCTGCTGCTGGCTAGTCGCAATGCAGCCTACGCCATTGCTGGCAACTCACTGCAGCCCAGCTCCAGGTCGAGCTGTTGTTCACCATGTTAGCTATAGAGGGTGCAGCATCACTGGGCTTCATGTGGCATCTGAACCAGCGTCCTGCTGTTCAGAGCTGGTGATCCCAAGCCAACTCCTAACCAACGCACCACTCGGTTGACCCAGTGTGGTTCATCTTTACACATTGCTTTCTGGGCAGGCTGTGTTCTAGAGAACACCAGCCCAGGACTAAGAACACCAGTTATGTACCTGCTTCTGACACTAATCTGTAAATGTCACCTTGGCTGTCACTCCATCTCCTTGGGCCTCAGTGTCATCATCTGCATAGTGGAGATAATTGTGTTGGCTTTGTCTTTTTTACTGAGTTATGGAAAACCAATATAAAGCACAGAGAAGATATTATTATCATCAGCAAGCCACAGTTCCTCCCTGGTACAATCACAGTCCAAGGTTATCAGGGCCTCTGACCCAATGTGAATTCCACTTGGGGAAGAAGAGTGATGATGCTTTAAAGCAGCGGTTCTCAACCTGTGGGTCGCGACCCTTTTGGGGGTCGAATGACCCTTTCACAGGGGTCGCCGGGTACTCGTATGTGGGCGTATCTGCATGTGGGCCTGGAGATGGATAGAGGAGTGATGTCTCGGTTCCTAAGACCATCGAAAATATGTGTTTTCCCATGGTCTTAGGTGACCCCTGTGAAAGGTTGAGAACCGCTGCTTTAAAGTCAAGATGCTCAGGAGTAGATCCTACTCCAGCTAAATTGAAGGACCCAGAACCCAAATTCCTACCTTTCTCATGTTGTCTACACGATTGGGGCACAACGCAGTTATGACAATGACTATTTGGGCAGCCCCAGAATGCTTTGTTCCAATTTTACAAAGATGTTGACTGAAAATATGTCCAATCTGACATAAATATGATAGAGAGAGTTCTATGTGAATGTTCCTTTTTTTCCAGGGAGAATTGTTGGAAAAAGAGAGGATTGTGCATAAT
>NW_017735779.1:0-1646 GCF_001890085.2 Hipposideros armiger | reverse complement strand
AAAGGCCAAAGCCCACAGGGGAGAGCAGAGCAGGAATGATCAGAGGACCCTGGAGGTTGGGGGATAGGGGAGCAGCAAGTTGCTTCTTCCTGGGCCCAGGACTGCTCTCCAGGCGCCAAACAGGGAGAGGAAGGTGTCAGGCCAGGCTGCCACTGCCCTTCCTCTGGGAGAGATGCTGGGTCTCCACCATCTCCCTGGCTGCTCCCATCCGGTCCCCAAATCCCGCTCAGACCCAACCTGAGTCAGCTTGGAGGTGGGGACAGGGAAGAGAAAGGGGAGGCAAAGCTGAGGCAGAAGGTGCCCCAGGCTCCCCGTCTCATCAGAATTCAGCTTCGCCCCATGTGACCCAGGGGTCCCTATGACTCTCCCACAGTCCCCTATGGGACCAGAGCCCACTGCCTTATGGAGCTCCCTCTACTGGGGTCCCTCCAATGTCCTTCCAGGAGGACAGTGTCTGATACCTCCACCCTCACACATCCATGTGTTTAGGAAAGTGGGGTCCTGTCCACCTGCCGCAGCCCACAGGGGTCCTGGCTTCCCGCGGACAATACCACCGCCCTACGGTATCACCAGCCTATCGGTACCTGCCCATGCCCACGCCTTCCTGCCTACCTCTTCCTCGTCCCCCGGCCCACCCGGCCAACTCTGCCCAGTCCTACCTGCTCCGGGCTGGGGGCTCAGTGCCCGGGCAGCCTCCCTGAGCACCAGCACCAGGAGCCAGAGCTCGCACCGCATGGTGGGCGCCAGGATCCGCCCCCGGCCCGCAGCTCCCCAGCCCTGGCTAGGGAGGGGCGCGGGCTAGGCGGCGCGGTCCTCGGGGCTGGCAGACGGAGGGGTGGGCGGCGAGGCGGCTGCGAAGCGCCGGGCCAGGCTAGGAGGCGGGAGCGGCGAGCGCGCGAGCGGGCGGGGAGCGAGCAGAGCGGCGGTGGCCCGGAGCGGAGACCCGGAGGGGGCGGGGCGGGGGACGCGGCGCCTCCGGAGCTCTCCCCAGTCTCCCCCGGGCCCTCCCCGCCCTCCCCCGGTGCTCCCGGAGAGCTCCCGCAGCAGCTCCCAAGACGCGGACGGAGGGGGTCTGGTGGGGGCGGAGTCGGGGTACTGGGCGGGGGCCCCCTTGGACTAGGAGAACTCCGGGAGAGCACCAGCTGCCCCCCGCAACACCACACCTTAGTTCCTGCCTTTCTTGCCCTCCTCTTCTCCCCCGGAGAAAGCTGCGGAGAGAAAACCCGGGAGGAGGCGGGGGTCAGTGGGCAGGCAGACCCCAAGAAGAGACAGGCGCCCCTGCCTCGGGCCATAGGCTCCTGCCATCTCCCCCCTCCCAGTTCCACCAGGCTTCCCGACTTTCTGGGCTGTTCCTTAGAGTTCTGTGGGTTTCTGATGCCCATCCCACCTCCAGGTATTTCCCCTTGCAGAAGAGGCCTCCAGGTCCTCTCCCCAACAAGATGCCTGAATTCCACCCTCTCCCCCGGCTCTTCTCCGCTTTATCCCGCCACCGCCCATTTCCAGCACCATCTTGCGCCCCACAGCAGACTTGGGAGTAGTGGGGGCCTGGCTGACCCCTGCTTTGAAATAGCCTGGACCTCTCCCCACCCCCAAAAGGTAACCGAAGCCACCCTCCTCTCTGGGGACCCCAGGCTTGCTCAGGGCCT
>NW_017735778.1:0-1646 GCF_001890085.2 Hipposideros armiger | reverse complement strand
TATATTTTTATTCAATATTAAAATACCAATAGAGTTACATATGGTCCTGAAGTTAAATTGCAAGAGTCATCTTGATTACCACAGTAAATTGTCTGTATATGGGGATTTGGAGCTTAAAAGACTCACTTGTATTTATAGGTGAGATAAAACTCCTCTTAGCAATGCATGCTTAATGGTCTACTTTTACAAAAGACATAAAGCATGCATTTTGTGGGGTGCCTACAATGGTGCTTAGAAGAGACAACTCATGCTTTTAGCTTCATTTATTTTTTCCCTTATTACTTATAATTTCACTTAGCAAACAAAAAAATAAGTACTCTAATATGACTTTTGCCTCTGTCCTGTCCCTGTTTTTCACCATGAAATCCTAAAAGATAAATGACATCCTAATGAGCAGACCAAGAAATATAGCTTTCTAAATGAGTCATAAAAAGAATGTTAAGGGGCCGGCCTAGTAGTGCGTTGGTTAAGAGCTGGCTTGGGACATCAGCTCTGAGCAGCAGGGCCCTGGTTCGGCTCTCACATGAGGACGTGACACTGCCCTCTACAGCTAAGATGGTGAGCAGCAGCTCAACCTGGAGCTGGGTTGCCATGAGTTGCTGGTGATGGCATAGGCTGCAGCCACTGCTGCAGTGGGCTGCCATAAGCTACCGTGTGCGGCCGGCAGCCAGCATGAGTGGCCAAGAGCCTCTGTGAGCAGCTGTCCAGAGGCCGGCAACCAATCTGCCTCATCCAGGAAGAGCGCGATGATAATACCAACTTGGGCCAGTGAAGCAACGTCCTCCCCAACTAGACTGAAGAACCAAAGGACAGCAACTTGTCTGTTCCCCTTCCCGATTCCCCAAAACTGTCCCCTTCCCCCAACACTGTTCCCCTCCCCCAATTCTCCAATGAAAATCTTAAAAAAAAAAAGTTAAACCTTTTCTGTCCTGACATCATCTCCAGTTTAATGCAGTACTAGCTTTTTTATCATATGCTTGTGCTTTTGACTGTGGGAAGAAGGAATTAAAGTCAAAGACATAGATCCTGAGCTTATGTAGCCCAGTTTCTGCTTTGGGCTGAAGATAATCCATACTTTTATTTTAAAGCACCTTATGTTTATGAACAACTACATGCAAAAACAAAAAAACAAAAAACAACCTGTGGTTTGGGATCAAGGAGTCATGGTTCTCTCTCATTTCACTGTGAATATCCTTTCATTTTACCTTTCTGAATTTCAGATTCCTTGGCTGTAAATGGTAGGGGTTGTTGTTCATTTATCCAACCAACACACTTTAACTGGGCACATTCTAGATGTCGGGGCTTCTGTTAGTTTTTAAAAGTAGTAAAAGCAATTGTGGGTCATTCTTCAAACATGGTGGGGAGAGACACACCACCCCTCAGTGACTGGGGATGGACAGATCGGGGCACCACACTCAGAGGCTGGGCTAGCCCTGCCTAGAGATTAACAAGAGGGCTCTGGGATTCTTTCCAGGATTTTTAAGCAATTTTATTTAAGATTTTAGGAAAGAGTTGATGTGAAGGTACTGACCTTCACTTATAAGTGGCTCGCTAGGACTACATCATAACTGAACAGGATAAGCATGGTGACAAGGCAGCCCAATCCCAAAGTTTACAGGAACAGGCAGTGTGGTCCAGCTCCCCCT
>NW_017731814.1:1453166-1665999 GCF_001890085.2 Hipposideros armiger | reverse complement strand
CTCAGATGAGAAAAAGGATTACAATTGCCCCCAGGGCCTTGCCATGTAATTTTTTATCAGTCTTGATCTGTGAATTCCCCCAGACCCTGCGTGTGTTTGTGTGTGTTTGTTGTGTGTGTGTGTGTGTGTGTGTGTGTGTGTGTGTGTGTGTGTGAGATGAGTAGGCCCATGATGGGATGTAAAGCTCCTGAAGACCACATGGTCTATTTTTTCTACCACTGCACTATGTTTCCAGATTTGCCCCCGACTCCACAACTCTTGCCTTCTAACCTTTGTTTATGACCCAGAAACAGTGGAGCAGGGCCAGCTTCATGGACATACAACCTGTGCAGTCAAACAGGGCGCAGCGTTTGGAAGGTTCATGTCTTTGGTTTAATTCTCTGCTGTCACTGTCTTAAAATTCTTAATAATTTTTGAACAAGGGTTCCTATATTTTCTCTTTGCAATGGGCCACATATTAAGGAGCCAGTCCTCCTGTGGAGGAGTGTGGTCATAGGTAGATTTCTCTCTAAGGCTTGACTCTATTCTTTCTCAGCTTCCGTTCAGTGACTGGTTTGACTTAGAACTGAGAATGCAAAAAGCAAGGCCTTTTGTTCAGGCATACTTGGGTGCTGGTGGGGAGCCTACCATTCACTACCCGTGTGACTTGGAGCACCTTTTGTAACCACTGCAAGCCCTCCTCATGTGTTGGAAGGGGACAGCTGTCGTAACTTTATAGGTCGTGTGAGTATTAAATTCTAGGATATGTGCAAAATAGTTTGGCACGTTGTAGACATTCAATAAACATGGTTGCATCCTTGTCTCTTTCACTCCCGGAAGTCAGCATCAATCCCTTCCATGTCATTTTCCTTAACCAGAGTAGCCAGCTGTAGTTGGAGTTAAAGCTCGGTTTCATTGTCAATGAAGCAGGTATAAGGTGACTGTTCAGTCCATGACCCAACTCCCTGAGAGCTGAAAGCAATTTCTCATTGTGTTCAGGTCTTTGTTTTCAGGAAGAGACGCATGGTCAAACTGTGGTTATGATTTCTGCACCACAGGAGCCACCTACTGTTTGGGGAGCCTCTAAAGAAAGCTTCTGATTGAAATGCCATCTTCAGGGAATTCCTCCTGTAGTAATCAACTTAAAATGTTGCATGTTTATAATGGCTTTTTCTCGAAGGATCTGTGGACACTTGGCCGAAAACCATTAATCACACCTCCTGCCTTGACATCAGGAAACTGCAGTTGACACATTTGTCTCCCCACCTGGATGGGGAATTAGAAGTCCTAGACCTACCTCTGCTCAGGACTTTTGAGTGGTCTTGAACATTTCTGGACCTCAGTTACTCCAGGGGTCAATTGAGGTTAATAATTTCTTTTTGATCTCAGAAATCCTATGAAGACGAAATAGCCCTTAGATGAAAACACTCTCTAAAAAAGTAGAAACATCTTCACAATACGAGGGACTGCAACATTACATTTGACAGTTAAGTTCAAGTTTAAAATCTACTGGTATACCCAAACAATATATGTTTGTAGGCATTGAAATTTCCAAAATCTAAAACTGGGGTCAGATGTCCAAGGGGCAAATGGGGAATTGCTTAGACCACTAAGATGTAAATTTGTAACAATGTTTTACAAGCCATCCATTTGCCCACAGGTAACAAAATACTAAGCGGATACCAAGAATTCTCAATGGGTCTTTTTAGTGATGTCCTAAAAATCACTCCTCCTATGTCAGAATGATTTTCCCCTCTTCTGAGTTTTTATAACTTTTAATACCTATCATCCCTCTGTAGCATTGAGGTCAAGCAAACTTGTAGGTTGAAATATAGCCCTGTCTTCTCATCTTAACGGTAACCTCCTTGAGGGAAATCATGGGGTCAAGTAGATATTGGCCACGTGACACCGAGCACAGTGGTCTGGAGCAGTAAGCCCTGGATAATGATTGTCAGTAATAAAAAGGATAGTTGAGTTAGTCTGCCACATCCGATTGTTCTGGCTCTACAAATGCCTGGAGTGGTGTAAGAAGAAAACCTTCCGGTAGCGTCTCTGTGTGGTCTGACCTAAAGTCTCTCATTCAGGGATGTTATTTCCTGTGTCAGGTTGATGTTAATTCATCCTTGAATCTGCAAGGTTAATAATACATGCAGTCACGTCTGGCGATTTAATTAGTCATAGAAAAGATTTTTGGTGACTTATGTGGAAAAGGTTATCAAAGTTATACCTAAATGCTTTCAAAAAAGCCCAAATGCTATGATCCTATTAAAAAAACAGAAAGCTGTTTGATGGGAGTATTGAGAGAATAAGGCTGGAGTTACGAAGTACCTGGAGCTTCTCCTTGTAAAAGCAAATGACAGATAAGATCTCAGGCTGCTCTGCTATTATAATTCATCATGCTAAGTATATCTGTATCAATTTCTATTTCTACATTCTCGACATCTGTATTCTTAAAGTATTTTAGCTTATCCCTACCCACCAGCTTGCACAGTCCTTTCTATAAACATCATACAAGGAATGAACTTGACATTGTATATTATTGATCGCTAAAGATTGATATTCTCTCTCATTTAATAAAATGAGACAACTATTTGCAATACTGGCTAAGAGATAAACTTAGGGTATATTGGTAAGTTATAGAAGAGTAGGGACTAGACCTCAAGCCTGACTCACCAATCTGCTATAATAATTGAGGCCATGGTCTTTTTCTTTTCTTTTTTTAAAATTGGCCCCTAAAAGGGAACCTGGAATCTTATGGCATTAAATGGCCTCTGAGGCGAAAGGCCAAATTCTTCTAGCCCCAAATCATGAATTCACTCCACTATTATAACTCTAACTCGTCATCCAAATTGTCTTCCTGGGCTAAGGAGGCTGACCTTTCACCTATTCTACAGTTCTGAATATGTCATGAATATGTCACCTTTCATGTATGAGGGAGAGGAGTAAGGGATCTCTTTTAGGCTGAGGTTTTCTGAAAACTCTAAAGCTAATAATCTCTAGAAGCAGCTTGACTTCACTCCCAAGTTTTGAATAATCTACTTCTGGTGGTAAAAAGGAGCCCCTGTCAGTTACCTAGTGCATCTCTTTGTTTTCGGGCTGCGTTATACATTAAAAGTTCCAGTAAGGTGGAGTCATAACCGTCCTTATGCTTGATAGCACTTTAGTGTTTACCAAACATTTTATTTACATCCTTTCATTTAATGCTTTCCCCAAACACTTCAAATTAGTAATTATTATCTCCTTTTGACAAAGCAAATTGAAGGTCAGGGAGGTTGTTCCTTGCTGAAAGTCATGCTGCTTGCAAGTGCCAGTGCCTGGACATGGACCTTGTCAAATGTCCTTTGATAACATCACTGCCCCAAGCTATCCAGTAGGTTTAAGTTTTCGCCAGGTAAGGGGTTTCTACCACTTCCTTTAAGGTCCAATAGGCCTCAGAGATGATCACTACCCACTCCTCCCATGCCTAAACCTATATCGTTTGTTCTCTTCTGACCTGATGCAAATGGGTTTCCAGTCTTTAAAGGATAATCTTAGGCTGACCTAAAGTTTATAAGAGCTGGTCTCAGGCCATCTTCTCAAGGCTGGATACACCAAGGTTCTTTAGCTTCCTTCACTGGCTTGGGAGTCAACCAACCAGTTTTGTCCCTTGGCAAGTCATTTAACGGACCATATGTTTTCTCACCTGTAATAAGGAGACAATGTCACATATCACAGGACTGTTGTGATGATGAACTCCAAAAGTGCACATATGAGATATATAACAAATCAATATACTTAATTTTCCCCCCTTTGCTACCTCTCTTTTACCTTCTTTGCCTTTTTTGTTGTCTGTATAGCTCCCCAGAGAGAGGGCATACTCCCCATTTATGGGCACAGATTGGCAGCCTGGCAGTTTTCTGAGAAAGAATCTCTACTTAGATAAACTTCCGCAAACAAACCATGGAGAGAATCCTAGAAATACTGGAGGGGCACATCAGAGGTTAGCATTCCCTCTGCTGACTCAGTTCCTTTTCTTCTTATGTGATCCACGTGCACCAATTTTAGGCCTAAAACATAGCCAGGAGGCGCCACCTAACAGCATTTGATTTATTAGTTTTATTAAACACAGGTGCCTTTAATGTGGAGCTGTTTGTAGCCTGCGCTGGATTTCTAGCTACTTTATCGCATCTATTGGTGAACGTATGAATTATCTTCAAAGGACACGGCTTTTGCTTTTTATCACACTTTCTCTCCAACTACCAAGGAAGAGGTCACTTGGGAGGCACATCCTTTCATGGCAAGAAAGTAGCCTCGTAGATCAAACGTGTGTTTGTTCTGGAATGGCGAAGCAGCCAGGCCAGGCCTGGAGGAGAGGCTGGCATTGCTCAGAAATCTTCCATCAATCACTCAGCAAATGGGACCCTTGGGTAAAGGCTTTGCTGGGAGATGAGTGTAGGGAATGGAGGGAGTAGGGGAGGGAGTGCTGTGCAGTGGGCAGTGAATCTGCTTTGGGGCCAAAGACAGCTCAATCTTGTATTTGCAATATACTAGCTTTGTGTCTTTAGGGGCAAATTACTGAACCTCCCTCAGGATCAGAAACCTTATCTCCAAAATGGGATTAATACCAGCTTCCTCCTAGCATTCTTGCAAGCACTGATGAGATTATCAACCAATATAATTATGGCCTCACCTGAGGGGCTTAACCTTGACGATTGGTGTTGGTGAAGGAGAGCTTGGTGGGATGGCCGGGAGTCTTTGTCTCATCATCATTGCAGTTCATGTTTGTATTACGTCCAGTCCTCAAAGAAAAAAAAAAAAGACTTTTCCTGACTTTTATCAAGGTTCAACATTAATTTCATTCCTCCACCTTTCCCTATTACATTTTAAGTCACATGAAAACAATACCCCTGTTTTTATGTATTTCTGACTTTGCCCCCCAGCACCTACCACACAGGGCGGGTGGTCAGAAAATATTTTTGAGATGAAGTCAAGTGGATTTTTTTCTTTTATATTTCTGTGATTATTTTGTTTCATTTCTGTCTGGCCCAGCAAACCCAGGGAGGCGATTCAGGAGGTTATGCCTGCTGACATTTGCTGTTGCGTTCCAGGCAACAGCCTGGTACTTGGAAAGAACACTAGGCAGTGGTGAGTAGAGACCAAGGGTTCTGGCCTCACCTGAGTGGCCTTGAGTTCTGACTCTGTGTGAACTCGGGAAAGTTACTTAACCACTCTGGGCCTTAGTGTCCTCACCCATGAAATGGGACTAATAATAGCATCTACCTTACAGGGTTGTAGTGCAGAGTAAATTGAGCTACTATTGTTAAAAGAAACAACTAGCCAAAAATGGAGTCACTTCGATTAAGCTATGTCCCCAAATCAAATACTTAATCACTAACTTAATTGCAGTTACGGCCCCTCCCAAGTGTGAAATTTTAAGCCAATCCAGTTGGTTTAGACAGCAGTTCTCAACCTGTGGGTCATGACCCCTTTAGGGGTCGAACGACCCTTTCACAGGGGTCGCCGGGTACTCGTATGTAGGCATATCTGCATGTGGGTCTGGAGACGGATAGTGTCTTGGTTCCTAAGACCATCGAAAATATGTGTTTTCCGGTGGTCTTAGGTGACCCCTGTGAAAGGTTGAGAACCGCTGGTAGAACTTCCTGATCAACACAAGTAATGTAATCTGCCTGATAAGACCCTCCGCTCCCCCTGAGGGAAAGTGTCCTTGACCGAAATAATCCGCTCTTAGGTCCCCCCTCTTTCTGCCTATTTTCCTACAATTCATCGGAGTGCTCTTCTAGGTAGTTGCTAAATGAGATGTGGCCAGATTCATGGATCATTTAATAAAGCCAATTAGATCTTCTAACTTACTTAGTGAATTTTTTTTTTTTGCTTTAACACTGTATTTAAAACCCTAGACTAGTGCCTGGCCCATAGTGAATGCTGCCTGTGCTGGTTGCTGTGACGACTACTACTACCAGCCTGTAACTAATTGTGTGATGTTGGGGAGCACTCAGCTCTTTTCCAGCTATAATATTCTGTGACTTTGATGAATCCAGAGGGAATAAAGAAGAGCAAGAAATGGGGGAACAAGGCAAGACAAGGTAGAGCGTGTGTGTGTGTGAGTGCCCTGAAGCTGAACCTGTCTTCCCTGGTGCTGGTTGGGCTCTGAGCCAGAGGGTATGTGAGTTTATGAAAGTGCCATGACCTAGGGCTTACCTCTCTGATGGGGACACTTGTCCAAGTACTTGTTTTTCCTCTAGGTTGGATGCTGAAGCTCGTAGATTGAGTCCTGTGATATACTTAGCAGGCAAACTCTTCCGGCTTACAGAAGTCTAAACTCATAGACACTGGAAAAAATTGCAACCCTCTGAACCTGGCAATTAACGTCAAAGATAAGAGTCCAGGTGGGAGCTTCCATCACAGGAATGTTCTAGAGAGCCGTAGATCTGGTGGCTGAGGCTTAAACATGGGGCTAGAGTTATTCAGGTTTTGTTATTCCAAACAGCCTTCTACCTTGTGGGGGGAATGGAGTAGCAATAGAAGACTGGGCTTAGCTGTCATTTTTGGCCTTTAGCATATTCTGTCGTCAAATACTTAATACTTTGGTAAATATAGTGCATGGGATTGGGTCATGGGGGGCAGAGAGGGTTGACAAAGTTTCTCACTTCAAGCAATAACTGTCATGGGGATGGATGGATTCTCAGGGGAACAGCAGAACTTGATACCTGCCATAGAGTTGTGGAATGCAGCCCCAGGAGAAGAACCTACCAAGGAGAAAAGCATTTGTAACTTTTGTGGGGTGGGGTGGGAATGGAGTAATTTATTGCTGACAAAAGAATGTTTTTCTTCCATCAGAAACAGAATTTATTGTCTGTATAACATGTGGTATGCTCAGACTGGAAGAGCAACATTTCATTAGAGATTCTTTGCCTTGTACATCCGCCCCAGACACTAGAATTATTAAAAAAATAAAAAATAAACATTTTTCTTTAAAATGAATACATGCTATTGTAGAAAATTTGTGCATGGAAACATACAGAAAAACTAAAATCTTTCCTAAGCTGACTATCAAAGATAACCAATACCATTTTGTTGTAATTCTATATATTTTTGGTGAGTTTTAAACATGGTTCAAAATGGTACACACACTTTGTAATTTGAACTTTGAAATTTAACAATTAAGCATAAGCACTTTCATGTTATTACAAAGGTTCATAAAATGTGATGAGGTTATAATGTTCTGTTTGTTGCTGTACTGGAATTTACTAAACCATGATAATGTTGGCAAACACTCCATGTCACTTTCTATGTGCCAGATACTATTCCAAGCGTTGGATACTCACTAACTCATTTCAATCCCCAAACAACACTATAAGGTTTACACTATTAATATCCCCTATTTTACAAATGAAGACATTGATAGGTTACGTTGCCAGAGGTCACTCAGCTGTTGAGTGATGGGGCCAAGATTTGAACAGAGGCAGTTAGGTCTCTAGGGTCTAGTCATAGCTCCTCGCCACTGTTCAGTCACTCTACTACTGCAGGCCCTCAGATTATAGATTTTTTAAAAATAAACTTGCTATGAAGGGGGTGCCCTCTTATCCTTTCAAGTGAGAGCATGGGCTCTGAACACCGAGAGGCTCTTGGGGTTCAAGCTGAGAGCGTGGAAGGAGGAGTTGCCCAGCCAGTGGGCAGCTGGGTATGTGAGAGTCAGAATTCCCGGGATGAGCCCCAATGTGAGAGCCAGACCAGGCCGTGGGTGCCAGTCAGAATTAGAAGACTGTCTTCTGACTCTTTCTTATTTTATTTTTCTTGCTCTTTGTGTAAAAAGATACACAAATATTTTTAATAAGGAAAGACAATGATAGTATTTAAAAGATAGATGTCTAGATGAGCCTTTTGTGGGCAGAAACTATAGCTTATTAATTGTAGCAGATTATTTTCTCCGGATTTCTATATGTATGCATTGGTTTAGCAGGTAGTGGGTTTTAGGGGAGCTTTTTCAGTGTTGGGAAGGGGTTTTGCACTCTGCTCTTTGCACGGACGATGGGAGTAGGATGACTTACCTGGTTGGGGAGACCACATGAAGGGCAGAAGCAGGCATGGCTCAAGCCCTTCCAGGCCTTCTCACTACAAGACACCCCCTTCCCTGTGCCCCTGCTCCCCTGCTCCCCTGCAAAAAGGTCTAGGGTCTTGGGCTCTTGGTTCCTCTGGGCTCAGTAAGGGGTGTGGCAGCCCAGGCTCCTTCTAGAGGCTGGGGGGTGAGGTCTGCTCTTAAGACCCATCTCCCTCATCTGAGCTCTAGGGACTATGTGTGACAGAAAGCAGGAAGAAGCCTGATTCTGACCACAGGTTTAAGATTCTATAGTCCAGGTTCACCAACAGATACGTTTATATTTGGATCTCCCTAAAATGACACTGACTCAATTGGTTTAGAATCCGTAGGGAGAGAGAGGTGTGTGATTAAAACTCCCTTTAAAACTCAACTTTGATCTTTGTGTATTGAGACAAAAAGTATTAATGTGAGAGTCACAGCTCCCCACTACAGCCCCAAAGACTTAGGGAACACAGCTAGCACGCTCAGCTCCTCCTCATCTCCCATTCTGCAGGGAGGATTTTTACCTTGAGAGGCAAATGACTGAATCTATCTGAGGCTCAGTTCTCGGACTTCGGTGAAACAAAATTCCAAAAATGTGAGGTGGCAGAAAGGAGAGGCAAAGGTGGACGGGTGGGTGGCATAGAAAAGAACTGAGATTTACTCGTGGGGGGAATGAAAGAATAGAGATGAAAGAACAGGAGGAGAAGATGGAGCCCAAGAACTCATGCAAATATCCTCAGGACACTTTGGGGAAAGCATTTAGATCAGCTGGGGTATGCAAGCAATTCTGAGAATCAGAGGAATGGGGAAAGATAATTTTAAGAAGTTTTTACTGGAGGCTATAAATGGGGTTCCTTTGAAATTTTTATAGAGAGAAAGTCTGTTATATATTAAAGTTCTTTGAAAGCTAGAGAGATTGAGTATCTTTGAATATGGCTCTATTTGTAGAATGGGCCATGACTTGGCCTCGTTGTAACTGGGTTATGTATGCTGGGTTGTCGGAAAGGTCATGACGCATTTTTGCAGTGAAAAAAAAAAAACAGAAAAAATACGTCGTGACTTTTCGGACAACCCAACATTTCCCCAAATATTAAATCTGACTCAACAGCTGTGATCAAATGGAAATGGAAGAAATACTCCCAAGTACCACAAGCTCTGAGATATGTAGATGTGGGTGTCTGTCTGTGTATGTATTCAGGGGCTGGGGGAGGTCCCAGATTATGCCCATGTTGGGCACCTGCAGAGAATTTCTCACTGTGCCCCTGGTGTCTACTTGTTTAAGATACCAAGCATATGCTGAGGAAGAGCCTGTCCTAGAGAAAGAAGGTTGAGGGACATCTGCTTGGTCAAAGACAATACAGCAAAGAGGAGGGAAGACGAAATTCTGACATCTATCCTTCAGAAGCCAGACCCTAAGATAAACCTAAATTCTTGGGTGAGAGGGCTGCAATGAAAGAAGAGCATAACAAAAACATCTGCTTCACTGGATGTCACCATCACCAGGAGATACCAGCACCAGGGAATTCTTGAGCACCGAGGCCAGCTTTGCAGCAGAGGTGATGGGAGGCCTGAGGCCTCTTCCCAAGTATCTGCACCTTGGTCTCAGGCATCTGTGGCCTCAGCTATTACTGGAAGACTTGAGAGAGTCAGCAGACAACACCTGGATTCCCAGAGATGTTTGTGATGACATGGGGACAGAGGCACATGTGACTGACCTAGAACAGGCTAACAGAGTCTGGAAAACACAGCTTATTTTTACTTTTATTCTCCCTCTTTACACAGAGTCCAAGAAACCTGACATCTCAATGGGTCGAAGGAGGGAGAGACTTTCGAATGCATATTAAAAAGTTTTGAAGAAGTTTGGCAAGAACCCTAGTCAGCAGTTCCATGTGCATTCCTGACATCAGGTCTGTAATATTTGGATTCTAGGCTTAGGCAGATGGACCATTTGCCACATGTCTCCTTTTCCTGGCTCCTGTTTTCCAACAGCCCTTGTTAACTTGGATCAAGTTATTAACAGATCTGACTTTTATGCACTTGGCACTTTACACACATGTGCCCTCACACACACAGTTTTGGGTGATCAGTATGGGACAGGAATGAGCAGAGGAACAGGTCCTTGCTCTGTAGCCTGGGATGGGGCCCCTCTGCCCACCTAAAGCAGGCTTGGCTCTGCACTGGGGCTGCTGGCACAGATTCTTTACAAGGCTCTCAACGCTATGTGGGCACTTAGCAGTGCATTTTGGGGTGGTATGGGGAGCCAGAACATAAATCAAAGATTCATACCCTGACCTATAGAGCTGGATGTCACAGTGCGAATTGGGGTGGGGATGGAGAGGAGAAAGGATGATCACTGAAAGGCCTTGAATTCATGTCCAAAGCCACAAGGCCACAAATCCAAATACAGATGGTGCATACTGGCTGTCGAGGGGATCTCACTGGTGGGAAGCGCATTTTGTTCCAAAGAGCAAGTGGCATGGTTCAGAGGAGGGACAGAGACACACATGTATACGTTCACTCTCCACAGGAGCTTCCTGAATAGACAGCCCTGACAACAGGCTCCATGGCTTTCTTTCGTTGCCTTTATGGCGGTATTAGATCCTGGATTGTCCGGACCAAACCTGGCTTCAAAGGGCCACCTCTTATGAGTCCATGTGTATAACCAATATGTCCCCATTGGGGTTGGGTAATTATATAGCTTCTACTCATATGGCCATAGGCAAGTACCCAGTTGCCCTATGCTATTATTTCCATATGAAGAAACAACACAAATTTGGATAGAAATGCAAGCCTCGCTGGTTTCTGGGTTTTTAATGTTATTGCTTGAGTGACTGCCCACTGGCAATGTAATTTGAGAGGGAGGGCTGAGCTCTCTGGAGTGTCTGCTAAAGAAAGTTGAAGGAAGTCAGCTTCTTTGTGCTGTGGTCTTGGGATTCCATTTCTACCCCAGAGCCTCAGATCAGAAGCGAGGCATTAAACTTCATCCTCTACTCTTTGCTCCACAGAGTAGTTACAAGATGGATATGCTTTTAAAGTCAAAACGTGGAATAAAGAAGGATTGGGAGAATTTAGCTTAGGCTACCCGAACCGTCTGGTGGAGAGTTTCAGATTCTAAAATAGAGGAATGTTCATGCTTTGCTTAGGTTTGGGGGAAGAGGTATATAGCCTCCTGGGTTTCTTAAAAAAAAACAAAAAAACGAGTTGCAGAATTTCACAAGAAGACTTTGTATCAACATTTGGAGTTGTGAGAATGAATAGAAAAGCAGAGGGCTGAAAATGAAACTGCAAAGTGTTTTGGCAGTTTGGGATTTTGGAATATTATTAGCACCCTCCTACCCCAAACAACCACTGGATAATTGGCTGTATTCGGCTGGAATGTTTGCCTCTGAGACAAGTGATTTTGAAGGCTTTCATGAGATACACATTTCCCTTGAAATGCTGCCTGCCTTTCTCTTTCTTTCTTTTCTTTTCTTTCTCTTCCTTCCTTCCTTCCTTTCTTTCTTTCTTTCTTTCTTTCTTTCTTTCTTTCTTTCTTTCTTTCTTTCTTTCTTTCTTTTTCTTTCTGCATTCATTTATGAAGTATAAATCAGATCGAGTTTAGTCCATTTGGAGAGTGATTTTGGTTTTAAATCTTTCCAGACACCAGATCAACACTCTTGAGAAAGGGGCCATGGTTGTAACAGACAAGACTCATCTCTCGGCTTTAGCACCAGGATCCCAAGGAACGCAGGAGTCAGGGAACCCAAGTGGCTGCCTTCTTAAATCAGATTTCCAGGCCCAGTTTTGCTGCTCAGATCAGCAGGCTATTGATGTTTTAATCCCCAGAAGATGACTTGCGTTCTGTATTTAACATCTATACTTAATGCAACGTTGAGTCACCGGGCCTGTTTGGGCTTATTGTCTCCTTTATTCTCAGAAGCCGAGAATCAGGCCAAACTGAAGCCAGGTGGAAGTGATTAATGCTGCTCCATTAAGCTGGATAGATCGCGCACAAAGACATCCTGATATTAAGTACCCTAGAGCAGGAGGGAAACCCTGAGAAAGTCTGGAGGGAAGGTTTCTGGTTGTATTGGGAACAGGGTCAGGGCAAATTCTGAGCATCAGTACTCCAGCTTTAGGGGCAAACCACAGGATTCGAGCCCTCTACTGCTAAACATCCTGTCGTCTTCACCATGGCAATGGGACACTGTTGACTCAATTAGGCCATCTAGTGGTCCGACACAGCCACCGCCGCTAGCATTCCTCAGCCTGGGTCTGCGTGGGTGCGGGGAGTGGGTGCTTCTAATAATTTATCTGTGTTTCCTGTTTCATTTTCACTCTTCTACCCACCCTATTTCCTACCTTCTCCATTTTCCTTTATGAAACTGAGACCACTGTCTACACCTATTCAGAGTTCCTTCATTCTCTCCACCTGCCTTTTTGGACCTGTATAGACTTCTCTATTCCATTTGTAAGTTGCACATTATTGCTATCTACACATTGTCACCAAAACCAATTTGTGCAAACTAACAGGCTTATCAGCGCTGCAGAAATGAGATTAAAACTGCTTCCAATAAAACAGATAAAAACCAGATGAACGAAGCCCTCTAATAAGACATTAAAGATAATGACAAGAATGATTAACTAGCATGATATATTGAGCAGTTATGAAGAGTCGGGTGCCCAGGATCAGTAAACTAATAAAGAAGAATTCACCTTTAATTCCTTTTAGTCAGTGAGGTATAATCACATCACCATTATGTTTTTTTGGGTTATTATTTATCTGTGAGAGCAATATCACACCTTTCCTTCAAATTGCTCAAAGCTTGTTAGCAGAGAGAGAGAGAAAGAGAGAGAGAGAGAGAGAGAGAGAGAGAGAGAGAGAGAGAGAGAGCGAGAGAGAGAGAGAGAGCGCGATTGCTTTGGGGGAGAGCTCTTCTCATTTCAGCTCTTTAAAAATAAAAAGACTGCTTAATACCCTGCCTGCGTTTACACACCGATTATGCAGACACGCTCTCATTTTTGTTTCATCTTGGAGCGTGGCCTATTCATAGCCAGACTGTTTCACATTATACAATCAGTTCACCAACTGTTGCATGATCAAGTCACATCAAGGAAATCTGAAAATTACATTTCTACTGGGTAACATCGCAGGGGTTGGCTGTGGCGGCCACCTTGGAGCTTAGGTCCAGGGAGCCCTGTGGCCATGTTTCCCCTGGGTTTATCTTCATGCCTCGTTGGGTGTGAGTTCACGAGGGAAGGAGCCTGAAGGAGAGGGAGTCATGTATTGTTCATTTAGAATTTCTCAACCCTACCGTGTAATAGGCCCAGTGCTATGCTCCAGGGAGACAGCTGAAGAAGAGGTTGGCTCTGCCCTCAAGAAGCCCATTCAATAGTTGGAGGCAAGTGGGAGCGAAGACAAGTCAAAAAAGGTGATAAAAAGTAAACATACCCATGTGACAAGTGTCTCTATGATTAATGCATGGCACCATGGATCCTGGAAGTGGGGGAATAACTCTGTGGAGGAGAACGCCTCCCAAAGGAGGAACCCACTGGTGTAAGTGTGAAAAAAGAGTGGCGTTTTGCTAGAGAGAGAAAAAGAATAAGACAGCAATGAAGCATGCGCACAAACAGCCATGCTAAAGCCTGCTGTGTTGCGGGAATAAATCCTTGGTGGGGAATGACAACCTGGGAGAGTTTGGCAAAGGAGTCTGGGGACGGTCAGGAAGGACCCTGTATTCCACACTGGGGTTTGCACATTTTATCCTAAAAGCCCAGGTGATCCATTAATGCATTGTAAGAGTAGCTATATAATCAAACCTGTGTTTTAAAGCCACAACTTTGGTGAGCTGTGGAGAATGAATTAAAGGCAGAAGAGAAATGAGTCAAGGAAACCCTGCTAGAGTCATGATATAGTGAGAAAAACACAGGCAGAACCAAGACAGGTATATATAGGAATATAGCTACTAACTAGCCCCATGACCTTGGGTAAAATTGTCTCTGCAATCACAATTTTCTCCTCTGTAAATCAAAGATAGCAATATCTACTTCCTAAGGTTATTGGAAAGATCAGAAATAATATAAAATAAGGCCCAGTTATGTACCACATGATAAGTACATAACACATTCGATAGTGATAATTCTTTACAAGCACTGGTGGGGGGTGAGGAAGGGGATGGGATAGGATGGTGGTGGTGGTGTGTGTGTGTTTTACTGTTAGGAAAATTGATGAATAAAATAATACTAAATTATCACATTATGTTGAGGACAGAAGAGAATCTGGAATTTAAAAACACATGTTCAGATGGATGTATTATTTCTGTTGATGTAATTTGCTGAATGAAATTGCACAGATGAGACTTTTTTTTCAATATTTTAGAGAGCCAGCAGGTTACAAATAACACGTCACCCATTTCACAGGGCAGCTGTGAGGATTCAAAATAAATTGTGAAATTTCTGAATTACCTAATATCAGCTCCATAAGGACGGGAACATACTCACTGCTACATCTCCAATGCCTAGAACTCAGCAAAATAAATATTTATTGAGTGAATAGATAAATTAGATATAAATGATTTCAAAAACAGTGGAAACATTAATTTGATTCGTAGTCAACAGGGTCAAAATATCCAATTTCAGTCTTTCCATTCCCCTCTCTAAAATTTTTACTCATGAATTTAACAAAAATGATTGAGTCCCTCTAAATGTCCTTGGTTTCTTTATATCATGTGTATAGAATGAGGTACTTGGTATACAATGGTGAATAATACAGACATGGCCTCACCCTGAGCTTATAGTCTGGTGAACCTGGGCAGTTGAATCTCCTGTGGCTGTCACATGGGTAGGCTCCTTACCCTTTCCCACTGCACCCCACTATCTTTTCAGTTGGAATCTGATTGATGGGTCAACATGAAAGACACCAAGTAGAAGGCTGTGCAATAAGATATTTTTGCACATATATTTGTTTTTGCCTCTGGACTCCATCACTTCCTAGATCTGAGAGTTTAGTCTAGCTGTCTCAGGCTCTCTAAGGTGAAATGTCCTTATCTTTAAAATAAGTATTTTTAATAGGAATTAGTAAAATTAAGCATGCAAATCATTTGGTGCACAGTAGGCTCTTAATATTATTTTTTTTCTTTACCAAGAGGTTGGCTTGTAGACAAGATTGATAGCTATGGAAAGACAATTGTTTTCCAAAGGACATAAAGCTTTGACATCCACAGGTTGCTCCTCCTGTCTCCACAATGTGTCAGAGAAGACAATTAATTCAACTTTATTCAGAAAGTAGAAGAATCAACTTTCAGACCCTGTAATAGCTCTTGAAAATGCTCATCTTTTCTGGTGGTTTATTAACATGCAATCAAACCCAGAATCAGAAATTCACACATTTGCAAATAGGCCAGTCCTCTTAAAAACTGACAGCTAGATATGCTATAATGAAGAGGAAAATCCAAAAACAGTATGGTAACAAAAAGACCCTCACTGTTTAAGATACCAAATAAAAGGAGTGGAAAATGTTAAGTACATTATTTTACACTCACTGTTAAGTTTTATAAACATGTTTAAAGAGCCATTATTTCTGAATTTAATAGGAATTTTAAATGTATCTTTTTTATATCATTTTTAAGCTCTCAACCAAGATTTTCTCCTCACTTAGGCCAATCCCATACCTGCCATCTTACCTGTTTCCTTGCTCATCTACAGAAAAGGTAGATTTTCATTCAGGTTTATTATGCTGATGGATTTCAATTTTTCTGACCAACATATCAAAGACCATGTTTTAAAAAACATTTCTATAGTCTAAAAATGACTTCATTTAAAAAATACATTCATTTTTACAAAAATATGCATGGTTCCAGAATGCACATTTTTTGAAGTAGTCAGCTACTTTTGACCGTACTATTTTTAGTTGAGAAAATACCTCAGGTTTTGAGGTATCTTGTAAAGCTCTGAGTAAATTCTGCTGGATGAAAGGTGTTCTTAATTTCATTTTAAAATAAATAACTGTATAGTATTTTATGTCAAATATTTTCACATGTACTATGTTTTTGTCCCCATTTCCTCAACAACATAATTTTACAAAACAAAGCTTATCAAGAAATTTTTCTGCAACATTTGAAGTCTATTTCAAAATAGCTCCATTCCAGTAAAGAATATAAGTTTATTAAGGAAAGAAAGAAAGAAAGAAAGAAAGAAAAAAAGAAAGAAAGAAAGAAAGATGCACTATTGAAAGATTTTCCCCAGAAGTAAAGATATTCCAAAGTATAAGGAATGTCAAAGTTAAATATGTTATGCTTTTCAGCTCTTATCATTTAATTTATTCATTTCTTCCTTTGCTTTTATGGGATTACATTTCATCAGCTTTCTGGCTTCAAGATTTTCTTTCAGTAATTACAATTTGCTATACATTTCAAAAGCTGTTGTTTGATGTTCCATCAGTTGAATATTTTGATTACAGGTTTGCAACTTTTTTTTCAAATAAAATGCAACCTCGGTTTTAAGTACTGATTTACAATAAGGCTGAATACCATTGTTGAATGCTTAGATTGATCTACAAAGTAGTTCTTTAAAAAATTAAAACATTTCTAAAATCTGCCAGTGACTGACAGCAAGGAGAAAAAGCATGCACTGCCATAATGAAACATTTTTTAAAAATAGATTCAACATGAATTTTGTGACAAAATTTTATAATTTAGCTGGCTTTAAATACAGCTTCTATTTTGACAGGTAGACTACCAAAACTTGTTTGGACACACTCATGAATAATATGTGCATTGCAATCAATTCCAACTAGAGTTCTGCTCTACAGCTTTCTTAATTTAATTAGAACATTTTTTTTTAAAGATTTTTATTGGGGAATTGGGGGGATGGGAACAGTGGTGGGGAATTGGGGGAAGGGGAACAGACAAGTTGCTGTCGTTTTTGTTCTTCAATCTAGTTGTGGAGGACGTTGCTTCACTGGCCCAAGTTGGCACCATCATTGCGGTCTTCCTGGGCGAGGCAGACCAGTCGCCGGCTTCTGGACGGCCGCTTGCCGCTCACGCTGCCCGCCGGCTACATACGGTAGCCGGTGGCAACCCACTGCCACAGGGCTGCAGCCTACACCATCGCTGGTGACTCATGGCAGCCTAGCTCCAGGTTGAGCTGTTGTTCAGCATCTTAGCTGTAGAGGGCAGTGTCACTGGCCCTCATGTGTGGGATCCAAACCGGGGCCCTCTAGCGTCCCAAGCCAGCTCTTAACCATTGCGCCACTTGGCCGGCCCAAATTAGAACATTGTTTTAAGCACACTATTGAGCTCTACCAAAATTTGTATCAGATTATCTCTGTAAAAATAACAAGTAGCTTTATCTTCAAGGGTGAGCTTTTTATCTAGATTTATGATAGCATTTACAATGATGCTAAATATTTTACCAAGACAGGTTGAACTTCTAAAAGTTTTACTTTGATTTCATGAATTGGATTTAAATAAAATACATTATTGGAATTAACTGATTTTCTGTTTGAAGAATCTCATGACACTAATGTAAAACTGACATCATCTAACTCTGAGTGAAGTTCTGTAGCTAATGGAGCCAAGTGTTTTAGTAGCTGTCGTTTTACTTTTACACATACACAGGAAAAACTTGGAATCAAGGGTGAAATTAATACTCATTTGATCCAAATAAAAAGTCACGCTTTCCATGTTGTCAATGAATCTTCTGCAGCTGTGCTTGTTAAATTGACATTTTTAGGAATAGTCTTAAAATAATTACTAACTTTTGAAGTAGATGCTGAGGCTTCTTCAGACTATTTGGGTCTTCTGGTAATGTCAGACAGATGGTAGATGTATGCCAAAACTTTGTGCAATTCACATCTGTATCACTAAGTTTCTTAAGAAATGGAAAATCAGTATTTAATATTTCATTAATGTGTACTTTTTGAGATCATTGCTTTGAAAAGGACAAAATAAAACACAATCTTACTAAGCAATAAAGAAAATACATAATTGTAGATTTATATATACAATAAATAGTAAAAAACATTGAACAACTGTATTCAGACTATTCTCTCTGGGATCTATGGTCGGACAGTCAAGTCTATATTTCCTGCATATATTTCACATATTTTAAACCTACAGTTCTTGACGAGTCCCATTGACCCGCTGACTGGCACCCTGACAGCTTCATGCATCGAGCAGGTTGTGGCATTGGCCACGGTCTTGGTCATAGCACAACTGGCTGCCAGTACATCACGTGGCCACAGAGGCAGCAAAACTGAAAACTTCTCCCATCACAACCAGACCGTAGCTGTCTCTCTACCCAACTAATCTGAGTGCATGCTGTCCTGGAAAGGAAGGTGTTAGTAGCCTATGTCTCAAAAGGGAAGGGAAAAGAAGGTTGGGCTATCACCTCCATCTTTCAGATTTAACCATATGTTAATCAGAACTCTCTATACTAGATACTATTAGACAAGACCCTGGCAGAAGCTAGAAGTACAAAGTAGAAATTACCAAACTCATCTTAGTTTATTTTATAATGCTTTGTTAAAAAATGAAAAATCTAGGCTGCATGTTAAACTATGCAGGATTTAGCACAGTGGATAGAAACTGGGAGTGTTCCAAGCAAACTAGGATGTATAGTGGCCTTAATAAGATAACATGTAGGGATTATTTTCAATTGTGGAAGTTTAACAATAATTTGGTGTTGGTGATTAAATAAAGGGTTAGAAATTTAAAGATGCATTTTATCTACCCAAATTAAAAATTAGGGCCGGCTGAGTGGCTCAGTTGGTTAAGAGCTCGCTCAAGAGTGTGAGCTCTGAGCAACAGCAGTTCGAGTCCCAGCCGGAGCTGAGCAGCCGCTGAGCTGCCAACAGGTGGCAGGATGGCTCAGCTAATAAAACAAACAAACAAAAAAAACCCCAACAAATTAAAAATTAACAGAAAAGTGCAAAATAGTAGACCAGTTATGGTTGAACCCAGTGAATCTCAGCATTTCTGTGTTCAAGATACAGGTTTGAATACTAAATAAGTGAGTGCACATTTCAAAGCAAGGATTGCTACAGGAGAGCAGGGTCTCCCGGTGTCTATTAAGTCATTCACAGTTACAGTCCTATTCATTTCGTTGCCCCTCAGCTCTGTGTTAGTTTTTGAGTGCAGTTGTTTACTGCCTTGGCTGTACTTGTGCTCCCTTAAATACCCAGGAGGCAACGTTCTCACACTTTTCCTGTAAATATGCAATCTTTCTTTGGTGCCTGCTTGATATGTGCTAGGGCTCTTACCCATTACTCTCCTGCAGTTGATCTTATATCTTGCTTCACTTATGGCAAGCCTCCATCTGACATGCATCTTCATAATATATCATGTATACCCATTGTAGGAAAAGCAATTTTTATGAACAAAATAACATTTTATGAACTCACTGATACACAGTGAGAAGAGCGTGTAATTTAGTCTCAACTGATTGGAGCAAACTCAGTTTTCACTCCCCTACCTCCTTGGTGCCATTAAAGCAAATTTACATCTTGGTCGGGGACTTCACACATACAGAAGAAATTCATTTTTTCTTAGATGTCCACTTCACCTGCAGGGGTAAGGTAAATAGGTGAGGTAAAGCTGGTACTATGACAGTTATCCCAATAAAGACTTGCCTGATTCCTGCTAATTCATAATCTCAGAATTTGGTATTCTTGTATTATTGTAGCTAGAAGTTTGGGGAAGGTCTCCACAGCCTTATGTTTTATAAGGACTTGTACCAATGTCCTACAGAAGTGAACATGTAAATTTTCATTCAACTCTCAACCTTTGTTTACTAAGTCACATCAAACTTGTGTACAACTAAGGGTGACTAATGTATTGTCACAATTCTGCCACTTCATTCCTTCATTCGGTCATCTTTTGTCATTAGACATTCAACATGTATTAGTTGAGTACCTAACTCCTGGCAACCACTAATCTGTTCTTCATTTCTAAGCCTTGTCTTTTCAAAAAAACGTATATAAATGGAATCATACAGTATGCAACATTTTGGCTTTTTAAAAATTCAGCAAATTCCCTGGAGTTTCATTGAAATTGTGTGTATCAATAATTTATTCTTTTTTATTGCTATGTAGTGTTTCATGGTACTGATGTACCAGAGTTTGTTCAACCGTTCATCCATTGAAAGACATCTGGGTTGTTTCCAGTTTTTCGCTATTACTCATAATGCTGTTATGAACATTCATGTACAGGTTTTCATACAGTTTTATTTATGTGGGAACATAAATTTTCATTTTTCTGGGACAAATACCCAAGAATGCAATTGCTGGGTCATATGGTAATTGTATGTTTAGTTTTCACAACAAACTTCTAAATTGTTTTCCAGGGTGGCTGTCCCATTTTACATGCCTGCCAGCAACGTGTGAGGCATCCAGTTTCTCTGCATCGTTGCCAGCATTTGGTGTTGTCGCTATTTTTTATTTTGGTCATGGTTTGTGTGTGTGTGTGTTTCTCGATCTATTTATTTGGACTTGCTTTTTCATATTAGAAATCTTCATTTCTATTTTAATTATTCTTACCAAATCTTTAAGAAAATGACAAAAGGAGAGTATGTATGCAAATTGGGCCTAAAAGTATAAAAACAATTCTGTATTCATCTAGAGTATAAAACTAGCTTGCAAAACATGAATAATACAGGCATGAGACATGAAGGGTAATTGATAGTGATAAATATGAAGTTTCATGATTAGTGATTTCAAAGTTTAGTGATTTATGCCTGTGAGAATGCCTTTTATTTTAAAATGAATGGCTCCTGAAGTTTTGATTTGCATTTCCCTGATGATTAGTGATGTTGAGCATCTTTTCATGTATTTGTTGGCCATCTGTATGTTTCTTTGGAAAAATGTATATTCAGATCCTCTGCCCATTTTTTAATCAGGTTGTTTGTTTTTTTTGCTATTGAGTTGTGAGTTCTTCATATATTTTGGATATTAATCTCTTATCAGACATGATTTGCAAATATTTTTGCCCATTCATTAGGTTACCTTTTCATTTCATTGATGGTTTTCTTTGCCGTGTAGAAACTTTTAGTTTGATGTAGTCCCGCTTATTTGTTTTTTTGCTTTTGTTGCCTTTGCTTTTGGTGTCAAATCCAAAAATCATCACCGAAACCCGTGTCAAGGAGCTTACCATCCATATTTTCTTTTAGGAATTTTATGGTTTCAGGTCTTACATTCAAGTCTTCAATACAATTTGAGTTAATTTTTGTATATGGTATAAGATAGGGGTCCAGTCTCATTCTTTTGCATGTGGCTGTCCAGCTTTCCTATCACCATTTATTGAAGAGACTGTCCTTTCCCCATTGTATATTCTTGGTTTCATTGTCATAAATTAATTGATAATATAAGCATGGGTTTACTTCTGGGTTCTCTATTCAATTCCGTTGATCTGTTTTTATGCCAGTACCATACTGTTTTTATCACTCTAGTTTTGTAATGTAACTTGCAATTTGTAGCCCTCTAAATGTGTGTCAAATCTGAAGCCTGCTTCAGGCTGAAGCCCCAGGACAAGCAAACAGACTTCTTGGACAGAAAAACTGGGATGTGTCTCATTTGACTATCTCTGTCCTGGAGGTGGTAGCTTGCCAAGAACTATCCCTCAGGTACTTAGTCCCGGGGAATCCAGGAAGGAAAACTCTTTGGCAACTAGAGACAGGCAATCAAGACGTGTCCCCTGGGTGGCAGCCGCCAAGACCCATGCACCAGGCACTTGTAAAAGCTCTTTCAAGGAGATGCTAGCACTTTGCAGTGAGGAGAGAGGCTCCGCACTGCGGTCTCGCAAAGGATTAATCAGATCCCAGATGTATTTAATCAGAAGCCTCTGTCCCAGAAAGAGTGAGCTCCTGGATCTGTTGCTTCTGTCTGAACCTGGAGGTGGTAACCATTTAAGAACTCATTCCCGGCTGGTGGTTATAGTCCTGTGGGACCCGCAAGAGAAAGCCCCACTGGCCACCAGACCCAGGCCATGGAAAGGTATCGCTGATGGCAGCAGCAAAAACCGCCTCAGGAGACTGCGTGTTGAAGCTCCTATCTGGGAGATACTGATGTTCTGGCGAGGGGCAGAAAACATAGACTGAAGAAAAAAAAAATTGGCGTTTCGGGAGGAAGCGAGGTGGAGTGAGAGCATGAAGATGGCGCCTGCAGGTCTCCATCCCAGAGAGCATTCAGCAGGCACAAATGTGTGATACCCAGATGCCAGTCCCTCAGGCCTAGGCTCCGCAGATCCGCAGACAGGCCTCGCCACACCACAGCCTGGTTCCCCTCCATCTTGCTCCACGCTGGGCCGGGTGAGTCTTTGCGCGCGAGTGCAGGTCCTCTGGTCGTTCCAGCCTGTGGGGTCTTGCCCTTGGTTTTCTGTTTTATAATTTATTTTCCCCTTTTTATTGGGGAACAGTGTGTGTTTTTCCAGGACCCATCAGCTCCAAGTCAGGTAGTTGTGTCTAGGTGTGGAGGGTGCACCTCAGTGGTCCATGTGGGAATCAAACGGGTAGCCTTGGTGTTAAGAGCGCTGCGTTCTAACAAACTGAGCTAACCGGCCTCCCCCTTGTTGTTGGTTTTCAAAGCTAAATGTTTTGGGGCTGCATCCCTGACATGCAAGTCTTAAAAGTTGGGGGTGCCCCATGTGGGGTTTGCTCCTCAAGGAACAGCTTGGGGTTTGACTGTGGGCTGTGCGGAGGGTGGGGGTTGTGGTGAGATTGTGTCCCAGCCTTTCCTACCTGTTTCCATGTAGGCCTTCTCTCGTTCGCCCAATTCGAAGGAGTCTAGGCGTCACCAGCCAATTTTTTTTGTTTTTTGTGTTTTTTTTTCAAAGGAAGTTGTTCTATGTGTACCTGTAGATTTGGTGTGAGGAGGTGTGCTCAGGATCCTCTTACATCGCCACCTTGAACTGAGACCCGCGTCAGCGTATGGACTTTTAACCCCTAGGCTTAACTGCACATGAGTGCAGGAGAGCTGTATCAGGTCCAGGCATGACTTCACACAGTTGTATAGGAAGCACAAAGGCAGGCTTCTCATGCAAACCTGTTGAAGAGTGCTGAATAAATACTTTTGATGGTGACATGATGAATCAGGATAAAAAAGCTCCAATGCGTAGAATCCCACAGGGGTGGCTTGGGGGTCGGGCGCTGAGACTCTGATGATGAGATAATTGATTGAGCTCGCTCCTGCATTGGAATGAATGCCTGGTCCTTACCTTTTGGCAGTGCTTGCACCAGCAGTGGTGCCTCTCCCCGTGGTCTGCAGAAGGCGTGGGAGGGTGACATGTAGAACATCTGGTTAATGGAGGAGCTGGGACACTCTGGTTTTGGCCATTCCTTTGAAGCTGAATTTTAAAAGGGCAATTAGATGAAATGCAGTAGGACTTTGCTGCTTTCCTTACAAATCAGGTATTTACGGTTGTAACACTCACTAGGCACTCAACATTTACCACTAGGCTATTCATGTGTGCGTGAAAGGTGGTGTGCATGGTGGTTGTGATTGCGGACTCAGACAGACTTGTGTTCAAACCCAGTTCCACGAATTACTTGCTGTAATTCACCTAATAATTGACTAACCAAGTATCTTTTTGAGCCTTAGGGTACTCGGTTATAAAATGAGGCTAACATCTTCCTCATAATGCCAGTATGAGGATTAAATGCAGTAACGCATGTAATACATTTAGTACCGTACAAGGCACATAGTGAGTACTCAGTGAATAGTAGCTTTCCTTAGTAGTTCATGTGCTCTCTCCCAACTAAACTGTTTCTTGAGGGTATGGTCTCTTGTCTTTAATCTTTGTTTCCTAAGGCATGGAACCGTGAACATAGAACATAGTACAATTAATTGTTAATTGATTATCTAAGATTATGCTGACATAGCTTAAGGGAAAATATGGGCAATTTTCCCTTTAACCTGGAAAATTCAGTCTCCCAAATGAAATTTTTGTTGTGGTCTAATTTGGTTATCTGCAGTAATTAACCCTTAAATAATGGCCACATCTATCATTTTTGAAGACTAGTATTGGTGCTTTTGTCTCCTATTTCATACAAACGGACCCATTTGTTTTAATTCAGTAATCTAGAATCTGCTTTCCATCTTTTGCTTAGGCCTGGGGAGTGTGGGTAAGAACCCTTAAGTGGGCAGAGTTCTCCAGGTTGACTGCCATAGTTTACTGAATTGCATGGGATAACTTTCCAGCTTCTTACCTCACTCAGTCAATGTGGGCCAACCTGGGTTGGCTGGAATGTATTAATGAAGAGCTCAAAAGTCAGTCCATCACCTCGACAGTCAGACACACCTACAAAACAGGCAACACGTAGAAAAACCCACCTGAATGATGGGCTGCATTTTTCACTTTCCAGATGGGCTTTTCTTTTGCGTGTCACATAGAAAGTGGAGGTGGTGGGGGGGTGGCTCTTGGGACTTGCAAAGCAACAGCAGAGGCTGCTGCTGATATGCCCAGTTCTCAGGGGAGTGGCAGGAAGGGAGCCTTCTTGGGAGTCCCTTGGCTTCTTCTGCCTGCCAATCCCAGCAGCAATGTGGCATCGGCCACCCAGACTCAGCACAGCTTAATGGCTGCATGCTGACTTAAAAACACAGTCCCAGAAAAGGCATTAACATTCTGAGCTCAGCTGTGTCATCCCGGTTGCCATAGCAATGCTGGGAAATATATTTTGTGTCCAATGGTTATTTCTCCACACTAATGAAATGGACATTTTTCTTCAGTGAATTGAATCAAAACTAATTGAGTAGTAATCAGCACAGACCCTGAAGTTCAGGGAAATGTAGTCTGACTAGTGCTTTGTAGAAATGCAGAAACCATTAACTATCTTCAAATGAGATTTTTTTTTAATTAGTGGAATCTTAGCAACCTATTACAGGCTGGTGTGAGTGTAATCACACAAAAAGCTCCTCATTTGTTTAGTGCTGGGAGGGGAAATTTGTTTTCAATTAATTCAGGTGCTGATAGGGTTCTATGATTTGTTGTGTCCTTTGCCCCAATAAATATCCCAGACTGATGTGTGCTCTGAGATGGACTTTTAAAAACATATGTATAATTCATAATTTGGATTCTCAGATGTTTTCAGAAAGGAGTGTTTGTTTGTTTTTTGCCGAGACCAGCTATTCCTGAAGCCCATTGAGCAGTGGCAATGAAAAAGTGTTTTTGTTTGTTTGTTTTGCATTTGCTATATCTTAGAGCTAAATCTGTTCAACTTTAAATCTCACTGTGATGGAAGAAGCCACACAGAGAGATGGCTAGGAGCCATGGGGTCATGCCCTTTGTCCTTGGATATATCTACAAATGCTTCTTTGATTAATCTAGTAGTTCTTTTTGCTTCAATTGGATTGTGGGTGTAAACAAAAATATAAGAACAAACTAATACTCTGTCTGTGTTACTACTCCCCTCTAAGAACCATAATATCATATATTATTGTAAGAAGATCTTTATCTCCTTTGGATTGGGTCTAACAGCAAAGAGACATTTAGTTACATGCAAATAAGAGCTCCTTCACTTCACTGCAGTGGACCGCTAGAAGTTTCCCCTATGTTTTTAAGACAGCTGACTTGTTAGGTGTGGTCCATCAGTGGGCTGCTGATGGCTAAGTGAGTTCCCGATTTCAGATGTCCTGATTCTCTTTCTTTGTCGAGTTCACTAAGATACTTCTGAGCTCCCTTTGCCCTCTAAGCTTTCTCAAGGCTCTTTTTTTTTTTTTAAGAATTTTATTGGGGAATTGGGGGAAGGGAACAGTGCTGGGGAATCGGGGGAAGGGGAACAGACAAGGTGCTGTCCTTTTGTTCTTCAGTCTAGTTGTGGAGGACGTTGCTTCACTGGCCCAAGTTGGCACCATCATTGTGCTCTTCCTGGATGAGGCAGATCAATCACTGGCTTCTGGACGGCCGCTCACTGCAGCTGCTGACCACTCACGCTGGCTGCTGGCTACACACGGTAGCCCATGGCAACCCACTGCCACAGGGGCTGCAGCCTACACTGTCGCCGGCAACTCACAGCAGCCCAGCTCCAGGTTGAGCTGTTGTTCAGCATCTTAACTGTAGAGGGCAGTGTCACTGGCCCTCATATGTGGGATCCGAACCGGGACCCTCTGGCGTCCCAAGCCAGCTCTTAACCAACGCACCACTCGATCGGCCCAAGGCTCTTCTTGAAGTTGGTATCAGAGCCAGGTTAAGGCAGGTGGGGTTTGAGGAAATGTACCCCAACATTTGGCAAATGGATAAACAGATGAGTTATTTTCTTGGGACTTGGAGTCTAATGCTTGCAACCAGCACTAAATTTACATTAAAAATGGACTGTGTCATTATTTTTAAGAACAGCCAGACCTGATGGTGCATGTTAAGATTTCCTTGAGGTGAGATCAAGTTGCCTGGAGTCAGTCTCTTGGCTGGTTGGCAGAAGATGGGGAGAAAGGAGCAGCCAAAGAAAAGAAACAGGGACTCTTCGCCTCTATAGACACCTTCCTTTTTTATAGCCTATGGATCTAAAGTGGGAGAAGATGCTTTTAGGTCACCATAGCAACTTCAGTGCATCTAAGTGGAATTAGGGGTGTGGAAGGCAAGAAATGCCAAATTTGGAGGAGTTGGGGGGCAGTTGAATGAGGATGGGCTTTCGCTAGAAATAAACACAATAAGGTGCCAGGGCAATAGAGGAGAGTGGATTTATGGTTTATGACATTCCTAAAATATCTTTATTTAATAATGAAAACTTCATTATCCCGGCCTGGGTTGAAGTGTTGCTGTGGGCCCTCTGAGGATCCCAGCAAAGATCTTTCATTTTGACAGAAGTTCTAAATTACAACATTAGTGTTCTAACCGAGAGGCTGTTATTGCCTATTTGGTCTGTCCAGGGAAATGAGACACACGTTGCTGGAGAGTGGGTTATTGAAATCTAATAGCTTGGAATATTAAAAATGGGGGCTGGGTTGGGGGGAGGTCTCTCTCTCTCTCTCCCCCTCTCTCCCCCTTCCCCATCTCTCCGTCCCCCCCCTGTTCCCTCCCACCCCTTCTCTCTCTTTCCCCACGAGCTAGGGATAAATTAAGTGATGAACCCGGAATGTTTACCAATGTTTCATTATTTTTTAGGGAAAAAAAGCCATTCATCTTGATTATGGCCAAAGCCATTATTACTTTTCACATCATTAAGAAACCAACGTAAGGAGACCCCCTAAAGCTAATTTTCAAACTAACTATATGAACCTATTATGCCTCTATGTTCACCTAGGTACTCCTGTCTCCTTTTCAGCCGCACAGCCTGACCTCCAAAAAAGTGTTTGATCTTTGGATGTTTCAAAGACAATTAGGTCTAACTGACTCCCAGTGTTGGACTAATGGTCAGAACGGATAGCTCTCCAGATCACAGTTCAATTTCCGCTCCTTCTGGCGGGCCTGGAAAATGGCTTCGCTGGGCCAGTGGAACCAGAAGAGGGCCAGAGGGATGAGTCAAGGGCTGTTTACTCTCTTCTTCCCTTTGCTCCCTGCTTCCCTCCCCTTAACGCCCCTCCCCCCCACCAATGCGAACACATTCACCTTCGTTTCCTGACAGCTGTCTCTAAGGCCAGTCTCACAAAAGGGAAGGCAGTTGCCCATGTGATACAAAGACAAAAGAGCGAGCTTTTTATGTGCTAGGCACGTTCTGAAGTGCCTTCAATGTATTATCTCATTTAACTTGACACCTACTTTCAGTTGAGGACGCTGGAGTTAGAGAGACTAGGTAACTGAGACAAGGCCACACAGTTAATGCCTTGCAGCTCTGGGCTGTGAACTCAAGCCTTCTCACTCCAAAGCCCAGACATGCCCTCCCATGCGTGGCAGTGCTAAAAGGTTTCTTCTACCAAATTACTCCACTCGATAAAGTCTTTCCTTAAAATGAACCCAGTATCATGGAGAGAGCTTGATAGAACATTCACATGTTCAGAAGGAAGGCCTAAATATCCACGCTGAGGCAGGTAGAGCAAGAATTGCCACCATCCTAACCAGGCCCTCATCACGTCCACCCTGCTTACCTCATGGGCTTCCTAAGCTCGTCTCACTTCCTCCATCTCTTCTTTCACTTCATCCTTCTGCCTCTTGATCTTCCTAAAATACTGCTTTCACCACGACAGTCCTTTGCTCTCTTTTTCATATTATATCAACTTGAAAAGCCTCTACCTGTCAGCTAAGACCCTTTGTCTTAGACCCACCGTCCCTATTTAGCTTGATTTACAAGGATGTCCTTCTTAAGGATGGCTTTCTTTTCTTCCCCATAAACACGCTTCTGTTCACTCCAGACTTCATGTCCTTTTTTTGTGCCACTTTCTCTCTAGAATGCAATGAGCTCTCTCTTTATTTTCACCTTGACAAATCCTCTTATTCTTCATGGTCCATGTCAAGTTTCGTATCCACCATAAATTTTTCTGTTAAGTGTTGAAGTCTTAACTCCTGGTACCTGTGAATGTGATCTTAGTTGGAAATAGGGTCTTTGTTGATAATCAAGTAAAGAGGAGATTGTTAGGGTGGACTCTGATCCAATATGACTGGTGTCCTTATAAAAGGGGAAATTAGGAAACGGGCACACACACGAGGAGAATGCCATGTGAATGGGAAGGCAGAGATCAGGGTGATGCATCTATAAGCTAAACAGTATCAAAGATTGCCAGTAAACCCCCAGAAGTTAGGGGAGAGGCATGGAACAGATTCTCTCTCACAGCCCTCAGAAGGAACCAACCCTGTCGACACCTTGACCTTGATCTAGTAGCCTCTATAACTGTGAAACAATACATTTCTATCATTTAAACCATCCAGTTTGTGTTACTTTGTTATTCTAGCAAACAAATACATTTTCTTAGAGTTCTTAGCTCTAATTGCTCTTCTCATTCAACATTTGTAAAGCACCTGATCTTTAGCTCGTGACTTAGCATTTACTTATATGTTTGCTTGTATTGTGACTATTGCATTATGTGAATTAGTCTTATTTCCCAATTAGACTGCAAGATCTTTATAAAAAAAAGGGACCACGACTGATACATTTGTATGTTCCATGTTCTTAATACATAACTAGCACATAGTAATTGCTCAATAAATGTTTCTTCCTCTGTCAGGCTGGGCCATGTGAGAAGTAGGTCTGTATGGTAATATGAAGTTTATTTTTGTCTTCCGCTGCAGTATGTGAGGCCAGTGGATAAATATTGCCTGAGAGATCATGTCCCAAGTGAGTAAAATAGCCAGGTCCAAACTGAGCTGCCATCTTAACTAACTAAGCACGAGAAAAGGTTCAATGGGTGTAGAGACACCAAGGATAAGGTGGGTACCTCATGTCTTCCCAGATGAATACCGAAGGTTGAATGCAGGCTCCCTTGGTGACCTTTTGACTCATTCCCAAGCCATCTGCAGGGCAATGCCAGGCATAATTTAAAGGGGCAGGAAAAAGATGAATAATAAATATTGCTGTGTTGCCCATTCTTCTCAGGCAGAGAGCATCAAGACTTGCCTTATGAACGGGGTAGATGGGCTGATTTGGCTCCACACCCCTGGTCCCAGACTAATGCTATTTATTCACAATGAGCATGCTGGGTTCTAGCCAGATAAGAGCTACCTGCATTTTAACCCTGAAAGTCTCTTGTCTCCAGATTCTAAAAAGGTTTTGTTTTTTTGGGGGGGCGGGGGCGGGTTGGGGAGGATTAGTAATCTGTTGGTAGACCTTTTAAGGCCTGATTTCTTAGAGCTGTAGACCTTATACATCTCCCTTGAGGTTTTACATCAGGAGGCCTGACCAAGGAATGTGTGCCTATAGCTGGGGATGGCCTCTCTTCTGGATGGCCATGTCAGCGGGGCCAACCAAGAAGGTTGACAACTGAAGCAAAGAAAAACCAATAATACAGTTTAAGAGTCTGTGTTCTGGAACAGGTTTGCGTTGACTACTTATGTGTTAGGCACTAACTAGGCTTGTCATGAGAAGACACAAGTGACTTAAGCAGGGCATTGTAGCTCCTGTCACTTTCCTCCCCTCTTCCTCGGGCGGCTCAGACAGTTGCCCGCTTCTGATGACAGTGTCTGACTCAGCGGCTGATGTTGAGAGCTAGACCAACTGGACCATTGTCTTCATTCAGAGAAGGTCCAAGTGAAATGCATCCTGATGACAGCCCAGAACAACCGCTGTGCAGAGTGGGAGCTGCCTCAGCCTCCTTTCAGCTCAGGCCTCCTGTGCCTTACGTGTGCTCCTCCCAGCCTGCTGCAAGAAAAATGTTTCCTTTTTAAAAATTTTCTCTGCTGAGCTCTGGTTCTGCCTCCTGAAGACCATGTAATGTGAGTTTCAAACTGTCTATAGAGCTGGGCTTTCGACCCTGGCCAGCTTGGAACACTGGACACGGTGAGCTTGTCCAGTCCTCGGGCGGCTTGCTGGGAGAAGTGCTAACCAGGCCCTTGCCAGTAACAAGGAGAACGATACTCATGAGAACTGACAGCAGTGCCTAAAACACATGGCTTGTCACTGAAAATGACACCTGACTATACCTGACACTGAGGTGAGCACTGAGCTTCTTCAGAGGGAAAAGAGGTGCCAACCACAAAGGAGGCGTGACCACCAATGTCAGGGTCTTCAGGAATGTGTGGGTAACTCCTGCTTTGTTCAAAACCATTTGGACAAAATAAAATATGCTAGATTCTTTGCAGGGAATTCAACCTTTTTTTAAAAGGAGTCATCAAAAGGAAGAGAGTAGAAGTGGTAGGAAGCACTTTTTAAGGTTATGAGAATGACTTAAGCTTGAGTTATGCTTTTTCAAGTACGTGTTCAAATCCTGCCTTTGCCACTGGTCTTTCACCAGAATGACATATGGATAGAGGTGGGGGATATAAGGCATGAGAATAGGTCTTCCCTTGAGACCCAAATTAGGAGTGTCTTGTGACACTCCATCCCCTAGGTGTCTCAGATTTCCCATAGGTCATTTATTTGCACAGGTGGGTGCCTTAATTTTTTTGTAGACCAGGAAGTTGCAAGTTGATTGACGGCTGGACTCACCACCTTTTCTTGGGAATAGGGACTCTTAAGCACTAAGTTGGATTCTCTAAGCATCTGTAGCACTGTGCAACCTGGTAAATTTTTGCAACTCCTTGGGCCGCATCCTGGGCCTGTTCTTAATACACTTTCTTCTTTGAAAATAAGGGCCATATCCACTGAAGTGAAGAGTTGGGATGAGTCACTCTAACTGACATGTAGTAAGACTTCTGTTTGGATGGGTCCTGGCGTAAATGACTTTGTAAAGCTAAGAATCATGTGCTTTTTTGGGGGGTGGGGAGTTACATTTGGGGTAACATAGAGGTGTACCTGAAAAGATGACTTTCTAAGAGCAAGCTTGGTAAGATAGGTTGGCTTTAGAGTTGAGTTCTTATCTCTCTTCTCAGATGGGATGCAAATATGTTCAGCTATTAATATTGCCCTATCAAGGTTTCCATGATAATTAAGTGAAATGAGAATATAAAACTAGGGTTGGCACCTCTACAACCCTGGAAGTAAGAGTCTCCTTCAGTTTTGCTCCCAAGCACCTCTTTTGCTCAATTCTATTAAAAATACCCAGCATGACGTTTGGCACAGAGTAGATAATCACTAATCAGAGTCCCACCTTCTCCTTCAATCTCAGTTGACGGAATCGATTAGACCCATTGACACCCTTTCCTTTCTGCTCCACCCTGGCCCCCATCACTGTTTCCCATTCTCCTTGTCTAGATCTCAAAGCCTGATGTGCAACCAGGGTCCCAGACAGCATAGTCCATGTGTGGATGGAGAATGTGAAAATCTGGGTCTTTAGAAAGAGCCCAAGGAATTGCAGTTTTAAAGTGCGATGTCCTCGTAGAATGTCATCCATCTTGCACCTCTGGCAGAATGAGGAGCCAGGTAGCAGATTCCAGCCACAGCCCCAGGGGCAACTGCAGTTCCAAAGGAGATGTTGAGAGTATGAGTTAGGTCCTTAAGAAATCTTGGGCTAGGGAAGGCAGGTTTTTCAGGCATTCCTTTTTGGTTTCCATTAGAGTGGGCCCCTCCCCAGAAGTGATTCAAGAGAACCAGACTTCCTGTGTTTAAACCTGGGCTTGCCACTCACCGGGTGACCTTGAACGTGTTGTATGACCTTTCTATGTCTCAATTTCCTCATCTGTAAGAGGGGGGTAAAATGGTATCGATTTCACAGAGGATGTGAGGAATGTTTGTAAAGTACTAGTACAGTATACACAGTAAGCTCTCAGTAAATGTTATTCAGTGGCATTAGTATTATTTCAGTGACCACATGGAAGAGGAGGGCTATAACTAAGCTAATGAAATTCTCTTGTACAGCAGTCTCTTGCTTTATGCACACTTGTTATGGGTGGGGGGGGGTGATTTTGCCTCGTAAAAGAATGCAGCACAGGAGAATTTTAAACAGCATACCCTCCACTGCATTTAAAATATGACTTCATTTCTCCAACCTAATTTACACCCTTTATTTAGAAACACCTTCGTAGACAGTGCACATCTGTAATATATATTAACAGCATCCACTACAGAAACTCAAGTTGAAAAACAGGAAAAAGACATTGAAGGAACTAATACTAATGGAGTAGCAAGCATGCGCTAGGGAAACATACATTATTTTATTCATTCTTCTGAAGAGTCATATGAGGAATCGACTCTTGTGCCCCTTTTATAGCTGAGGACATCAAAACTAAAAGAAGTGAAATTTGCCAAGGTAAAAAAGCTGGTAGATGGAAGAGCTGTGATTTGAATCTCTGTCTATGCTCATATTATTAGACCATGGAACTATTGACAAGAGCAACATTTATTCCTTTCCTGTCTCCGCCTTGTAACCACCTTCCCATGAACCAATCCTGCTCTCCTTGAATTCTCAGCCAAGGACCCTCCATGCTTCTCAAAGAAGAAAAATGAGCTTCATTGAGCTTCATGGAACACATTCTTGTAGGGTGTGGGAGACCAGCACGATGGACAATAGGAAAACAGGGATACGACGCTATAATGCAGCTTAATTAAATTAGCTCAAGATAATGGTATACTCTGAAATGGGAACACATCCATTAATGCTGTTATTATTACCAAGGACACGAATGGCCCATTGAGGATTGATGAGAGAATAAACTGCCCATACGCTGTGAACCACAAGGAAACAATTGATAGGAAAAACCTCAACGAGGAGCTTTGGATAGGATTGATAATGCATCCTCCACGATAAAACATACGCACGTAGTAGAGGGGATGTATGCTTGGCATCTGCTTAATCAATGAGCTGTGAAGGGACTGAGGCAATAAAGTGAACAGGTTCCCCATTAATATTATAATATGATATGTTTACAGGAGGGGAACATTCAAAAGTGATTCCAGCAGCAGTGTATAGGAACTACTTTAATTGAGTTTGTGCTCTGCAGCAGAAGCACAGACTTCATCCATCACTCGAAGAAGGGGGTCATAGGAAGGGAAGATTTCAGCCCTGTTTGCCCCTACAAGTGACCTTTGGTTTTTATTGGGTTGTCGGAAAAGTCATGATGTATTTTTCTATATTTTTCGTTGCAAAAATGCGTCATGACTTTTCCAACAACCCACTATTAGATGTAACCTGTACAGTGCATTATTTAGCTATTGACTATTTAGCCAGGGAGGATGTTTAGGAAGACACAAGCCTTGGCTGCCCTATACCCTAAGGATGCTAAAATAAAATATGCATGTCTTAATGCCTTCCTGAAGCCATAAGTCTGTTCTGGTTCACCAGGGACCCATCTGTGCCTGTATGATCTATGGTGTATGGACAGAGGAGAGCTGAATGCAGCCAATTATACCCATGGAGCAAATCTTGAGAAGGAGAGATGTAATACAGGCTCAAGGAATGATTTGCTGCTGAAAAGAGCTCCATTAGCGCAGAAAAGAGGTTAGAGGGAAAAGGTTCACAGCATAAGGATGCAGATATGTGCCAGAAAATGTCAGGAAGGGCTGCCAAGGGTGAAACAAAGGGGAACTCCCCACCTGGAAAATGTTCCTTCTGACAACAATCTGTTCCAGGTGAAATCAAATGGCTTGCAAAAATGTGCTGGGAATCACAAACGTTTTGTTGTGTTTGGGATGGGAAATTATTCAATCATCAGGCCTTATGCTTAGCCTGTGGACAGCTTATGAGTATTGATCTTTGAATCTTGATAGGGCCCACTGGGCTTGCTATCAGGCCTACATATTCAAAATGGAGATATTCCAAGTCTGTGCAAAGGAATGGAGCAGCACCCCCTTCCTAATAACCGCTACCTTCTCCTGTCAAGCTCTGACGTGTCTTGGAAAATAACGCAATGCCAGACTTCTCTGTTAGTCTCCTCCAGTGGCCTTAACTCCATGAGGGCCACTGCCCTGAGGGTATTTACTTCTTTTTTTAAAAAAAATATTGGGGAATTGGGGGAGGGAACAGCATTGGGGAATCGGGGAAGGGGAACAGACAAATTGCTGTCCTTCTGTTCTTCAGTCTAGTTGTGGAGGACATCGCTTCACTGGTCATGTTGGTATTATCATTGCGCTCTTCCCGGGTGAGGCAGATCGGTCACCGGCCACTGGACGGCCACTCATGGCAGCTCACAGCAGCTGCTGGCCAGCCCCGCAGCAGCCTCCGCCATCGCCGGTGACTCACGGCAGCCCAGCTCCAGGTCGAGCTGTTGTTCAGCATCTTAGCTGTAGAGGGTGCAGCGTCACTGGCCCTCATGTGGGATCCAAACCGGGACCCTGCTGCTCAGAGCTGGTGTCCCAAGCCAACTCCTAACCAAAGCGCCACTCACCAACCCGGTATTTACTTCTCATATGCATAGATGGGGAGAGGGTTCTGCACATCCCAGGAGGAAGCAATATGGGGGAATATTTCTGGTCCTTCCATTAGCTCATAATTTGCACCTCCTTGGGGAAGAAGGATTTATCTGGTTGACCCGAGTGAGGTTTACTTCCCTTCCTTCTCCTCCTGTTCCCCCTTTCATTTCCCTTTTCTCTTTCTAGTCATCCTAACTCTGCTTCAGCAGAGCACCTTCCTTTTGCCTTTATTCCCATGAGGTCAGCATCCAATGCCTTGATGGTCTCTTGTCACGGACGCTGACAGTGTTGGACTGCTCCAACGAGGCTTTCCAGTTCCTCAGAGACCTCAATGCATCCAATCATACCCCTTTCCAATACCTGCACACTCTTCCTCTCTGATGGCCGCTCACGCCCACTTGATTTACAGACTCAATTGTAATTAACCACAAGACAGCAGTAACAACAGCCACCCTCCCTGGATTGTACATTTCCTTCCTTGTCACCTACTCTTTCCCTTGCACTGAAGCTCCTAGAAAATTTGTTTCCTCAGATGTGATCGCATGCATTCTCAGTCCCCAACTCGACCCACTGCGATCAGCCTCTGTCTCCCCCACATGCAAACTGCTCTCTCAAGGTCATCCGTGATCCCTTATTTGTACTTCATGGAAATCTTCAGTTCTTGGCTAAATTTTATCCTGGTGATCACATTTTTCTCCTCCTCCAAATTCTGTTCTTTTTTTTTTTTTAACTTTATTGGGGAACAGCGTGTTTTTTCAGGGAACAATGTGTTTTTTCCAGGACCCATCAGATCCACATCAAGCTGTTGTCCCTCAATCTTAGCTGTGGAGGGCACAGCTCAGCTACAAGTCCAGTCGCTGTTCTCAACCTAGTTGCGGGGGGGCTCAGCCCACCATCCCGTGCGGGAGTTGAACCAGCAGCCTTGTTGTCAAGAACATGTGCTCCAACCAACTGAGCCATCCTGGCAGCTCAGCCTCAGTCACCGTTTTTAATCTAGTTGCAGGGTCACAGCCCACCATCCCATGTGGGAGTCGAATCAGCAACCTTGTTGCTAAGAGCACTCGCTCTAACCAACGGGGCCACCCGGCCGCCCCCAATTCTGTTCTTCTTTAGTGTCTCTGACATGGTGTTCTCCTGTTCTTCGTATTTCACTAGACATTTCTCCTTTTGGCCCCCCTTGCTGACTCCTCTTCTCCACTGTCCCCTAAATGTTGGTGTCCCCAGGTTTCTGCCTTGGCCCTCTTTTTATGCAAGTCTCCCATGATTTCAACTATGTACGTGTTACTTAAATGCTAATGATATCTCATCATTGCCTCCTTTTGGCCGTAGGAACTCATGTCTGGATCACTGAGGCAGCCTCCTATCTCCCTGCGTTCACTCTGTTCCCTCCAATCTACTCTTGTTCGTGCGGCCAGCGATAATTTTCTAAAATACAACATCGATGATGTTGGTCCACTCCTTAAATTCTCCAGTGGTTCCCCATCATGTTTGTGTACCAAACACATTTGCTGGCTAACTCATGCCTACCACTAACTGACCTGTGTATTTCTATGCCAAGTAGTTTGGGGCCACCTGCTGTGTGCCAGGCCCCATATTGAGTTTTGAGAATACAATGGTGATCAAGATAGACTCAATCTTCTGCTCACAGAGCTTATTTAGAAGTGGTGGAGATAGTTACATCAGGAAGTATAGCACAGTGTGCTAAGTTCTATGGTAGAAGTACAAGTTACCATGGGAGCAGATAGCAGGAACTCTTCATCTAGACTTCAAGAGCAGGGAAGGCATCTCAGGGCAACAGTATTTAAGCTGTAAAATAAAAAAGGGACTATTTCACAAAATTGCCCATCACCCTTGCAAAGGGCAATGCTACCTCTTTAGTATCAGATCACACCCTCATCCCCTCACCTCCTGCCTTCCAGCCCTGAGGAAATCCTGAGAGGTTCCTAGAATGGGCCATACTCTCTCACATGTTTGAGACTTTTCATTATGGTGTGTCCTTCTCACGAGTCAGTTCCTACCTATCCTTTAAAACTCTTTTCATCAAAAGGCAGTATGCTTGGTAGGTAGTGCTGTCGCCGAGCAGGCCAGGATTCGGTCTGATTCTGCCTGAGTTGTGAATCCTTGGTTGAGTTAACTTTGCTGAGCCTCATTTTTTAACTTGCAAAATGGGGATAATAACAGTACTGGTTTTGAACAAATTTGAAAACACGGCAAAATAATAAAGCAGATGAGAAACTGAACATCCCTTTTATTAGTGATTAAGCTGGCACTAAAGAGCATGGCTACTGTATTTATTGATTGTAAGATGTACTTTCGGTTCACCTTTAACATCTTTGTACTGAGGGTGTGTTTTACAATCAGTGGCAATCTTACAATTGCTGCTCATCAGGTGGCAGTCATGACATAGTTGTTAGTGCCTGCACACACATGAACTTGGGTTTTTCTTGATGGCAAGACCAGGCCACTGTACCTCTTGATGTTTCTGTCAATAAACTATTAAGGATCATTTCAGGAAAGAATGCAAGTCCTGGTTGTTGTCTAAAACCTTCCATTGATACCTTCTAAAAGCTCGTGTGCCAGCATCACAATGTGCAGAACGGGTGTTTGCAGCTTGGAAGAAAATCCCAGAGCAATATGAGTCCAGTGCTATATTTTGATGGCAAGGAGGAAAACGTTATATTGTAAATCAAAGGTGTAGATAACTGAGTCAAAATACAGTTCAAAATACTCAGACTCTGAATGTAAATTTTTTAGAAATATGGTTCCCTACTTATTTCCCTTTTTATGTATATAAGAGTGATGATATATCATAAACACATATGTCTAAAAGAAACAATTTTATTCAATAAGTATTAAAAAATTCAAAGTGAGGGCCGGCCGAGTGGCTCAGTTGGTTAAGAGCTCGCTCAAGAGTTTGAGCTCTGAGCAACAGCGGTTCGATGCCCGACCCGAGCTGAGCTGCCGATAGGTAGCCAGGATGGCTAAAAAAAAAAAAAAAAAATTCAAAGTGATAAAAAGGATTGCATGACCTAAATGACCTCATGGTCAGTGTTTTTCTTTCCTGTGGAATATAAAATAATGGTCCTTCCTTCCAGTTGGTGGTGTCTTCCATGAGATGAAATGCAGTGTATCATCTGCAAGCAAGCAGGCTTCCAAATGCTGAATCATAGCGCTACACCGACTTATCTGTGAGGAAGACAACTGGCTGCTTTACAGTCTGGGAAGGCAAAGCAGAATTATGCTTCCTGTGGGAAGCTGGTTCCCAAGAAAAGGGAAACGAAAGAAGGAGCTGGATTACACGTGTCCAGTTCCTTCTTCCAAACTCACGGGTCAGACTAAGTCGCTCTTTCTCCCTGAGAGGGGACGGAGAGCGTTCAGGGGTGTGATTCACGTGGCGTGGCGTCCACGTGGAAGGAAGCATCAGGAGCGGGAAGAAGTGTCTCCCGGTAGCTATCGCATAGGTTTGATGTGAAAGTAGAACAAAATGGGTAATTTCAGTATTGCTCAATTGTCTTCTCTCGCTTTCAGTGTTGTTGATGAGAAGTTTGATACCAGTCTGAGTTTTGCCCTTTTATCAATGGCCTATTTTGTTTTGCTCCCCTAGCTTTTCAGGAAGCTTTTATTTGCCTCTTTAGCCTTAGTACATATTTTGAAATTTCATAAAGGCCTGTCCAGGTGTGGGTCTTTATTTTTCATTTACACTGCTTAAGATTTTATTCGCACTTAAAATTTGAAACGAATGTGTCTGTTCATTTCTGGGAAATTATCTATTTATTTGATAGTCCTCACTCCTCTATTTCTCATCTCTAAATTTCTGGAGCTCCTCTAATCAATGCTGGATTTCCTGGACTGAATGGCTGTGTCTCTTATCTTTTCCATCTCTTTTGGGTTTTGTTTTTATACTTTTTTTGAGGCTGTCCCATTTTTTGATTTCCAATGGTTTTCTTACTGTTTCTTTTTCATAGCCCCTTGTCCTTGTTTTGCAGATGTGCGGGAGACCAGCTCCCGCGGGGTCCAGGGGTTCCCTCAGGTGGAGGCCGAGTCGGAGAGGAAAAAGAAGAAAGACGCGCGGAGACACAGGAGCGCTTTTTCAAGAAGAGAAGTGTGTCACTTTATTCTACAGCATGCCCCTTTTTATAGTGGGCAGTTGACCATTATCTCATCAGTAAAAAGTTCTTTTACATAGTTTAGATCAGGGTTTTACTTCCTGTAATTCTTATGTTCCAGGGTACACCTTGACTTTCTTATGCTAAAAGATCAACTTATCTTAACTGTGTTTTAATCCTTTTTACCTATAGTGACTATGTGACTAAGGCTAATCCTTTTACCTATAGTGACTATGTGACTAAGGCTAATCCTTTTACCTATAGTGAAGTGACTATATGACTACTCAACAATTATCCTAAACACTATTAGCTAAGCAGGATCTTAAGATTTATAGGGTGTGTACTTTGACCTTTCCTAAGAGACTAGTGTGACTAAAATTACCTTTAGTGTATAAAATAGAATTATTGTAATATATCTATAAGAAGGGGTGTAAGATCTTCATCCTACTGGGGGGCATCCAAAGGGGAATTTAAGTTCTTTAAGATATAAAGCAGTATCTATTTCTCAGTCAGAGCTTCAGAATTTGTCACAATTGCAGTGTGTTTTGCCTTGTCAGATACTGAGGCACAGACGGCTCCCAGCACAGATGTAATATTTTCTGGAATCTCTCTGGAGACTTCTGCCCAGGCTGGAGGAAACCAGAGATGTGAAGCAAAATGGGTTTGGTGCTGACAATCCTACTGAATGCTTCCACCGGTGGTGTGATGGTTTCTGGTATCACTACTTCCTGGGGCAACACATTTTGTGGTGGCGACTTTAAAAGTTACTGTTTTCTGATGCTTTACCCCTTCAGGAAAATCTGGGGTAGGGAGTCCCATATGCTTTCTTGGCACGTGTTTGTCAGTATCTGAGCATAGATTTTCTGAGCAGCTACTGTGTGCGGGATTCTCTACACCCTCCCTTGCTTTGACCCAGCACCTGGATCATAGGTGCTTTCAGTCAATGCTTGTTGAATGAATCATTTCATTTAAATGAATTTCAGTGATTCTTTATTAAATACCCACTGTCTCTGTGCTTAGTGGAACACAAAGCACCGAGTGTTGTCAAAACAAGAACAAGAAGAACAGCATCAACAACAGAAAGTCACTTCCAATGCCACTGTGGAATATAGAGTGTAGTAAAAGAATTAAACTAGCACAGGGACAAAATTCAAGAGCAGCACAAAAGAGTGTTCAGCTAAGTGTCGCAATGCAGACTTTGGACTCTAAGCTATAACTGCTCAGAAGTTGATGTTGCTGGATATGAGTATTTGGGGGGAGACCTCAAAGAGGAAGAGAGCTTTGAAGAGATCATTCCCGTCAGGGGGCCACCAGCAGCAAAGCGTCAGACAGATGGGAATATGGGGACCTGACCATTTATTGTCGCTCCCTTGTTATTGTCATTCACACAGTACTATTTACATCACACGCCTTCCTTCCAGCCTGCAGCGAGGAGGAGGCAAGCTCCAAGGTGTTCAGTATGCTTTGCCACTTCCCGCTTGGATCCAATACGAAAATGAGTGGTTGTCATCTGCCCAGCAGTCTCCTGACCTGAGGCAGCTGTTTGCTTTGTAGGAATTTCTTCTTCCCTCCTCCTCTGCGTTCATTTCCCAGGCTGCATATGAGCCCATCGATTGCCATCTCTTCGATGTGTATTCCTGTGATGGCTTGTTATTTTTCTTTCCTTGTTTTCCTTCTCTGCATAATGGCAGGTGGCAGCCACTTGGATGGGACTCCAACCACTGCTATTTCTCCTTCTGCGTAGATTTCTCACAGATTGCTACCAAAAGCTATTAAATGTTGCTGTTGACATTTTCTTGTTGGCCACATGACAATAACAACATCCCGGTCTCTAGCCAAACACCTGCTCAGGAAATGTGTTACTGAGAAACTTGAAGCCTCCCTTCTCTCTCCCACACCCCTGGGCGACGTCGCCTTCCTCCTCAGCGTGGCTTTCAAGTTTACGCTTCTCAGCCTGACACTCACAGTCTTCGTGGTCAGATCCATGTCTACTTCTTCCCTTCTCACGTTTGAACAGGGATGTCTAAGGTCCCGGGGCTGGGTAAGGGGTTCGTCAGGACCAGAGCCCAGGTCTCTGTAAGTTTCTTTTCACCACGCAGTCTGTCTTCAGCCTTCCTCTGTAGCCAGTGGGGGTCCTCTAGCATGCATTAACTTTTCCTGATGAGATCCTGGAGTATGTAGTGACGGTGTCTCTCAAATTACATTTTCGGGGGGGGGGGGGGAATGATTTTATTTTATTTTTTCAGTGACCATAGAGCCAAATTTACTTTTTCTTTTAGTGTACAGTTCCTTGCATTTTAACATGTGTAGTTTTGTGTAACTGCCACCACCATAAACAGGATACAAAAGAGTTCTATTACCCCCCATTCTTTGTGCGTTCCCTTTTTTTAAAATTGAGATTTAATGGACATATAACATTGTGTAAGTTTAAGGTCTACAGCGTGATGATTTCATACACATGTTTATTGTAATATTGTTACCACCATAGAGTTAGCTAACCCCTTCATTATGTCTTATCGTTTTTTCTGGTGAGAACATTTAAGATCTACTGTCTTAGCAACTTCCAAGCATACAGTGCAGTATTGTTAACTCTAGTCATCCATCATGCTGTGCATTGGAGCCCCAGAACTTACTCATCTTCTAAGCACAAATTTGTCCCCTTTGACCAGCAGCTCCCCAATTCCACACCCCCCTCCCCCGCTCCCCCCAGCCCCTGGTAATCACTAGGCTACTCTGCTTCTGTGAGTTCAGCTGTTTTCACTTCTCAAATGACATTTCATCAAATAGTGCCCTGGATTCTTGGTTAACTTTGCCCAGAGTTGACATTCAGCTGGTATGTTCTGGATGCTAAAATATCAAAAGACTTCTATGGTGGTTTGTAAATAATGGTTACTCTGAATCCCTAAGTAAAATGAACACTGTGGAAGGGAAGTCACCAGCCTCCCACAAGCAATTTCTGTTTAGATTCAGCCAGGACCTCCTCTTGGCACTTTCATTCCTAACTGTAACTTCATAGAAGGAGTTTTTTTCCCCGCTTTATAGTCTCTGATATCATCCAACATAGGACTAGGAACCTTGTCAATATTTAATATAACTTCATTGAGTGAATGCATGAGTGGATGCATTTCTCCGATAGGCATCATAGCTGCACTATACACAAGGGGCTTTTTGTTCTGCTCTGTGTCATGAGGCTTCGGGGATCTCATGAGCCTCTTGGAATTGTAAGCAAAGATTCTATGTACGTGAGATTTTTTTTGAAAGAGAGAGTCGATAGCTTCCCCCCCCCCCACACACACACAAGGTTTTCAAACAAACCTATACTCACCTACATTTAAGGATCCCTTAAATGTACACCTTGGGGATTTCAAAAGGGTCATCTTGCTTAGATGAGACTTTGTGATATTTAGTATCTCGGTGTCTGACCGAGTCTGGAAGAATGTGGAAGGGGGTGCCTAGGTCGGAATATGCTGCTCTCCAGTGTTACTCTATCTTAGAAGAAAGGACTCAATGCTTTGCTTTCTTACTGGTTAGATCTGGCACCCTCCTGTCTCGGCTTGGCTTTACTGATGTGGAATAGTCTTTGCGACTGCTGTCCCTTGTCAGCTTGGCAGTCTGCCAACTCATGCTCATTTCCTGGTCTGCCTGTGTCCCTATGATCAGTGTCACTGTGCATTTTCAAATAGGCCGTCTGCATTTGCTGTTTAGATCATCTATTTTTGGCAATCAACAGAAGGCTTCCCAGACACATGCCTGAGTCCTTTCCTTCAGATTTACACTCAGACGGGGTACTGAGCAAAACAGGGGAGCCGTGTTAATGACATCCTGGGTTGAAAACATGCTTGAGATTATCCTTTACCATGTCTTGAATCCTAAAATCAGGCTACCCTGAATCCATGCTGCTTTTACTAAGCTAGGATATTGTAGAAGTAAAATATTCAAAGTGGGAATGAGGATGGAGTCTTCAATTGTGAAGCATTTCATCAAACTGATGTAATTATAGTGCTTTTTACGTGGGAATTAGCTGCTCAGGCAATGAAATGGCATGACCTGTCACTGCCCTGCCCTTCCAAAGCAGCAGGAAACAGTTTACTTTTAGAGCAGCTAAAACATTATCAGCATCCCAAGCACTTCAGGAGCTGAAATCATCACAACTTTCTTTTTATAACAATACCTATAACTGTCTAGACATTCACAAGACTTTTTGTCGGCTTTGTATTTCATTGTTGGTGGGAAGGGTAGTGGGGAGAAATAGAGAAAAGAGGCAGGAATTGTAGTCAAAGCCCTCAGCAGGAGGCAGCCCTTAGATGAACTCTCCCTCCTTTTCTTTCAAGAGGATGCTATCTGGATCATAAATTGCCAACCCTGGAGAACCAGCTTGTCCCTTTAAGGCTATTAAAGGGACCAAGATGAGCTGGATTCCCAGATGAGCTTTGAGGATTACTGTGCCAGGTGGAAGGTGGCTGCCCAAAGGGGGAAGAGAAATTGGCTTCCAGTATATCATTTTGGAGCTGTCCATCGTTAATCCCCAGACTGATTTAAGCAGGAGGAATTTGAGATAGTAATGGCCAATTGGCTGTTGCTTCTTCCTGATAACAGCCAATGCTCTCAACAACAGCCGCTTATCCCTAGGTGTGGGGAATAGGAAAGGTGGGAGCCTTAGACGGGATGATAAAGGAGTGAAGTGGGTGGGCGCCTGGAGGGGCTGGAACTGGTTGGGGAATGCAAGTCCCATCTCCACGCCCAGACAGAGCTGCCTCTGCGACTAAATCCTGGGGAGAAAAATCAGGCCTGCTCTAGTTTAGCAGAGGGACGACCGCTTCGGGGCAGATGCCACTCTTCAAAGGCAGGAGCTAATTTTCTCCTGGGATTAAGAAGATTCAAGAGGTCAATGATGTGGGCTGTGCAGGCTACTCAGAGGCTGTCCTGGAAGCATCAATCAAGCCCGGGGCCAGCAGTCCATTCGTGACCATTGGCAAATATCTATTTTAGGCTGACCCCATCCTCACTTGCTGGAGGCAGGAGATGTTATTCAGCGTGTTAGGAAACTTATGAAACTACTAAATGGCAGTTTTTTAAAGTTAACTTTTTTTTATTGAAACATGTCCTTGGCATATGAGCTCTGAGAGGACCTTGGGATGGTTTGCTGACAGGTGAGAGTCTAACACAGGCCTTTGGTTGGATGGATGAGTGAGAGGCTTCACTGGCTCTCACCCAAACAATTGCAGTCCTCCCCCCACACCTGCTTGACTGGCTTCCTCCTCTGAGGTCCCCCACATCTGTGCCTCCCACTTAGCTGCCTGTCTGTACTTCTAAAGTGGCATAATAATGAAATGCTTTTGTTAAAAAGCCTCCAGAGAGCCACAGCTTCTATCACTGATATAGACCTAGTTCCCTAGCGTGTCTGTCACCTTATTTATAATCCAGTTCCAACTTTCTCATCAGCCTTCCCTCCTATCACTTTTCTCGCTGTAGGTTCTAGTCCAGCCACAAGAAAGCACCTGCTTTCCTGTGCCCTTCCCTTTAGTACCTTTGCTCATGCTGGCCCCTCTCACCGGAACCCTATCTTCTCCACCTTCCCTCAGGCAGGTGGATTCCCAAGCACTGGTTCCCATGTTATCTCATTTTAAAAGGTCTCCTCTGGGGCCGGCCGAGTGGCTCAGTTGGTTAAGCGCTCGCTCAAGAGTGCAAGCTCTGAGCAACAGGGTCGCCGGTTTGATACCCGGCCCAAGCTGAGCTGCCGCTGAGCTGCCACTGAGCTGCCAACAGGTGGCAGGATGGCTCAGCTAAAAAAAAAAAAAAAAAGTAAATAAAAATAAAAGGTCTCCTCTGGTACCACCCCCTCCCCCATTCAGGCAGATTTCATTGTTTTCTCTGTTGCTCCCCCAAAGCATTTTAAATGGATTTCTGCTAGAACACGTACCCATTTTATATAAATTATATTGTAATTTTTTGTTTTTACATCTGTTTTCTCTACTGAACGAGAAGACCATTCTCATCCACTTTTTCCCCAGCGTTAGCACTTAGCACAACACCTAGCAGAGAGGTACTCAGGAACTACTTACCGGAAGAGAGATGAATGAAAGCTTGAATAAATGTAGAAACTGGGGCACAGACACAGAGGTGTAGACTTCAGAGATAGGAAAGACCCACAGAAGGTCATCCAGGTCTGTGCCCCACTCTCTCCCTCCTCCAACTCTCTGCAGGCAATTTGCACCTACACCATCCTTCAGTTTCCTGTCCCATCACGTCTTGTTGCCCTCAATTGCTTTAGTCTGACATCGACCTGGCATGACAGGCAGATCAACTCCTAATCTGAAAAAGCCCCCTTTTTTTTTTTTTCTGGGACATTTGAAAGCTCCTGACAGAACTGGAGGAGAGGCAACTGTCAGCCCTCACTTGTCAGCTCCTGGAGCAGCCTGTCCAAGGCTTAATTTACACCTTGAAATCCCCTGGGGCCATTGGAGCTCTGATTGCTGCTTTAGGCCCCTTCAGTAGTTTCTCTTAGGAGATAAGTAGCATAGAAGGGTGGAGGGTAGGGAATGTCACCATGTTTTCCTGCAGCTGGGGTAGGTGTGTGAAGAGAGCATCATAGGCAGGGAAACAGACGATGAGGAATGAAGAGACTGGCTTTAAGTTTCACATCAAATTGCAGTACTAATGGGGAAATCGTGTGGGGAAACATTTAAAAAACACAAAGATGAGTCAGTGTAAGCAGCACCATCCAAAAGACGGCAGAACACCCACACATGGAGAGGCTGCGAGTGCTAAGCCTGACTCGAGTGATAATAAAGGAGGCAGTTAAAGAACAGAGATCTCCCCCATCTGCTGGGCTTCTATCGCTTAATCAAAACTGACTCCAACTACTGCAGCTGCAAAAAAAATGTTCCCAACCTTCCATTAATTTCCATACAATAACCCTCTAATGGGGGAGCTGTTCAGGGGAGGAGGGCAATCAATCTGGCCTAATGACACACCCGAGACCTGGGGAAAATGCAAACTTGGAGCAATTTCATGGCAGGTGCAACCTTGGAAAGCATTACCATTTTTCTAAGTTAATTTGTTCCCTTGATATGTTTGAAATCCATATTTGTACTTTAAAGGTATAAAATGCAAGATGATTAAAAAATATAACCCGATTTTTGTAAACCTTTCAGCAGTCGCAGGTGATGTATTAGCTGTCCCCATCCTTCCTCTCCCTTGTGATCAGGGACCATTTTGCCTTCTTTTATCCCTTGCTGTCATCTGAGAGAATGCTGAGTCTCCGCTTTGTTTACTATTTTCAGGTTCTTCCCTGGCTGTGGGCTGGAGCCCTTTGATGCCCTGGGCAGAACCAATCTGGGAAATTGCAGTCAGAAAGGCTGGGTCTCTGGATGGGGTCCCAGACCCCTGAGGAGGAGGAGCAAGGAACCCTCAGCCAGGATTGGTTGCTGAGAGGCTGTGATGTCTTCTTTCTGTTTCCAGCTCCTCCTTCCTGCCTGGCTTTTCCTCCCAGCCCAATGAGTGAGGAAAAGTCCAGGGACATGGAATTATGACTTAGCACTTGGCCTCCATTCAGTCCTGCGATTGCTTGGTTTCACTCGGTCTCTCCTGGCCTTGAAGCTGGTCAGGGCTTGCAGCTTGAAACTACCTTCCAGATCAGAAGTACACTGATGCCCTGCCTAGATGAGCTTGGCACTTCCCTTTCCTCTTAGAACTTGTCTTAGGAAATAAAAGCAAAAAATATTCCGCTCCCATTAAAATATACTCTCCCCTTAGCCCCCCTCTCTCTTCTACAAATGCCCACTTGGAATAAAATGATGATGTGCACATTCTGATCCCTAGTTTGCCATCTTGCCAGAAAGTTGAATAGAATAGCTCTGTTTATGGAACATTCAGGTCATTTCCTTCCCTCCTCTCTACCTTCATCTGGGGAACCGCACTCTAAAAAACCCTTTCTAGTCTCTTGGGACTTCTCCTTCCCACTCTTCCAGTCACTTCTCTCATTTTGAGAGCAGAAGTGCTTCAGGAGCCATGATTATCTCTCATTGGCAGGGCGATTCAAACAGCCAGAACCTCACAAGTTCTTCCAGCCTTTAGAAATAAGGTGACATTTCATTCCTTTTAATGTTAGGGTTTATAGATGAACCCAAAAACTCTCAGGAAATGCATTTGTCACCACATTGAAGGATTTGGAGATATTGTAGTTAGGGGTCCAGCTCCAAAGCTCTTGATGGTGCTTAGAGTTCAAGGGTTTCATGGTGCTGAACCCTGTAGTACCTAGTGCTCTAGGATAAGCTGCCCCTCCCCGCCCCACTCCCCCGGAGAGCAGCACATATCTTTTAGAGTTGGACGTTGGGAGATAGTTTCTTTTAAACATTCATTAATTAGCTCATTGGGGTTTTAAATTCTTGCTCAGAAAGAGGGAATGAACACTTGTCATATACGTGTACTTAGGAAATACTCTCTTTACTATCCCTATGCCATGAGAGTTTTCTTGGAGCAATCATGACAATGTCCCCTGCTAACCTCCAACTCCAGGGAGTAATTAATTGGCTTCGGGTCCCAACTGCTGGGCCCTGGACTCCTTCACTGCATTCATGCTAAGGCCACACCTCCCAGAGATGGCTCCCAGCCTATGACTAAGGTTGGCAGGGATACTAAAGCGGACTGAGCCCTGGGGGATACTGGGCTCTTCTGATTCAGTTTGATGACTCCCTGATGGCCCCGCTGAACCTTCCTGAGACTGCATGGTGGGGTACGGTATTTCCTTCCTCTCTCCTTCCTTTGGAAGGCTCAGATTTGCTGTGTGGTCTGATGGCTCTCCAAGGCTCCCTGGCTCCCTTCTTATTTTCTCTTTAGCAAAATTCCTTCACCATGTTTATTTTTTTATTTTATTTTTTTTTAAAGATTTTTATTAGGGAATTGGGGGAAGGGGGACAGACAAGTTGCTGTCGTTTTGTTCTTCAGTCTAGTTGTGGAGGGCGTTACTTCACTGGCCCAAGTAGGCACCATCATTGCGCTCTTCCCGAGCGAGGCAGATCAGTCGCTGGCTTCTGGACGACTGCTCACGGCAGCTGCTGGCCGCTCACACTGGCTGCTGGCTACACACGGTAGCCCATGGCAACCCACTGCAACAGAGGCTGCAGCCTACGCCATCGCCAGCGACTCACAGCAGCCCAGCTCCAGGTTGAGCTGTTGTTCAGCATCTTAGCTGTGGAGGGCAGTGTCACTGGCCCTCATATGTGGGATCCGAACCGGGGCCCTCTGGCGTCCCAAGCCAATTCTTAACCATCTCGCCACTCGGCCGGCCCTCACCATGTTTAATCTCACCTTGCTGTCTGCTTTTCAGAGGATGTGGGCTAAGACTAACACACATAGGCACAGGCACCAGGGAAGTGTATCTCTGGGAGATGAGAATTTAATTGGTTAAAGTTCTATTGGCCTCCAGGAGTTCATATAGCATTACTCATTTTGCATTTAGAGGTAAGACCTGAAATATAAAACAGGGCCCAAAGAACCTGTTGAACACCTAGATTTTTATCTTGGTTTTGGAACCTTCCATCTGTGCGTAGAATTCACTCTATTCTAGAAATGTGTTGCTTTTTAACTCCTCATCGTGAGATCTGTGGATGGCACTCTAGGTAACAGGAGATGACATTTATTGTTAAACCTGCCTCTTGAATCACTCGGAGGGAGACCATAAATGTCTCAGATGTGATTCCATATAGAGACTTAAAATGGCAATGTTATCTGTATGTGCAATTAGGATTCTCCCATTCCTTTCAAAAGATGACTTGACAAGTGCTGGAAGAAGGCTATAGTCTTCTTCTTTGGTGAGGTGGGATGAACAGTAAATTCATAAAAACACTAAGGCATCATAAAAACATTACCCTGGTCCAGCTCTTGGGACCAACTTTATTTATCAGGAATACTTGCCTAGATCAAGAGTTGAAATAACTTGGACAGATTCCAGGATTTGTAGTAGGTCTTCCATCTGGTAAACTTGGGTATGCACAAGTTTTAATGCTATCATTTAACCTTTTGCATACTACACATAACCCAATTTTGGTTCAAATCCCATAGGAGACACTCCAGTATTTTGCCAGCTCCACTATATATCTCTTTTAATATTCTGCCATTATAACTAGAATAAAAAAGAGGCATGTAGATAGACCTATGGATTCTGGTATCTGTGCTTTTCTCTCATTTCCTGGAAAAAAATAAAGTCAGATTTTGAGAGACATAGTATTTTGTTTTGTAGCAGAAGTCAATATTTGACCAGAATATTCAATCAGAGAAGTTTTATCCATTTATGACTTCTTTCATCTTTTTAGGCCAAATGCTTCTGACATAGTTTACTTCTTTATAAGATGGAAGAATTGAAAAACAGCTTTCTTCTTGTTTTTTTATTATTATAGAAGTATTACATGTTTGATTTCTGGATTCTAAAATATTAGCAGAAAACAAGTTTTTTGGCTCACTCCGAGTGAAAGCGTGGCGACTGCTGTTCTCTGTTATTTATCTGGAGGGCAGGTTTGAGATACCTAATGCACTCATTTGTTCTTTCACAAATAATTTGTTTAAATTTGATTCAACAAATGTTTATTGAGCACCTGTCATATGCTAAGTGCCAGAGATACTGAAATGAAAAAAATGAACAAAATTTCTACCCTCATGGAACTTATTTCTAATGCGGGACGTAGACAATGAACAAACAAATAAATATACAATGAGGTAAAACCAACAATATTTCTGATGGATTCACTGTGGGGATGTTAGAAAAAGAGTGGCGTCAAGGATGACTGTAGGGAATTTACCTTAAGAAACTACAGAAAAGGAGAATGTCAATATATAGAAAAGGAGAACCCTGATCGAGAAGCAGGATTGGCAGCAGGCAGACTGGGAGATGAATCAAGAACTCTGTTTTGGACATGCTGAGTGTGAGAGGACTAGGGAACGTTCTGGTAGAGGTTTCATGGAGGAAGTTGCATGCATACACCTGGAGTTCAGCAGATGGATTAAGACTGATAGTGTGTATTTAAAATGTAACTTAAGGCTTTGGGGCTAGATGAGCATCTCAGAAGTGTGTTGATGGATATGATTAGAATTCCAAAAGCTAAATTCTGGGGCTTTCCTGTATTCAAGAATCAGGCCGAGGAAACAGATTCATCAGAGGGGGCACTTACCATGTGCCAGCACTACGCTAAGTGGTGGAAAAAATACTAGTGTTAAGTTCTTTGAGGACAGGACATGTATTTTATTTTCATTGCATTCCCAGCACTTAGCACAGTACCAGCCACACAGGGCTTTGTTTAACAACAACCACCGAAAAATGGAATGGAGGGACCATATAGAGTTCAGTGATGAACCAAGGACCCTGCTTAATTTAATTCTGTGCATATGAGGACCTATTAGCAAAAAATAAAGGTCATAATCTAGTGGGATAAGCAGACAGGTAAAAAGAAGCTATTACAATCCAGCATGATTGTTTCTCAAATGGAATTTTGCACATAATTCCATAATTGCACATAAGGGAGGCACAGCTACTTCTGTCTAGGGCTATCACCAGAGGAGGTGATGCTTCAGAAGAGAGTAGAATGGGTGGGTTCTCACCAGGCAGACAAGGCTGAGGCGGGCATTTGTCCAATTATTGGGGTCCACCAATTTTGTGTCATTGTTTCCTGGGTGGAGTGAAATTCTCTACTATGATCGCCCCATATTTCTCAACCTTGACCTCGAGCTTGGCTTGTTTTCCGTTACAGCTATGTTTGCCTCTTTTAAAAACGGATTTAAACAAACTTTGATTTAGTGCCTACCTAATGCACTAAATTCCTACCTGCCTTCAAAAGAAGCTTTCAAACAATGAAATGAGAAGTAGATCTGAGCAGTCAACAACAAGCCGAGCCAAGATAAAAGCATTCTACACAGAGGTATGACGATGTGTTACAGTCATGCATGGGAATGAAGTATTGGTTCTGAGCAAGGGTGAAGGACAGCTGCAGAGAGGGGGTTGAGCTGATGAGTGGGGTTTTGTAGGATAAGGGAGCAAACGGATTTCAGGCTGAGGGAAAAGCGTGAGCAGGCATAAAGGTGATACAGTGTTTAGTGTGGGAGAAGCAGTGAGGTGTGACTGTCAATGTTTGGAGGGGCACCAGGGAGATTGGCTCAAATGCTGTTTGCAGTCAAGTCGTGGAGGGCTTAGGGCTTAGGATACCATGCGGGGGGATTTGGATTGACTCTGTAGGCAACAGGGATACCCCTTCACAAAGGAGAGAGAGCTTTGGAGCAGCCCCTCAAATACCAAATCAATAGAAGAGCTTGGGTAAGGTTGGGAAATGTTCTTATAATTAAAGAGAAGGGGGGAAAGCATTACATCCTACCTCTACCGGAAGGGGTTTTCATAAATCAGAATCATCATTTTTACAGTTCCATTAAGTCTTATTTTTAGTCCATTAGTTTGGGGATGTTAGGCTGACATGTTTAGTCATGTGACCCCAATGTACTCTCAGAGATATCCCTATATCCAAGATAGAACTAGGTAAACCCTTAGCCTGGCTGTAGGACTTCTGAGTAAATATGGTGGATTGACAACCCATTTATCTCTTCTCCTTACTTAATCTTCCTGAAATAACCACAATGAAACACAAGAACGAAGTGACTGAGGAAAGTGGCAACAGTGGAGAAAATGTAAATTCTATTTTTGTTCACTTACGTTTTCTGGCACACAGGTAAATTCTGAATTAATGAAAAAGTAAAGAAGAAGAATTAGATAAACTTTTGCAAGATGAAGAGCTAATGAAGGAGTGATAACTGGACGTGGCAGAAAGGAGGCAGTTACAAGTTACGAACCTACAGAGGGGAAACACTGACACTAGGAAAGATCATGCCCTTTCTTTATGTACTGCCGCCTCTCTAAGGCTGGGGTGTGTAATCCTGTTGCAGTTGTTAATCTTGTTGTAAGTTCACTCTTATCCAATTCTGTATGCTCCTTAGATCCAGAAACAGGCATGCCATGTCCTTGTGGATCTCTCTGCTCTGCCCAGTTAGATATTGTCATCTCTACCCAAGGAAAATCCATTGGCTTCGGTAAAAGCTTCATGTTCAGTCTTAGCCACAAAGAGAGCGAAGCCTTTCAAATGGGGGACCCTGGAGCCTGCCCTCACCCAAACGTGAGGAAACCACCCTCACCTTTTGCTTCTGTGTCCTTGAATTGAAGGTCATTGTTGCTGGTCACTCAGGACAATGTTTTTCCCTTTTATTCCCTATTATTGCTCTCCAAAATCTTAAAAATATGATTCTCTTGTGAGAGTTGAAACACTAAAACTCATACATATGCAGGTGATTATCCATTTGTAGAAGAACCTGGGAAGATATTCTATAAATGGGCAGCTGAGCGATATGGGGATAATGGAGGGAGGCTTTGGTGGTCTGGCCTGGAGTGCAATTGACTCCTGGCAGTGAAGCCTGATGAAATGAATCAGTTCCTTCCTGAAGAGACCACCACATGGTGCTTGAGCATGACCTCAGTAATACAGATCTGGATTCCAATCCCTGTCCGCCTTGGTGACTTTGTGTAACCACTTATCCTTTATGGGGATCAATTTCTTTATCAATTAAAGGAAGGTAATTGTTATGGCTTCGGGGTCATGTGCTACTTAATGAGGTGATATTTGTAAAGCATTTAGCACAGTATGTGGTACATTTAACAAGTGGATTTGCACGAAGCTGAAAAAAAGGTAGACACCAAAGGACCAAAATTTGTCACTGTTCATCTAACACATCCAGAGGACAATGACACTGAATGTGAAGGAAGTGAGCATCTGGGTTCCTGGGGAGTTGAACTGGCATGGGACAGGATTTCCCATGGCGTCTAGGAATTACCCATTAAGGCTCCTTATTTCCCACCCTATATACTCATCAAAACAATACTGTGGTAAATGATTTCATTGCCAGGTTTTCTGGTGCCTAGTAGAGGGAGCTCTAACTATTGGATTCCAGTATTCTGGTTACTTACCAAAGAGTATTTCCATTCGAAATGCATGAAATGCAATTTTGGTTTACACATTAGTCTCTTGTGAGTTTAGTTTACATGAATCCCCATCTAATCTTGATCTGTCTGGAGTTGAACTCAACAAGTGAAACCTGTGTAGAGTCATAATTTTTTTTATCTCCATTTCATCCCTCTCCTTTCCTTCTCCATGGATGATCTCCTATGTCCACACAACACTGGTTTCTCTCTGTAGATTCTCCCATCATTTATGGCGCCCATTCCGTGGCCAGTGAGACTCGCGGGTGTCTGGAGCCCTGCTCTGTCCCCTGCCCCCTATCACTTAGGGGCAGCAGCTGCTCTCAGGGCTCCTTTAGCTGTGGGGGAATCAGTGGTCCAAAGAGACACATACAGTCCAAATACTCGTATGTCTGATGTCTGGGTTTTGCAGAATACAAACTTATTTGGCTAATGCTTCCATACCCATTTGCCTTAAAAGGCTAATCTCTTCTGGAATTGAGGCCATTTTCTTCATGATGGGAAGGGGGTACGGCTCCTGCCTCTGGCCCTCTGAGGGGTCCTTCTCTGACTCAGAGGTTGTTTGTTAGTGCTAGCAAAATTTTCCAAAATTTCCATTTTACTTGCCTACATGAATGAATGAATGAATGAATGAATGAATGAATGAATGAATGGAATTCTGCCAGAGGGTCTGAGATCAGCTGTCTAGAAAATAAGAAACCCCCGGCTTCTGTGAGGTGTTAGCCATCCAGCCAATTAGTTCTTTTAGGCACTATTAGAGCTAGTTGCAGATATTGGACTTTTATTTTTCTAATGGATTTTTCCCAGGGCAAGTCAGCTTGTTGTCACTCCCTCCACCCACATCCAGCCTTCACTACCTTGGACCCCAAATATTTGCTCTCATTGAGTAATTTTCTGGCTAGTCATCAGGGCAGGTACAATATTTTATCCTCTCTCCCCCCCCCCCCACTTTGCTCATTTTGAGATATTTACTTGCAATAAAATTTACCCATTTAGATGCACAATTTAGTGAAATTTTAAAATCATATAAAATCATGTAAACCATCAGTGCAATCTAGACAGAGCAGTTTCTTTACTTTACAAACTTTCCTTTTCCTGCTGCCTAGTAAAGGTGGCTAAAAATCCTTAGAAGCGCAATCTACCTCATACGTTTCAACCCTTTATAGGGAAACATTTAAGAGGGAATTTTATTTAAAAGCTTTAATCTGAGTGACATGTTCAAAGTTCTGACTTTGGGAGACTTCCAGGTCTGAAGTTTCTGAGCTTTTCCTCTCTGTTAAAGGCCACATTTGTCATCTACATCTGCTGTTGATGTAGAATATTTTCACAGATGGCAGGTGTCTCGGGCAAAGACTAACCCACTGGCCTCATATCCTCTCCTCTCCTGCCAGCTGCTGTTTTAACAGTTCTTGCTCAGCCTTGCAATTCATCCATTCATGTCTATAGGCTTTCCTTTGCCAATTAACTGAATGAAGTGTCACAGACCTTACCAGCTTTGGCAAACTGTGCTGACTCAAAGGTGATACACTCTTTTCAGTTCTTTATAAGGTCTTCATTCCATTCAGCATTACAGCTCTTCCTTCATCAAGAAGTGTTTATTTTTTTCCATACTTCTTTTATTGTATACCATTATCTGTCCATTATGATCATGTATGAACTTAGTAATTATGCCTCACTGGATCTCTCCGTCCATCCAACCATCCATCCATCCATCCATCCATCCATCCATCCATCCAATGTGTGAATGTGTGGCTTACATATGGCAGACATCAGACAGCATTGCACTTTATAGCATCACCTAATTTGATCCTTAAAACAATACTGATTTTACACTTGAGGAAAAAAGGTGGCTTGAGTAAGGAAACGGATGACCAATAAATGGTAGTGTCACAACTCAAATCTGATTCTTTCTGATTGACAAGATCATACATACTCCTTCCTGAGTTCTGAGTTGGTTGTGTTGTGTGTGTGTAATATCATAGTGGAGATATTCAGTAAGGATTTGGCTCTGAGTCTGAAGTTCAATTGAGAGGTCTGGAACAAAAATAGAGATTTAGGATTCATTGCTATATGGATGGTCTTGGAAGCTATGCACATAGATGGGACTGATGAGATAAAAAAAAGTTCATCTGACTAGAATCATAGCCCAGACTTGGTCTGGTTGTAACATTCCATGTTCCCCTGGACTCCGCACATTTATGTGATCACTTACCTCTGTTAGCCGTTCTTCATGTTACTACAGAAAAACCTAATCACAGTATCATCCCTTGGTATCCTTCTGTTGGTCTAAGGGACATTTGTCTTTACAGCTCAGGGCTTTGCCTCCACTTCCTCAAGGAAAGGAGATGGATGCCCTCTTGGGTGCCCATCTTCTGTATCCCCTGACTGTGTCTAGGTCTTGAGTCTGACTTACTGACCCCACTCACCCACCAGGGGTCTGTTGTATGCATCCTTCCTCTTCCCAACATCGTTCATTGCTCAAGGAACCTTTTCCTGACCTAAGGAAGCCTTCCTCTTCTTCCTGTTTTAACCTGGACAAGATTGGAATTTATCATGGGGTTCAGTAATTCTGGGAAACTAAAGTGTGGAAAACCCCAAAACAGACATGAATGCTTTTAAAAAGTACATTTTGAATCCTACTTTTATTTCTAATCTAACCAGAAACCTATCTGTGCTTCCTTATGGAGTCCTTCTCCAAACCGTGCTCTTTTTTTTACCCAACACTGTTTGCCAAGCCCCATCTTTATAATTTTTGGGAGCCTCCCTCCAACTTATTCCTAGATTTATCCTGTATTGCTTTAGGGTTAAGGAGAAGGGTCTAGCAGAAGACTGTTTTCATTTTTGTAGATCATACTTCAGTCTCCCATGACCCACTAATTAGGATGTTTATCTCACTCACATATAGTAAATCCTTGGATTGCGAGTAACTTGGATTGCGAGTGTTCTGCAAGATAAGCAAACATTTCTAATACATGTTAACTTGGTAAACGAGCGATGTCTTGCAACACAAGTAGTTTGTTTCCAGAGCGAACTAGACTCGCAAACCAAGGTATCACTGTCTGTCAAATACATTGAGAGATAGATGAATGTTTTTATCACCACAAGGAGAGCTACAGCCACGTACATCCCCGATCCTGGGATGTGCTATGTACATAATTAATGTTCATCCTAAGGAAAACTCAGTAAAATAGAAAATAAGAAATAGGTTGGCATTTCCTTAAAAAGGCCTGGGTTAGATATTTAGGAGAACTTTTTGACCCTGAGGGGGAGTGAAACTTTTTGACACAAGGGGATTGTTGATATTTTTATTTTTTAAAGTAAGGAAAATAAATCGCTTTCCAAAGATAGTATAAATGCCATTCTGCCTGGCGGAAGGGCAGTGGGCTAAATGACTTCTCAAGGTCTTTCTGAAGCCAAGGATTTTTATAGCTACTCATCCAGAAAATGTAAAAATCAGCTGGCTGCCTTTTCCCAGTAAGAACTCAAATACACTGTTTCTCTAAGTGTCCAGGTTTCAGTAATATATTGCTGCTCCTCATCATGAACCAGAGCACCTTCTCTTAGATGCTGGAATCTTCTATTTCCGGGACCAGCACATGTCCATTTGCCTTGGACATCTGAGAGAGTCCCAGGCAACTCTGAGCGAGTCCAGAGGTTCGATACTAATTATCTGCCTGGATGGCAGTATATCATGAACACCTGGGAGAAATAGCAGACTTTGTTTATTCCAGCTCAGGAAGAAGAATCTGTGTTGATGATTTAAAGACCCAACATTAGGGATTGGGAGACCTGAGGCTGGGCCTGTCTCAGCCCCTGACTCAAACTGTGGCACAAGTTTCTGTGCCTGCCTAGACGTGGTGGCATAGAGCATAGGAGCGCAGATGTTGGAGCCCACCTGGGTCTACCACTTCCTTAGTAACTGAATGACCTAGGGCATGCTACTGAGACCCCGTAAGCTCAGTTTACAGTTTTGCCTTCTGTAAAATTTTGATAATAGTGCCTACTTTATAGAGGCATAGTGAGGATTAAAGGGCTTAATTGATGTATAGAGTGTGTAGTCAATTGCTGGTACAATAGTAGGGGCTCACTTCCTGTTCGATACTGTCATTAGTTTAGTTTTCTTGTTGGCAGAATGAGGAGATTGGGTGAAAATGGAAGGTCCTTTTCAGCTTTGAGAGTTCATGAGTCAAACGTTACTTTTTCTATCGTGGCATCTATTTCATCTCCTTCTCCCATCCTTTTCTTCTTAGGGTCTCCACACTTCCCCCCAGCCACAAGGCGACTTGTAACATAGCCTATGATGCTGACTTCCCTCTTTCCCACAGCACAGGGCCCCTCCCATGCCACTCTTCACACACGGTGGTCCAGTGTTTGATGAAGGATCCTGTCAGGTCTACAAGTATACGTCCTCCTCCGGCCCGGCCATCAATCCCGTCAAGCGCTGAGCAATGGTGTTGCCAAGCCTTCCTCTCCTGTGAGCACTCGGCGCGACTGTCTGACATTCATAAGTTCCGCAGCTGTTTTGTTCCTCCCTGCAACAAAGTCATCTCCAAACTTTTACATTATAGATCATCCTGGAGCTTTATTTTCACCATCACTGAGCTGGAAAGGGGACTACGATACCCCACATTTCCCTCCTCCTCAAAATCAAGCATCTCAAATAAAAACCCTTTCGCGTCTTATCTTTTCCATTTGCTCTCCTAATACTTGAATGAAAATGAGACTGTCTTTTGATTTTCACTCCTTTGTCAATTTTCCAGTGGCTGCCAACCCAAGAGCGGCGGGGAAAAGCTTCAGCAGCTCCTCATGGGTGAGAACGTGATGGTGGCAGCTCCGTCACCAGGCAGGCGGGCAGCCTAGGGGTTCTCTCAGTGTGAGTTTTGCTAATGCCCCAGGACTAGTTTGACTAAATAGCTTTTACAGCCATGAAGTCTATGAGGCAGTCTGGGAACTAAATTATTCTAAATAGCATGTGTGGGTATAGAGTGCTCATATGTGGGGTAAGCAAGAACTTTAGAAGCTGGTTTGAATTTCCAACCCCTCCTGGGCTTCAATGTGCTTTCAGAATAATTTAACCCTCCAACCGTTGTAAGAGTATAATCAGATATCCTCATCTATAGAAGGATACTAATAATTTATCAACAACACTTGCCATTTGAATTAAGACCATATGACAAGTGGTCTACTTAACTTCCAATATGCTTTTTTAATGATGTAATCTCAGGCAGCCTACTAGCTGACTGAAAAAATATGTTTGCTCTGGAGTGTCTCCTTGGTGTTTCTCAAATCATACATGTGAGGTAGCCATGTGGCTCTAATTAATATTTCAACCTGATTTTACACACACACACACACACACACACCCCACTCCCCTCCACCTCCACCTTGGGTGGGATTCTCTTCACAGTCTCCCACTGTCTAATGTGCCTGGACTGATATCACAATGGCCCAGACTGGCAAGAGCTTGTTGTTTTATTAATGGATGATTATTAAGTTTAGTTCTTCCTTCTCTTTGAACTTTTGACATACTGATTTTTATTCTACCTGGCTCTTCACTGAAGGAAAGGAGCAATTTATTTGTCAGGTGCAGTTCATTGTTTTAAAATTAAATTGACTGTATGTACCCTTTTGTCTTTTCCCTCTAAACAACCTATTTGCATGTTTTCACTGTATTTACATTTCTTACTTTCTTGTCCCTGTCATTGTACCTGTCTCTTCCTCCTTCTCCTTATCTCTTTTATTCACTCTTCCTTTCTTCCTTTTCCTTCCTCCCTCCTTCTCTCCCCTTTTCCTTCCTCTCTCTCTCTCTCTACCCGCTACCCCCACACATAGATACATACTCGCTTGCATGGTTGGATCTCTTTGACTTTCATATAAATAATTCCTCCTGCAATGTGTTATCAGCTCTGATGCTTAAGTGATGTCACCTGATGAGCTATTTGATGACTGTTGCCCCATGGGAGGCAATTGTTGTCAATAGTTAGAAAGGGAGTTTCTGGATCCTGAGGTTTCTTCCTGTTTCCTTTCCTTTGCTTAGACATACATATTCCTTTGTGCTTGACAGTTTCCATGGAGGGTTTATTGACTCCTACCTTGGGATTTATTCTAATGGAGAGTAACTACTTATATGCTTGAGAAAGAAAACTTTGGCTAACCTTCTTAGTTAGCTTGGCAATGCTCGTACCTAGAAGTGATTCAGATTTTGTGGGGCCTAGAGATGATTTTAAAATTGCAAATAAATTATATGAGTACGCAAGGCCTTAAAAGGGACCATGCAAGTATAGAGCCCAGAAGTTTAAACTTCACTAATTTCATAATAGATTTTGTTTCTTCTAAAGGGGGGATCCTCTTTGCAAGACCCTAAAATATTTTGCTTCTTCAAAAGTTCTGCTTGCTTTGCTCTAGTTCTCGAAGACGCCCTTGATCGTCCACCTGTCATGTACACGCTTAGACTTAAATAGAAGAGAATTGCCATTTGGCTTTTGAGCCTATTATTCAGGCCACTGCAGGGTCGCCATTTGTCACATTTGTTCCTGGCTCATGATTTTGGTTTCAGCTTCTGGTCCCTGAGGTCTTGGCCTTCCCTTCTATGTATCTTGGGTCCTATCACTTCTGACCCTTCCTTTTCTAGACTAGATGAAATTTCCCTACATTTTTGATTCAGGCAGAAGTTTCCTGTTGTACCTTCAGCCCCAAGGAACCCAAATGCTACCCAAATTTCATTGCCTGAGGGTAGTGTCTAGATAGGCTAGATCTGGTTGTCTGGTTAATAACGAAGCGGAGGTTTTCAGAGAGTTAGGTAGCTTTAAGTCCATTCATAATGAACCCAAGCCAAGCCCCTGACCTGTCTCCATCAGTCTCTTGAGTCGTATGTCAGCTCCTTCCATCATAATAGAGAAAAATACCACCTTTTTCCTTTTAACAACTGTTGCAGTCTCATATTATGTAAAGGCAAAACACCTCCTTTATATCATGGGATCTCTGAGGCATGGCCAGGGGACTCTGGGGAACAGAACCCACCCTGAGAATTCCAGGTTTTCATGAGGAGGTCACAGAAGACCACAAATGCCAAATCGACCAACTTGAACTTGAGGAAAATGGGATTCACTGACCAGGGTGGTGACTTTACCAGCATTTCCTTTTAGAAATCTCCTGCTAGCAGCTCATGGGATGTGGGTTGGAGGAAGCCATACTAGAGGCAAGAAAAATGTTTCACCACTGCAATCCAAGTAAGAAACTAGAGCAGCGCTGACAGAAAGGGAGAAGAGGCAAAGGAGATAAGAGGTGAAGGATTCAATATTTAGGAAATGAAGTAGGGAGAACTGAATATATCAGAGCTTGAGATTCGAAGTCACAAGACTACATAAGGACCACGTCTTTCCTGTCCAGCTCTGCCTCATGCCTTTTCCAGCCGGGACAGAAAGACTATGGGGGAAACTTGGCATGCTTAGTTTATTTGGTTAACTTATGTTGCCAAATATAGCCTGCGGCAGGTCAGCGATGAGTGAAGGAAACACCGCTCAGCGGGACCCCAAATCCTAATCAGCTACAGACCCAGTTCAGCTGCTGTGGCTGGGGAGGCTCCTCACCATCTTCCTTGCCCAGCTGTTCCGCCTGGGTTTGCTTTCTCTCTCAGGCTGCTGATTTAAGAGGGCAGCCTTGCCTTTCACTGGTGTTTATGACGGGTGACACACGGACTCTTGAATCTGAGAAGCACTGTAATTCATAGAGGCTCACGACTTCCACTGGGTGAAACTCAGGCATATAAAGCCTGGACTGGAAACCAAGGCCTCCTAGATTCTAATCAGACAGGCCTGATTCCTCTCCTTCCAGTGGCTTTTATGACCCATCCTTGGCTGAGATGACAGAGTTCCTCATTGTCCACCGAAAGGTAAAAATCCGTAAGAGGCAATTCAATTTCACAGGTCATAAAGTTATATGTCCACTTCTTGCACTTCTTCTTGTTTATTATGGCAGAAAACTTCTGAGTTCACCATCTATATTTTGTCAGTGGATAGGAATGGTTTTATCCCACATGTATCTCTTACCTCCTGCCACCCTCTCCCCTCACCCTGGCTTTGCTTGGGTCTCCTTCTATTCCTTACCTAAGAGACCCCTTACATCAAGGCTTGCCACTTCTTGGCAGATAAAAGCAATCTGTCTGTTGCTGGGACTAAGGATGCAGTCCCTCTAGGTGGTGGGATTTGTGGTGGAGAGAAAGGCAGGGGAGTTAAGCAAGAGCGGGGACAGATACTACCTCTTCTGAGCAGTACTTATTAGAGTAACTGTATAGTTTTTTATTTTTCACCTTGGCCCCAAAGTTTTATATACACAGATAGTGTTCTCACCTTGAATACAGTAAAAATCTACTTCCCCATGTTAATTGTTTCCTTACTTCCATTAAACCAGGTATGGGGGCATATTTCATGGTATTAGCCTTCCATACAGCCCCTTGAGGGAGCAGCCTTTTGTCTCATTGTGACTTCTTGCCCCCATGGCCATGGCTGATTGAACCAGGAATAAACCTTTGACCAGAAGAAAGCCAGGCAACTCATTACCTGGCCTAGGACTTGCAAAACCTGCATCAGTCAGGTTCTTTCCTTTGAGAATTTGTTTATTTTTCATATTTTATTATAAAAAATTCAAACATTTAGAAACATTGAAAGAATTATACATGAAATATTTATAAACCCACCTCTAAATTCTATAATGCACATTTTACTTTGTTTTCACACATTATTATCCATCTAGCCATTCTTTTAGTGTTCCATTAATGCATCTTATTTTTTTATGCATGTCAAAGTTAGCTGCAGACATCACTACACTATAAGACTATTGTCAACTGGTGGAGAGTGTTGGAGTTAAAACTAGGGGATACAGGTGACTGGGTCTGAGCCATGGGCAGCTAGGCAGTGATAGATCCAGTTTTCAGAGAGAAGGAAATGGAGCAGACATGCAGAGAAAAGCAGAGATGGTGACCTCTGCGGGACACAGAGATGCAGAGAGAAATTGCTTTGGAATTTTTTCCAGTACTCAATTATGATTTCCATGGGACCCAGCTGTACTTATTTTGTAATTATTATTACTTTTGGATACGAGATTTCTGGGTCCTTAATAAAACATCTTTTTACTTGCATCAGTTTCTATATCTGGCAACCAAAATGCTCCTACCAGTTGAAAACCCTATTTCAGCCCATAGCCATTGGGGTCCTACCACAGTCCAATGAGTGTTAGGCACTCTGAGGACACAGTTCTCTCTGCCTGGAATGCCAGGATCCTATGACCCACCAATCAGCACTTACTCTTCCTTTAATGGCCCATCTCTGTGAAGCCTTCTCTGACTCACCAAGGCATGAGGACTCAATCCCTCATTTGTGTTCCTAGAGACCTTTACACATACCTATACTGTGCCAATCTCCACATTATGCCATAGTTAACATTTTGTATGTCTGAGTCTTCTGTAGACTATTAGTGACAATGCAGGTGATGTAGTCATTTTTGTATTACCATGAACTAACAGATGATTTGGTACACAGTAGGCCTGCAGTAAACATAGCCAAGTTGATGTATATTCTTCCATTGGTATGAACTGTAAAGACTTCTGGACCTCTTCTGCTAGAGGGTTGCAGCAATCATGGAAGTGCACTTGCTCAGATCTTCCTTAAGGAGAGACACTCCCACAGGAGTGCAGTGAGCTGCCCGTCTCCATTTGCAGTGCTTGGGATCTGTCATGGTGTTTGAACTGAGGACATATACTCCTCCAGGTACTCTAGCCAATGACTGAGCACAGGGTATGCGTGTGGGTACAGTGCTAGGATCTAGCCATTTCTGCCTAACATGGGGCTGTTCAGAACTTTCTCAGAACTTCACTGCAGTCTGAGGCATTTCCTACCCAATCCCTCTTCCTTCCCCCTATCCTTTCAAGGGTGATCGACCTGCATCATGGTCTGAGGGCCACCCTGCCTATTCCTGCTCCCTCTCTCTGTTTTATCATTCCTAGGTATTATCGCTGAATAAATCTCTTGCATTGCTATCTCTGTCTTGGAGTCTGCCTCTTTGAGAACCCAGATGGATGCAGTTATTACTGGAAGTAGTCCAAAAAACTCAGGTGGTAGGATGGGATTTGGGAACTGGATCCCCGATCACCAGCTGGCTGTCCCAAAGGATCTCAGCCAGAGTGTTATGTGGTGCATAGACCGTTCTTGCAAAAAAAGAAAAAAATGGCAGTCCACTGGTAAATGTTCCCATGGAAAGAAGGATCTTCCTGGTGTGATGACTCAGACATTGGAAAGGTATTAGGGAAGAGTGCCTAGGACAGTGGAGCTGGCTGGCTATTACTAAGTTGCCTTCACTTTCTCTAGAGGGAAAATGAGAAACTGAGGGCAGTTTACAACAGCTAAAACATATGAGGTGTGATCACAAAATACAGTGAATGTTAAATGAAAAAAAACTTATTACAGTAAAAGACACATTGCCGTTAATCCCCCTGAAAACACCCCCCCCCTCGCTTCGAACACACTTATCCTATTCTTCTTACCACTTTCTGAAGCAGTTCTGGAAGTCCTTTTTCTTGTCTTTAGTTCATCCTCCATCATGACAATGTTCCATGTCACACATCGCTTCTGGTATGGAAATTTCTGTCAAAGACATTATGGTTTGTCCTCATCCAACTTATTCACCGGATCTGACATGGTGTGACTTATGGCTCTTCCCAAAGTCAAAATGACCATTAAAGGCAAACGTTTTGAATCGATTCAGGACATCGAGGCAGCCACAACAGTCCAACTAAAGACACTCATGGAAGAGGACTTCCAGAACTGCTCAGAAAGTGGCAAGAACGATGGGATAAATGTGTTCGAAGTAAGGGAGAGTATTTTGAGGGGGGTTAATGGCAATGTATCTTTTACTATAATGCATTTTTTTTTAACTTGCACTATATATATATTTTTTTAGATTTTTTAAATTGGGGAATCAGGGAAGAGGAACAGACAAGTTGCTGTCCTTTTGTCCTTCAGTCTAGTTGTGTTGGACACCGCTTCACTGGCCCATGTTGGTATTATGATCATTGTGCTCTTCCCGGGTGAGGCAGTTGGTTGCCGGCCATTGGACGGCTGCTCATGGTGGCTCATGGCAGCTCATGGCAGCTCTTGCTGGCTGCCAACTGCTCACGGTAGCCCATGGCAGCCCACTGCAGCCTACGCCATCATGGGTAACTCATGGCAGCCCAGCTCCAGGTCGAGCTGTTGTTCAGCATCTTAGCTGTAGAGGGCGCAGTGTCACTGGCCCATGTGGGATCTGAACCGGTGGCCCTGCTGCTCAGAGTTAGTGTTCTCAAGCCAAATCTTAACCAACGTGCCACCCGGCCGGCCCCACATCATATGCTGTATTTACCCATGTATAAGATGCTCCCATGTATAAGACGCACCTTAATTTGGGGGCCCGAAATTTGAAAAAAAATGTATTACATAAAGTTATTGAACTCAAGTTTTATTCATGATAAAATTCATACAACTCTTCATCACTTGTGGGAAATGCAAGTAAAAAAAAATCTACAACCACTGTATAAGACGCATCCAGTTTTTAGACCCCGAATTTTTCAAAAAAGGGTGCATCTTATACATGGGGAAATATGGTATTTTGATCAAGTCTCATAAGTGTGTTGGCCAGAGAGCATTTCTGGTAGCTTAAAAAGGTCATTATCTCCTGCAGTGGATGATTAGATATAGCTGAGGAGCAAATGTGAGTTCTGGTAGTTAGCGTCACAGAGCTTCACATATTGAATCCTTAGTTAAAGTTCAGGTCAGGGCTCTGGTTGGGAAAATTTTAGACCCTGAAATATGGTTACAAGGACATCTAGATGGATGTCTTGGGAATTGTACTGCTGCTGACCTTCCTGAGCACTCAGAGCATGCAGAGGCTAATGCCTCCTTCTTAATAAGAGGTAGTACTTCTGTTTTGGAAGACACTGCAGAGGGCTTTTCTCCACAAGGCAACAAATGCCCCCGATAGGAGCTGCCTATACTTCCTTTCTTAGTTGCCAGGCCAATTACCAGGGTTAAACCCCAGCATAGCCCACCGGGGGAAGTGTTGAGCCTGACAAGGAAGTAAAGGTCCTTGGTCCGACATCCCATAGAGATGCAAGAATAGGCCAGCATTCCCTGGCAGAAGCAGAGGACTACGCCTTCTGCATAGATTTGGAAGGTGTTCAGAGGCTGGAACATAGGCGAATCAGGATACTCTGATTTGGGATCTCTCTCAGGATATGGTTTCAAGTCCTGGCAAAGATTTTAGGGTTTGGGACAAACTCACTGCTAGAGTGAATCTTAGAAGCCTGCAGAAAATATAGCATATGCTGAGCAGGACAGAAATGCCTGACTTGCTATAAAAGGTGGTGTAGGAATGATTTAGGAGCCTCACACTCAGGGAAGTGAGCATGCTAGAATGGGTGTGTTATCAGAGGCTGGAACACCTACCAGAGGATTATAGTCACAAGAGGCCCAGAGGACAGTCTATTAACAAAGGCCATCCAGACTGCTGAAGATGGGGGCATAGCATCACTAAAAAGCTCAGTAGTGGCTCTTCTCAGCAGGGCAGGTCTGATAGTAGGAGAGGCTGTCACAAAACTTGGCATATTGATGCAATGGAAATGATGAAACCCCAAAGCAATAGAGGGCAGGTAGCAATTCTTAACCTTTCAGAAGCTGGTAAGATTGGGGGACATTCGAGAGGGATTGACCCACAGGGAATTAAGGAGATGTTAACCAGTTCATTAAGCACATTTGCTGTCTTCCAGACGATGACAAGAGACAGTTTTACCAAATGTTTCACCATCATGTAGCACAGGTCCCCATTTCTTTTTTTTTTTTTTTTAAGATTTTTATTGGGGAATTGGGGGATGGGAACAGCGCTGGGGAATTAGGGGAAGGGGAACAGACAAGTTGCTGTCCTTTTGTTCTTCAGTCTAGTTGTGGAGGATGTTGCTTCACTGGCCCAAGTTGGCACCATCATTGTGCTCTTCCTGGGCGAGGCAGATCAGTCGCTGGCTTCTGGAAGGCCGCTCATGCTGGCTGCTGGCTACACATGGTAGCCCATGGCAACCCACTGCAGCAGGGGCTGCAGCCCACGCCGTCACCGGCGACTCACGGCAGCCCAGCTCCAGGTTGAGCTGTTGTTCAGCATCTTAGCTGTAGAGGGCAGTGTCACTGGCAATCATATGTGGGATCCAAACCGGGGCCCTCAGGCATCCCAAGCCAGCTCTTAACCAACATGCCACTCGGCCGGCCCTGGGGTCCCCATTTCTTCAGCTTCATGTAATAGTTTCTTTGAGCCAGGTCCATATATTTTAGGTTTTTGCTAACATAAGCACCCATTTCTAGGTACAAATTTTTGTATCAGTCAGCTCTTGCTGCATAATAAACCACCCCCAAATCCAGTGGCATATATAACATAATAACCATTTATTATTTTGTTCACAAATCTGCTGGTCAGCCAGGCTGCTCTGCTTCAGACTGTGTATCTGCAGATTGGCTGTGATGTCTGTGATTCAGGTTGCAGGCCTGTAGGTCAGCCTCTGTTCCATGTACCACTTTTATTTTTGGATCCAGTGGGTTACCTAAGGCATGTTCTTCCCATGGCAACAACAAAAGCCCAAGTGAACAAGCCCCATTGCACGGTCACAACTTATGCCTTTTCTCATGTCACATTGCTCACTTTCCATTGGACAAATCTAGTCATATGGCCAAGACCAACCAAGAACAATGGGGTGGGGCGGTATATACTCCCGGGGTGGAAAGGAGTGCAGTGACTATTTTGTAAACACTAGTCTGAACTATCATAGAGATGCTAATTGGGGAAATTTTATTAGCAATCTAAGTAGAATACTTGGATGTATATGCGTATATGAGTGTGGATTTCAAGACAGGTCTAGGATAGAGATCACATTTTGGAGTTAGTAGCATGTAGGTGCAAATAAAGCCATAACCCAGCATTAGATTACCAAGGGAGTGTGTGAAGATAAAGAACAGAAAAGGGCCAATTACTGAGCACTGGCACACTCTGGCTTTCAGAGATTGATAAAAAGAGGAGTCAACAAAGGAAACAGGGAGACGGTAATCAGTAAGGTAAGGAGGAAATCAGGAGAGCATAGGGTCTGGGATTATTTATAGAATTCATTTTAAAAAGTACTTGGGTGAAAAATTTAAGCCTTAAATACTTATAATAGAAAAGGAGAAAAAAGGCTGGAAATTAGTAAGACGAACATCCAACTTAAGGAGTTAGATAAAAGGGCAACAAAATAAACCCCAAGAAAAGAGCAGGAGGAAAATGATAATGATAGAGCAGACATCAGTGCAACATAAAAACAAAGATACAATAATGAGGATTAACAACACCAAATGTTTATTTTTTGAAAAGACCAATTCAGATGACATAACTAGAGTGATTAACCAATTCAAAAGAGAGAAGGTCCAAATAAGTAATATTAGAAAAGGAATGGAAGACAAAACTGCAAGTGCTACAGAGATAAAAAAAAAAGGTTAATAAAAGGGATATGATGATCAATTCTATGCCAGTAAACTTGAAAATGGATGAAATGGACACAGTACCCCCACATTGAAGTTACTAAATCTGAATTAAGAAATAAAAAGCTTACTCATGTAAAACAATTAAAAATATTAAATCTGTAGTAAAATGTTCCCATAAAAATATCACCAAGCCCCAGAAGTTGTTTCTTTTCATTTATACCAAATAGTAACATCCAAAGGAGAAATGTTTCTGTTTATCTAAACTATTGCAGAATATAGTAAAAGGGGGATGCTTTTTAACTCATTCATGAGACTGGCAAAATTTGATACCAATAACTGAACAACAGTAGAGGAAATGGTTATTATAGATCAATGTCTCTTATGAACGTGGATGCAAAATTCTAAAACAAAATACTAGTAAATAACATCTAGTGAGTGATATATTAATAAAAATAACATATGATAATCAGTTTGGGTTAGATTTACCAATGTAAGATTAGTTTAACATTAGATTATTAATTACTATAATTCAATTAATAATTTAAAAGAAAAAAATCATGTTATTTCAATTCATGCAGAAGAATTTTATTTACAGAATTCTGCACATATTTATTATTTAAAAAAAACTCTTAGAAAACTAGAAAAAGTAAAATTTCTTTAATGGTTAAATGCAATCTAAAAGAGATCTAAAGCAGCTGTGACATTTTAGTGGTAAAATATTGAAAACATCCTTAGTAAAATAAATCAAGGGTGTTTGTTCTCATCACTTTTATTCAACATTGCACTGAAACTGCTAGCCAGAGAAGAAAGATAAGAAAACATAATAAAAGGTAGAAGAATTAGAAAGGAAGAAACAAAAGCGTGATTTTTCACAATTATTGTATATGTAAAAAACCTAAATGATTTAATTTATTAGGGTAAAAAAGTTAAGCAACGCTGTTGGATGTAAAATCAATACATGAAAATTAATTACATTTCTAAACCTAGCAACAAACATTTAGAAAATGTAATTTAAAAAAATCAGCATTTGTGCTTGCTTCTAGTAATAGTAGAGTCCTTGGCTGAACTAATCTTTCCTCAGATAACAATTACAAAATATGAAAAGATATTTTTATAATTATCTCACATATTGGGAAAGCAGGAGAGTTACCAAAAGCAGAAAGAAACTAGTAGGGAGTCAGCTCTTAAAAGATGAATTATGAATTAGATATTTTAATTTGCGGCACTCCCCAATGCAGCGAAGCTCATTGGGCAGAATGCCACAGCCTTACTGGCTTAGTGTGTTAGAGAACAGAATTTGAGACTGGTAAAAGTAGACAATCAGGTGGGAAATCCTGGAAGGTCGGGATCCACAGAGGGGTGAACACCCAAATCTACATATGTAATGCAGTAAAATCCTTGGATGACCATTAGCTCTCCTTGCATAGAGGAGACTCCAGAAGGAGGTGTGACAAAACAAACAGACAACAAAGAAAATCAGTGAAAATTGAGAGAACTGAGGAGAGATTTAAGCTTCTGTCCATTGCAAAAGAGACAACATTTTGAGTTTGAGTCTAAGTTTTTAAAAAAAATCATTCTTCAGGGGAAAATAACAGAACCCAGACTCTATACAATTTTCATAATGTCCAGTATCAATCAGTTATCAGTAGACACATAAAACAAACAGAAAAATGTGACCCATGGCAAGAATAAAATAAGTTAATAGGCCCCAGTTCCAAGATGATGCAGATGTTGCAAATGAGTAGATAGGGACTTTAAAGCAGCTATTATGAGCATGTCCAAGGATTTAGAGGAAGATGTATCCATAATGAACAGATGGGAAATATAACCAGAGAACTAAAACCTATAAAAAAAGAACAAAATGGAAATCCTACAGCTGAAAACTACCATAACTGAAATGAAAAATTCACTGAATGGGTTTAATAGCAGATTGGAGATGGCAGAAGAGTCAGATAACATAAAGCTAGAACAATAGAAATTACACAACTGAGAAATAAAGAGAAAAATATTGAATAAGAAAAAGCTTCAGAGATCTGTATAACAATATTAAGCAATCTAATAATATGTGTAATTGAAGACCCAGAAGAAGAGGTAAAAAAAAAAACCAACCAAACAAACAAACAAAAAAAACAGAAAAAATATTTGAAGACATAGTGGGTGAAAACTACCAAGACACAACATAGAAGTAAAAAGTATGCCCACAATTTCATAGTCAACTGATTTTTGGCAAAAACTTCAAAAGCAATAAAATGGGAAAAGGAAAGTATTTTCAAAAACCATGGCTATCTAAATGGATATCTATATGGGGGGAAAAAAATCAGTCCTTACCATTACAAAACCATTAATTCATAGATCTAAAATTAAAAGCTAAAACTGTAAAATTTTAGAAAAAAATATAGAAAGAGATCTTTGCAACATGGGGTTAAAAAATTATCTTAGACATACATTGAAAACAACAATTTAAAAAAAATGTAGCTGATAAATCCTGTATCAAAATTGAAATTATCTCCTCACCATAATAAACTGTTATGTAAATGAATAGACAAGCCATAGACTGGGAAATATATGATCTTATGCATATTTAGGCCATCCAGTGAAACTAGATTAAAAGTAAGAAGGTTTATTTTTTTAAAGGGCAACATAAAATAAATTAAGGAGACAAGATACAAATTTGGTGAAAGATAGTTATAACACATAATTATCCAAGGATTCAAATCCTGAATCTATAAAAACATCTCAAGAACAGCTAGCTTTCCATAAAATGAGTAAATTATAAGAAGACAAAGATGAATAATCCAGTAAAAAAATGGATGATCACTTCTCAGAAGCACCGAATTAGAAAAAAATATTAACCTCTTTAGTAGGAAAACTGAGACCAAAATGAAGTATTTCACATTCAGTATATTTTTGAAAATTAAAAAGCCCAACCATATTAAGTTTGGCAAAAGTGTAGATCAACCAGAGCTCTTATACACAGCATGCAAAAATGAAAAACGGTGCTGACATTTTGGAAAAAAAATTGGAATTACCTAGTTTACTTGAAAATACACGTACCTTTTAACTTAGCAACCATTATCCTTGATCTATACCTGGAGGATCTCCGGTACATATCACCAGGAGACATGCATAAGAATGTTGACGCTAGCGCTCTTTGTGATAGCCACGCGTTAGAAACAATCCAAATATCCATCAACAATAGAATGAATAAATATATTGTTGAATAAATGGAATACTATTCACCAGGGAAAATACATGAACTATAGGATTATACAGCAGCATAGATGAATCTCGGGGATGTGAAACTGAACAACAAAAAAGCAAGACCCAGAAACACATGATGGGATTCCATTTGTGTAAACTTTAAAGTCATGCAAAACTAAATAACATATTGTTTAGAAATAAAGACATATGTCACAAGAAATAAATGAAGAGATTGATAAGCAGAAAATACAGGCAAGTGGTCTCTATGAGAATAGGGAAACGGCTGAGATTAGGAATGGGCACAAAGAAAGCTTCATGGGTAATGAAAATGTCTTGTTTTTTAACTGGGATGTAGGTAGGTGGATATATGCAGTATACATAAATATATGTGTTCATTCAATAGTGAATGAAAAATGAAAACACAAACATCTTCTTGGAAACCTCATGATGTTCACCACAGTTCTGGACGTGGGACATACGATGTCTGAATTCTGGCTTCTAGAACAATTTAATGAGGATGTGTATGTTACATTCTAGCGCCCATCTCTTAGCCCTATATCCGTTACCTCCTCACAATGTCCACTCTCCCTCATTAACATAAAAAAAGCATCCTGTGACAAAGCACTTGGGTATTATCAGGAGAAACAATAGGAATAAACTTAAAAATTAACCTTTCTCCCCAAAAGTGTTTGTTTTGAGGTATGGGTCTCACCAGTGGTTGTATTAATCCTTGATAAAATTGATCAGTCAGCATTTGAAAACTCACCTTGAGGTGGATGCCTTTGACCTCTTGGCCTCAAGGTATACCCCTTACAAGCAGAAGGATCTTTAATGTCCAGATTCAATAGCTAGATGGTAGATGGGGGGAGGGTGATTAAAAAATCAGTTATATTATTATGAATGTTCTAAGGTCAAAGGAAAGGCAGGTTATCACTAAATATCCCTATTTCGCTGAGAAGGAAATGCATGTGTCAAAGGACTGTAAAGGTATTGTCCCAAATAATAAATGAGAAGGGAATGTAGGTCCATCTATGCTGACAGCAGATACCTGCCCCTCGAATAGGATCAATATAGATTATCCAAGTTTATGTCTTCCTCATAACTTCCCTCCCCATCCCTTCCCTTTCCTCTCTTCTGTTCCCATCCTCTCCTGCCCTGTCTCCCCTCCTCTCTTGCCTCACCTCCCCCCCTTCTCTGTCTCTCTTCCAAGTGAACAAAAGAACAAGCCTCATTCTGTTAATTTCTGGCGTTTCAAGAGAAACATCGATAAGCTGGAGTAGGCTCAGTCAGAGGAGGTTGAATCGATTTGGGGGTGGAATGGAGACAGCGCCATAAGAGGTGCTGGCTGTGTTTATAATCATGAAAAAACACCAGCCTTAGCCATGAGGAAGGAGTCCAATAACTGTTTTCCAATATTTCAAGAATATTTCAGAAACTTTACAGTTCAAGAGTGATGAGACTCATTCTGCATAACATCAGAGGGCAGAACCAAGAACAATGTTTGGAAGGTAAAGGGAAAGAAATTCCATTCAATATAAAAAATTCTAACAATCTCCAATTTATATAATGCCGTATACTTTATATATATTCTCAGTGCATCATCTCATTTTAGAATTTCCAAACAATTGGTGATAGAATAGAATAAGCTGCCAGACATGCTTAAGCAGAGAATAATGAATCACATTAGACTAGTTGAACCTGAAGATAATTTCCAACTCAGCCTGTGAATTATCCTCGAGTTCCTTCCAAGTTCGTTTCTAAACTGGAAAGAAACAGCGAACAAAGACAATAGCACCTGCGTCAATTCATCCTTGTCAGTCTCAGCTCATACTTTTCAAAGTAGAAAAAAAGTAAAAAATAGAAGTCTTTGTTTACTATATGGGGATCAGTTTAAGTTAGGCGTCTAGATTCTTTAGGGTACTCCAGGGGAAATTGGTTGCCTCTCTTCTGGGGATCCCTGCACTGGGAAAGGAAACAGACCACATGATCCTTGAGTTCCCATTTCACACCAAGATGGATGGTGTTGGCGATATTACACATTTGGTCTGTTATTTTCTAAACTGGCCTCGAGGACATTATTTTCACTCTCTGGGCTCAATTGTTTTTCCTAAACAAGAGTCTTGGACTCTCTGATCTTTAAGATTTTTGGAGAACTGACATTCTACAATTCTAGGATTTTATGAAGAATTTGTGGAAGCTTTGTTCTTCCACATTCTATCAAAAAATAATAGATCCTGAGTTCTGGTCTTGGTGGGATCATGTGGCCGTGCAATATCAACTTCCCAAAAGTCCCCCTGAAAACCAAACAGAAAATTAGGATAGTATAAGCAAATACCTGTGAATTTAAAATTTAAAAATATTAAATGATAAGAACCCCCCACCCCCACCCCAATACCCTAGAGTACTGGTAGTGGTGATCCAAACCATGCATAGCAGTGGCACCTGGAAACAATCAGCTGTGGTGTGGTGAGTGGAGCAGGGCAGGAACTCTGGAGAGTTCAGAGGTGGGAGGTGGAGGAGGCAGGGAAAGGAATGGTGGGCTCAAGTGCAAACCCGTAGAACCCCAAATCACCTATAAGCACTTACCCTAAAAAGGATAAGGCCTTACCCGGAAAGAAAATCTGTGTGGACAAGCCTGAGAATAACGGTGAAATTAGAAATTCTCATATTCAGCGAGTTGCAGGTGAGAGCAAAAACCTGCAGATTGCATCACCCAAGGGGTCCAACAGTGCTATAGTCGAGCAACCCCTCCATGAACTCCAGAATATCCAGCCAGTCTCCCTTTCCAGGAGTGTAGAGTCTCACCCTGAGGGGAAAACTGCTCTGAGCAGGTAAGTTGAACAGGGCAGTAACACTGGACATTTGAGGAAGCAGGAGTTGGTAGAAGGAGATGGTGGCCCCAAAGAAGTCAGAGTCCAGGAAGTAATGTAGCAACAAAATCATTCATCTAAAAGTGAGACCGTTGCCTTGGCAAGGCAGGAGTTTGGGGGAAACATAGGCTAAAGGCAGAAAATATAGAGCAGGCTTAGGATTGAGAGACAGATGGGATGTATTTTGTGTTCTTCACAAAGCAAGGGAAGAGGAGGCTTGGGTGGTAAAGCTGAGAGAGCCATTGTCCTGTCTGCCACCTACCCCCAGAAACTTCCCCCTGCTAGTCTAGGAAAAGCCATCACATTTAAATATCAATATATGACACACAGAAATGGATACAGTCTAATATAATACAGTTACTGTAAGAAAAAAAAGACAATAATGAAAAAAATTATGTGATAGTCCAGGAAGGGCAGCAGGAAAATATGGACACAAAGCAGATGAAAACTAACATGATGCTAGGGCAAGTATAGTAAGAAAATTAGAAGATAGACAAAAAATGAAGGAAATCAAACAGAAATAAAAAAAGAGATAAAAAGGATTTGGGAAGAAGTAAGAATAAGAAGATAGGCAAAGATAAGTTAATAATGAAAGAAATAAAGGAAAGACACAAATGAAAAAAAAGGGGAGGGGGCATCAAAAAAAGAAGCCCCTGATTTAGGAAAACTAGACCTAAAACTATAATCAGAAGAAGTTTCCTGAAATAGAAGAAACTTTAAAATTTACGTATTTATTTTAACTGGAAAAATGAATCCATAACAGTAAACACCAAGGATATGCTAGTAAAATAACTAGCCTTTAAAAATAAGAGAAAAACAAATCTTTTGGATAGTTAGACTAAGTCATTTTAAGGGAAAGAAAATAAGACTGGAATCAGATTTCTCAATATCAATATTCTTCTGTTAGGAGACAGCAGGAATATTTTAAAGAGACTCAAGGAAAAAAGAAATTGACAGCCAAAGATTGTATAAGCTAGGTAAGAGTATAAAGTCTAGAGTTATGAACATTCAAGGTCTTAAGAGAATGTTACTCTTATGAGATCGTCCCAAGAAATTTACTACAGAGTAAGCTTCAGATAATCAATAAATAATTCTAGAAGATTTATAAGTTCTTGGAGGCAAGCGTTAACTATAGAACAATGAAAAATTGTAGATAAGTTTAAAAAATAATATAGCATCGACATATGTGTGAATAGTGTCAAATAATAAAACTAACAAAAATGGGGGTGGAAGGGGAGAGTAAATGGAAAGAATACTTTTACAGATAGCCAGTTAGGCATTAGGTGGAAATAGGAGAATATCAGTTAAAGCTGACAATTCAAAAGGTTGAATCTTGAGCTTCCCAACTGTTTAAACATTATCATTAAATTAATACCAGTGACTTAAATTGAATGATGGGGGAAGAGGGGAGAAAATATGATTATCAGCTGAGATTATTATATAAGGAGTAAGAGTGTTAAATAAATGATAACCACTAGAACATCAGTAAGGACCTTTTTAAATGTCAAAAGAAACAAAAATAAAATCAATAACAAAGTAAAGGACTTTGCCTTCTGTATGTTTATGGACTTAAAAAGTCATCGATATAGTAGGTATATTTGTACATATTTGATTGAAACATGAAATGGGCATTTTATAGGTCTTAAGCAACAGAATATCAACAATTTCATATGATTCAACAAAGAAAGAGCATACAAAACAATGTAACTGAATTAAGGAAAGTATTGATTATATTAGTAAATGTAAGTGATTTTACCCACCTATTGGAAGAAAAAATACCTCTGATCTTAGCAAGGCAAAGCAAAATCCATACTGTTTTATGAAACATATTAAGAAAATAAAGTGAATCAGAAAGGTTAAGAATAAAATTATAAAGATATACTAGTCAATTGAAAATAAAAAGAAAGCAGAGCATAATCTGAATATCGAAAAATATAGATTTCATGCCAACAAACATTGAAAGAGATGAAGAATATTTAAAGTGTATAATTGACAGTAAATATATAATAGCTATTTATGCAGAAAATAAAATTGTGACTATAAACAGGAAATACAGATGAAAGAAAGAATGGACAGACATTAATAACTTGAGATTTTTATCACATCTCTTTCAAGACTAGGGAATTAAAAAGTATTAAAAATGTACTAGATCGGGCCGGCCGACTGGCGCGTTGGTTAAGAGCTGGCTTGGGATGCCAGAGGGCCCCGGTTCGGATCCCACATATGAGGGCCAGTGACACTGTGCTGTACAGCTAAGATGCTGACGAACAGCTCAACCTGGAGCTGGGCTGCCATGAGTCGCCGGCGACGGCGTAGGCCGCAGCCCCTGTGGCAGTGGGTTGCCATGGGCTACCGTGTGTAGCCAGCAGCCAGCGTGAGCGGCCAGCAGCCACAGTGAGCGGCCGTCCAGAAGCTGGTGGCTGATCTGCCTCACCCGGGAAGAGCGCAATGATGGTGCCAACTTGGGCCAGTGAAGCAACGTCCTCCACAACTAAACTGAAGAACAAAAGGACAGCAACTTGTCTGTTCCCCTTCCCCCAATTCCCCAATAAAAATCTTAAAAAAAAAAAAATGTACAAGACCTAAAAAAGTCAATAAGGAAGTTTACATAGCTGTATATTTGACTCTGTATCCCAATAATAAAGAATAGACTTGCCTTTCAAGTACGTTTGGGTCATTTACAAACATTTACCATATATTAAAATACAGAGAAATACACCAGTTAATTTTAGAAAATAGAAATAGCAAACCAGTCTTTTTTGACCAAAAATTCAGTTAAACCAGAAATAATTAACAAATTCTCAAAACCGCCTCGTAAAGACTCTTGGACCAAAGGGAAAGTATAAAATAAAATTATAGAACTTCTTGATGTAATAATAATGAAGATATTATATATTTGGAAACCTTAAGAGAATCAATGAGAAAGACTACTTGGTGTTGTGTGATTTTATATACACTTTTGTTACTGGAAAGATGACTCACTCATCTTTCTGTCCCTTCCACGTTGCTAGTACAGTGCCACAGAGTAGGTGTGATACTTAACAAATAAATGGGATTTTTTTAAATTGAAATTTATTGGGTTGAAAATGGTTAGTAAAATTATATAGGTTTCAAGTGTACAATTCTGTAATACATCATCTATAGATCACATTGCGTGCTCACCACCCAGAGTCAGTTCTCCTTCCATCACCATGTATTTGACCCCCCTTTACCCTCTTTTATCCCTCCTCCCCCCTTACCCTCTGGTAACCACTAAATTATTGTCTGTGTCTATGAATTTTAATTTCTTTATTTGTTTGTCTTGATTCTTTGTTGCTTTCAGTTTTATATCTCACATATCAGTGAAATCATGTTTTTTTACTTTTTCTGTCTGACTTATTTCGCTTAGTATAATAATCTCAAGATCCATCCATGTTGCCACACATGGCACTATTTCATCTTTTCTTATGGCAGAGTAGTGTTCCAGTGTGTATACCAGGGGTGCCAAAAAATGTCTACAAGTGGACACTTTGGGCAACGTAGCTCAAACAGCAGTTCTCCATAATCAGAAGTGTTTGAACGCTGATGGTAACCATTTTGAGCACCTCTTGTAATTGCAAATGTCCAATATGAATTGTATTCATCTTTTGTTATTGGTATATATTGAGATTATAATTTTGAAACGTTTTCCTTTCTTAAAATGTGTATACATTTTTTTGGCACCCTTTGTGTATACCATGTCTTCTTTATCCAATCATCTATCGAAGGACACTTTGGAACTCATACAACTCAACAACAAAAAGACAAACAATCCAATTAAAAAAATGGGCAGAGGACCTGAATAAACATTTCTCCAAAGAGGACATACATATGGCCAATAGACATATGAAAAGATGCTCAGCATCGCTAATCATCAGAGAAATGCAAATAAAAAACCACAATGAGATACCACCATGTCGGTTAGAATGGCTATCATCAACAAGACAAAAAATAACAAGTGTTGGTGAAGATGTGGAGAAAAAGGAACCCTCATACACTGTCGGTGGGAATGCAGATTGGTACAGCCACTAAGAATGGAATTACCATATGATCCAGCAATCCCTGTCCTGGGTGTATACCCCCAAAATCTGAAAACATTTATCTGTAAAGATATATGTGCCCCAATGTTCATTGCAGCTTTATTTATGGTGGCCAAGACATGGAAACAGACAAATAAATTTTTATAAAAATTCTCTACAAGTTTGGACATTCTTGTGTCGAAAGGGAACTATATGGAATTTTGCTTAATGTAACTGAAAGACCTGCCTTCTCTCTGAAAGAATTTTTTCTTTATAATAAAAACTCCTTTGGTAAGTGGAAACTATTCTTGTGAAAAGTAGACAGATTCATGTGCAATATAAAAATAAAATAATACTGCTAATAGTAATAATCAGTGACATAATAATAATGGTAATCTTGTAACCTTGAATTATAAGGTTCTTTTAGATTATAAAAGAACCATGCCAGCCGCATTTATTTCCCCAATATGCCTGTAAGCCAAGGAAAGGGTTGACAGTATAGAGTTATGAATGGAAACTAAGAATGGGGACCTCAGACTCCCACTTGTGTTTGAGGGCCAGCTCCTCCACTTATTCGAACACCTTATTTAACCTCCTGAGGTCTCGGTCACCTCTCCGTCCTTTACAAAATAGAAATAATGAAATGACAAAATTTGCAAGCTTATTGTGAAGAATAAATGAGATTAAGTAGGCCAAGTTCTCTGCACAGCAGCTGACGCATACTAAACACTCATTAAACGGTATCAGTCATTATTGTTATGAGTAAAGACAATGAGACCTATAACCCAAGATGATTAAGTGACTTGCTCAAGATGGTATAGTGAAGTCTAACAGAACTTGGGTTTTTGCTTACTGGATTACCTTCTGTCTCACTGTGCCCCATTCGTCTGCCCTTTAAATGCCCTCAGTTGCCTTTGCCCTGTGTAATAAAGAATTTGTCTGGCCTTTTGTCCCCAGTTTTTGGAAGTTAGCCTCTAAAGCCTTGGAATTTCCCAAGTAATAAGAGCATCTTTGTTATTTATGGTAGATGCCGGTAGGGTGTTTACTAGGTAGTTTATGCTAAGGAAAATATTGAAGATGGGAGCTCTCCATGCTGAACAGACCAACCATGTGATTCGAGGTTTAAGTCTTTGAGCCATCCTGCTATCAGGCCAACCCCCAGGAAAGGGAGTGGGGCTAGAGATCTCATGGCCAGTAACTTAATCCATCAGGCCTATGGAATCAAGTCCAAATAAAACTATGGACTTAGACACTCAGTTGAGCTTCCTTGCTGGGCAATATGTACTCTGTGTTCGGCCACCCATCAATGTGTCGCAAGAGTGACGCATCCTGACCCCACAGGGGGAGGACAAAGGAAGCTTCACGTTTGGGACCCTCCCAGACATTGCTGTATGGGTCTCCTGTTTGGACATATGGGCTGGTTCTGATTTCTATCCTTTTCTTATAATACAATGATCATCATAAGAATAGTGCTTTCCTGAGTTCTGTGCGTCATTGTTAGCTTATTGTTGCACCTGAGGGGATAGTGGGAACCGCTGAATTTGTAGCCAGTTGGTCAGAAGTGAGGGAGGCCTGGGGACCTCAGCCCTTGAGGCTGGTGTCTGCCGTGGAGGCAGTTGCATGGAGGGCTTTGCCCTTGACCTGTGAAGTTTTGCCCAGCTCCCCTCTGGGTAGTTGGGGTCAGAGTCTTGCTGTGCCTTTCACCCAGAACCTCAGCAGGGAGATCAGTGTTTTATTAGGTACGTTGAGATTTGTTTAAGTCTGTATTTTTATTTCTTGTTCATTTCCTATGCGTAGTGTTGAAATGTGATCACTTTGGCCATACACAGCTGATCATTTGGGTAACAATTGCATGGAAGTTAAAAACAAAACAAAACTGAAAGATTATATCTGGTACTAACCTATTGTACACACTTTTCTTTCCAATAACCCTTCCTTCTCCAATCTCCAAACAAATTAATTCTTTTACACAGCGAGAGGAGGAAACTAAGCAATTGCCTCCACCGCGAGGGGCACCCTGGGGACATTCAAGAGGACAGCTGCAGTGCATGTGTTGTGGCTCTGACACCCTGTGGGGAACATCCCTCTCACCAACAGCATGGAAATAAAAATTAGCACCCTGTAGTGGCTGGGGCAACAAACCCACCCAAATCTCTTTGCAACTTACTGAGAACAGCATCTCTCGCATCTAGGTAGCTGCCTCCCGTCTGCTGCTCTGTTGGCCCTAATGTATTTAGATAGATTTTTCTTCCGTGAGGCAGAGCCCAAGTTCATTAGAATCATGCGTTCTGCTTCAAAACCTCCCCTAATCTCCCTAGGTGCTCTTTGGGCTTTTCCAGTTGTGTTCACTAACCTTGGACGTGGGTATTTAGGAACAATGCTAATGTCCTTAAATGGCTTTGCAGCCTCCTCTCCTGCATTATACCAGCAGGCAAAAGAAAGAAATACCAATTAAGCCCCAAGAGTCGTTTTGCAAATGCTCTTTCTCTTAAACCGGGGAATGTCTAACTGCGAACCCAAATGGAAAAGAGGCCGGATGGTGCTGTGATGTGTTCTGCATGTTGACTCTTTTCTTTCAGAGGAATCTAATCTGTTAGAGTGGGCATTAGGTAATGCTTTCAATGTAGCATTAAGGGCCAAAGGGGGAGAAAAAAGAAGACACTTCATACATTTTGGATAATAGCGTGTTTGTGCTTTAATAATACTCCTCTTAAAAGGGCATTTGTTATTCATTATGTGCAGTGCTTTTTAGACTCCTGTTTCCATTAACCTCTTCTGTAAGCAGCCTGCAGACAATTTTTAAAACTTTCTGTCAGGGGAGCCAGCCTCAGCGTGGATTTTGAACTTGCTTGGATATTGGGGTGAATTGGGGGTGCCAGAGTAGAACAGTGCTAAGTAGTAACATGGGCTGCCTCCAGGAGAGGAACAAAATGGCTGGAGGCAGGTATAAAAAGTAGATATTTTGCTATTAATCTTTTCGTGTTTTGTAGTATGTGACTATTTACCAATTTGAAATACAAATAGAAATACACATTTTTTTTTAAAAGGTAACAAAAATGGTGCAGCCATGGTGGAAATCAGTATGGAGGTTTCTCAAAAAAATTAAACCGAGTTACCATATGATACAGCAAGTCACTTCTGGATATGTACCCAAAAGAATTGAAAGTAGAGATTCAAACAGATATTGTACACCCATGTTCATAACAGCATTATTCACAATAAACCCAAAATGGAAGCAACCCAAATGTCCATATGGATGAATGGGGAAATAAAATGTGGTATATACATGCGATGGAATATTATTTAGCCTTAAAAAGGAAGGAAATTCTGACAAATGCTACAATATGGATGGACACGAAAGACATTATGCTACATGAAATAAGTCAGTCATGAAAGGTCACACAAAGTGATTCTATTTACATGAAGTCCCTAGAGTAGTCACCCTCATAGAGATAGAAAGTAGAATGGTGCTTGCAGGGGCTGGGGTGGGGGATGGGGAGTTATTGTTTAATGGGTACACGTTTCAGTTTGGGAAGATGAAAAAGTTCTGGAGATGGACAGTGGTGATGTACAGAACAATGTGAATATACCTAATACTACAGAATTGTACACTTAAAAATGGGTAAATGGTAAATTTCATGTTATCTGTATTTTACTACCATAAGAAAAGAAAAGGAAAAAAGTAAGAAAGATTTGTGGTCATGCCCATTGATTGCTACACCCGCATTTCCCATTTCCATCATACCTGGGAGATAACCTCCACTCTCTGTCTTTCTTCTCTTCCCGAGACCTCAGCAAACGTCCAGCTCTGCATGGGCACTCTCTGAGAAACGGGTAGATAGATTCAGCAAAGGAGAGTGTTCTACTTCTCCCCAAGTGAAGACAGTCAGCTGCAAGTATTTGGTGAGGGCTTACTCAGGACCTCACACATGAGGGAAAATGAGGGCATAGAGATATGAGAAAGCATGTCCTTACTTCAGTTTATTCAATGAATAAAAAAGAATAGATTCTTATTGTGTGTCAGGCACCGTACTAGGTCCTGGAGATACAGAGATGAAAAAGGCCCAGTCCTAGATATCAGGGACTTGATGGTCAGTGGAGGCAAAGGGACTTGTATACTGATAGTTATGTAGACTTTTACACAGGATACTGTGGGGACACCAAGAGGGAGCGTGGAATCCCTCAGGCCTGACTTGACCGAACTTAGAATGATCAAGATCTTACAACAATTCTAACCAACAGTGTTTTTGAATACCTACTGGGCGTCAGGCCCTGACCTAGATTCTGTGAATGTTTCAGGTAATGTGTATGTGAGACTCTGTTTCATTCCTCAGGGAACTTACATCTATTATAGTTAGATGCTGAATAGCAAGGAAAGACGGTGTGGCAGCATATAATTGTGTGGGACACATTTTTAGTTTTGCCAGAGATTAGGGAGAAGATAGACCAGTAAGGGCTGGGATTGTCAGGAAAAGCTTCACTGAGGAGTTAAGCCCTAAGAGATAAACTGAGCTTTGGCTGGTAGCAAATGGCTGTTAGAGAAAAGCATAACAATGTAGCTGTAATTACCAGTTAAAATAGACAAAGTAGGTACTAGATTTGCCTTTCCTGGGCTAAGAGTTATAAAGTACCCATGAGACTATGCTCCTGTGTGAGCAGGGACCCTTCCTTGTGCATGGAATAAGCATGAATTAAGCAGCTATTAGGTGCCAAATCATTGTCTTAGGCACTGGCGGGAGTAGCAGCGAATACCCAAACTTCATGTCCTCAGAGGGTTAACATTCTATTGGTAGAGAAAGACAAATAAGTAAAATACTTCTCATGCTAAGTGGTCCTTAGTAAGAGTTCTGGCTGAAAGTAAAGTAGGAGGTGGGGTGATGGTTGCATGCGTATGTTAGGAAGGGTGTTAAGCATACCATAGAGACAGTTGCAAAGAAACTATGCTTCTGAGATGCTTGGCAAGCCATCCTGCTACCGATGGTAGTATGGACCTCATCTCTAGGTGCTTCCATTTCCAGAATTCTATAAACTATGCCTCTTAGCCCAAGTGAATGTTCTACCAATTTTCCTATTGCTATGAAAACGTAAGGTGGAGTTATCAAAGACCATGTGTGTTTATCCTGCGTAGTCCCTTTTGTGGCTTCTTTACTTGGGAATATTTAATAGGTAGGTAGTCCAGTCAGACACCAATTTTATTTTTCTTTCTTTCTTTCTTTCTTTCTTTCTTTCTTTCTTTCTTTCTTTCTTTCTTTCTTTCTTTCTTTCTCTCTTTCTTTCTCTCTTTCTTTCTCTCTTTCTTTCTCTCTTTCTTTCTTTCTTTCTTTCTTTCTTTCTTTCTTTCTTTCTTTCTTTCTTTCTTTCAGTAAATTAGTGCCAGTTTTATTTGTAATGCTATTTCATATTTCTGGGTTCTTTGGGAGACACCAATATTCTGATACCAACTGAGTGTCCTAAAATTCAATTATGGCACTAAAATACTTGGAGTTAATGTCAGACCTCATGAGTTAAAGGTCAAGGCCCCCAACAAGACTGCCCTTACTGTATACATCAGCCTTAAGTGGGTTCTTTGGCTACCCACACTTCTGCTCAGTTGACTATAAATTTAGGGTTTCCCATAACCCCCTCAGGCTCTGTAATTCTCTAGAATGACTCACAGAACTCAGAAAAACTCTATGCCTTTAATGACCATGTTGTTATAAAGGATGCAAATGAATAGCCAGATGAAGAGATGCATCGGACAGGGTCTAGGAGGGTCCTGAGCGTAGGAGCTTCTGGTCCTATGGAGTTGGGGCACACCACCGTCCTGGTGCATGGATATCTTCACCAACCAGGGAGCTCCCTTGAGCTTCAGAGTCCAGAGTTTTTATTTGGGACTTCATTAAGTAGGCGCGATTGATCAAATTGATCACCTGATTGAACTCAATCTTCAGTCCTTCCTCTCTCCATGGAGTGTGGATTGGGCCTGTAAGCTCCAACTCTCTAATCATATGCTTAGTCTTTCTGGAATGGTCAGCCTCTTGCTTGAAACTGTCTAAGGGCCCACCATGCAATCACCTCCTTAACATAAACTCAGATTTCTCAAAGGGGCTTCTTATGAATAACAAAAGACTTTCCTATCACTTTGGAAACTTCAAGGATTTTTGAAATTCTGTGCCAGGACCTGGGGACAAAGATCAGATATATTTTGTGTTACGTTACAGGAAGCAATAACTCTGTCTATATTTCTCCAGCTGATGCTTATATTATGGTCATATAGTTGACTATATTCTATCAAGGATAGAAATCATTTTTCCGTTTCTCAGCAAAGAGATGTTGAGAAAGCATGGCCTCAGCAAAGCCGTGCTTTGCTGTTGGTTTGAAATCTATAAGTTAAAATGTAAGGTAACTGTCCTTTGTTTCCCTGGCTAATGATCAGCCATGGGATATGGATACGAAGTTCCAAAATCAGACCTTTGAGCCTGTGCTCCTGCTGGTGAGCTCTAGGATCACCTTCCCGCTGATATTTCTTTAAGCTTCAAGCAGCTGTTTAATGCAAGGTTCTCCTGTGTTCTTTTCCCTTTTTCTTGGTCAGTGGATTAGCCAAGATTGATTTTTCTGCATGGCTGGGGAAGGTCTAAGGTTAAAAGATAAAAAGGTAGATTCCTTTTAAATGTAATTTATATTTTTTTTCCCTGGCGTTAGTTCTGATATCAACCACAAAATCACTTTCCTGTTCTAAAAACACCTGGACCCCAACTACAGCAGCTGGGGTGGGGGAAGCCTGAGTTTCCAACACAGCACAGCTGGGGTGGTTCCAGGCAGAGTTGCTATCAGGTGCCATCCTCTCCCTCTCTCTCTCTCTCTCTCTCTCTCNCTCTCTCTCTCTCTCTCTCTCTCTCTCTCTCTCTCTCTCCCTCCCTCCCTCTCCATTTTTTCTTTCTCTGATTCTGCTTGCAAATGCAACTAGACGTCACACATGTTTATTCTACACTATTGTTCTTTCAGGTCAGTGTGTACTTACCTTTTACAAACTAAAGAGCTCAAGGGAGAACTGTTTCTGAGTCAACCAGATGACAAAAGAACCAATCGATTCATCCAGAAAGCCTGTCAATTCAGTGGAACATCATTGGCATGAATGGTGGTGTGGATGAAGCAAGCACCTGATGGACTCAGTTTTCCACTTTTGCCTGGCTTCTCTTTGGCAGCCAACAGACCCTGTCCAGATGCCATGCCAGAAGTGATGAAAACCCTACCCACCCTGGGTGGATATCTTTCCACTTACCCCTGTAGTGTATACAAGTGATCCTTTCTGTGTTAAAGATCAATGAGTGATTTTATAAATGTCACCTTACAAGGGCTGGGGACTCCCTGGAGGCAGAGTGGCAGGGGCAATGGGGAAAAAGAAGTGATGTGCTGCTGACATAGCAGGAGAATTAGAGAAGTGTGTGGGAACAGGAGTCGATATTCCATGAGTGGGGCTAATCAGGGAAAAAATATTTGAAAAGAGTGAGAACTTGAGAGCATATCCATTCAAGCTGAGCAGTGCTTAAGATGGTGGCTTGACCAGAGTCTCAAACTGTTCTTAATATTCATAGATCAGCTTGAAGGGGCTTAAGCGTTCGTGCCCGTAGGAAGGGGTTGCATGACATCATGACATTGTGTTTACATGGGATGTTGGGACAAAAGGAAGGACCCGTGACCTGGTCCACCATTTCTCTTCTCCCTTCCTTCTGTTACCGAACCAAATGAGGGTCTACCCGCCCTATGTGCAACAGAGCCAAACATTGAACACCAAGTTATGCAGTGGAGAAATTTTATTTTCAGGGCACCAAGCAAGGATAGCAGGAAGCTGTGGCTTAAAACCCAAACTCCCAATGGCTTTTAATCAAGGGATTTTAAAGGCAAAGATTGAGGGTTAGGCGTTAGGGGTTACGGGTGAGGCTGGTTGGTTGGTTCTTGTTCAGCTTTAGCAGTTTTCCCTAGTCTATTAATGTGGCTCCTCGTGTCATCTTGTCTGGAGCCTTCCTTCGTAGCTGTAGTCAGGTGATGTAGCTGGGCTGAGCAACCAAGATGCTGCAAAACATCCCATAATTGTGCATCAGTGATGTTATCTTTAAAGCAAAAAGCAGAAACTAAACATCGTGTGACCCTTGTTATTGTTTAAGCTACCATTGTTTTGTATTTAACTGGCTACATTTCTCTGTTATCTCAAGCAAAGTGTAGTTTTAAATGTTTTTCCTGGAACTTGCTTTACAGGCAGGCCTCCAGGACATGACTAGCATACTTTCTTAATCTTTGAATATAAGCTACGTGACAATCAAAGCAATTGAACATTTAGTTAAAGCCTAGATCCACATCTCTAGACTCTATGATCTAATACGTAAATGTGTTTACTGTTAACTGTCGGTTTACCTCCCTCCCTTCCTTCCTTCCTTCCTTCCTTCCTTCCTTCCTTCCTTCCTTCCTTCCTTCCTTCCTTCCTTCCTTTTCTCTCTCTCCTGCTCACTCTTGCTCATATTCTCTCTTCATTTAATTATTGCTAAGATTGAAAAGGGATACTTGAGTAATACTTACCGTATTTCCCCATGTATAAGACACACCTTAATTTGGGGGCCCGAAATTTGAAAAAAACTGTATTACATAAAGTTATTGAACTCGTTTTATTCATCATAAAATTCATACAACTCCTCATCACTGTCAAAACTCCCAACCATTAGCTTGTCTTCATCTGTGTCTGATGATGAATCACTGTCTTCATATATTGCCTCTCATGGCCTTCTTTTGCTGTGGCCTTTTCAGTAGGGTTTCTTCTTCCTGTAGCCAGTCTCAGATTGTTTTCTCAGTTGGAGGAGGACCAAACTTATGTTCAGCAGCATGATTTCCATTCACTTTTGCGAACTGGATCACTTTTAACTTGAATTCAGCACTGTACAAAAATCTTTTCTTAGCCATTTCTGGGCAGAACGTGGCAAAACGTAACCTACCATAATATACTGGTAACAAGTGTGAAACAATGAACGCAAAGACAACAAGCGTGAAAAAGCGGGAAATGCAAGTAAAAAAAAACTACAACAATGAGCGCAAAAACAAGCGTGAAAAAAGTGTGAAATGCAAGTAAAAAAATCTACAACCACTGTATAAGATGCACCCAGTTTTTAGACCCCACATTTTTCAACGAAGGATGCATCATATACATGGGGAAATACGTTACATGTGTCTTAGCCACCCTCAGAGTTAAATTTAAAGAGTTGGCTTCAATCCAGCCATCCAGTGAGAAAGCCTCTAAATTTTAGGATGGGATTTCAAACAGTCAGAGGGGTGTCCACCCCCACCCCAAAGCCTCCTCTATCGTTGTGTCAATAGGTAGAGACCGTGAGCGAGATTGGATAGTTTATCAAACTAAAGTGAAGCTACAATAAAGGAACAAAACAAAAACCCTTCTATCAGTATCAGGAGATAGAAACAGACACTCACAAACTGGATGTGAACACAGAAGGAAAGAACTAGAGAACTGAGAAGAGAAAATCTGTGTTAGGATCCTCCTGGTTGCAAGTAATAGAAACCCATCTAACCAAGCTTAGGTGAAAAGGAAGTTTATTGGTCAATCTAATTAAAGAGTCCAAGGGTACATTAGCTTCAGGTACACTGGACCAGATGCTCCAACATCACATGGGGCTTTCTCTCTGCCCTTCTCTATAATGGCTTCATTCTCAAGCACACTTTTCCTCCGTAGTGGCAGGAGAGCTCCCAGCATTTCCACACTCAAAATTCCATCTTGCTAGCCAGGAAAAGCTCAGGGTCGGCTCTCATTGGATCAATTTGCCTTATCTTTCCATTCTGGGCTTTCCAGGGAGGCAGGATGCTCTCATTAATCATGCCTTGGCCGGGAGCTTCTCCCTGGAGCTGAGAGGGGTCAGCCCCCACCTAAAGTACACAGTCTGAGAATGGGAAAGGAATAGTCCTGCTAAAAAAATTAGGGGTCTTCTTTACGGAAGAGAAAAATGATGACAGGCTAAAACATAGATGTCTACCCTAGATGCCAAAAAGAAGCCAAAGTCATAAAACTTTGAACCAAGAGCAGTCATGTACTAGGTCCTAGAATCAATTATGAATGAATCAGATCTATGAGGTGTGATCAAAAACTATGGTGAATGTTTAAATTAAAATATATATTACAGTAAAAGACACATTGCCATTAATCCCTCTTAAAATACTCCCCCTCACTTCAAACACACTTATCCCATTGTTTCTAAAGAAGTTCTGGAAGTCCTCTTTCATGAGTGTCTTTAGTTGCACAGTCATGGCTCCCTAGATGTTCTGAATCGATTAAAAAACATTTACCTTTCATGGATTTTTGACTTTGGGGTGCAGCCAGAAGTCATAAGGTGCCTTTATCTGGTGAATAAGGTGGATAACACACTGTAATGTTTTTATTTGACAGAAATTGCTGTGCCAGAGTGATGTGTGACATGGAGCCTTTCTGTTGTGATCACAAAATACAGTGAATGCTGCTGCCGAGTGCCATCCAATGGAAAGGCAGGGATCTTCAGTACGGGAAGCAGTGCGTTGAACCTTAGTTACTACAGTGTGTGACAAGTTTCAGTTTGTTCAGTGCAGTCAGTCCGGTGTGAGCTACCTTTGAGAGAAGGTGTGTTTTAAAGTGTGCTGTAAATCATCCTCCATCATGACAATGTTCCCTGTCACACATCACTTCTGGTATACGGCAATTTCTGTCTAATAAAAACATTACAGTGTGTCTTCATCCACGTTGTTCACTAGACCTGGCACCATGTGAGTTCTGGCTCTTCTCCAAAGTCAAAATGATTCAGGACATCGAGGCAGCCATGACAGCACAACTAAAGACACTCACGAAAGAGGACTTCCAGAACTGCTTCGGAAAGTGGCAAGAACGATGGGATAAATGTGTTTGAAGCAAGGGGGACTATTTTGAGGGAATTTAATGGCAATGTGTCTTTTACTGTAATAATTTTTTTATTTAAACATTCACCATATTGTTTGATCACACCTTTATTTGAGGACTCAAGGCTTAAGTGACAATTTCCCAGACCACATGTGGTATAAGTGTCTCTTATTTGATAACTGGTTCAGGGCCTCCCTGGCCTACTTCCTGTTGCTCTTGAAAGAAACTTGTCCTTTCCAGGAAGGAGCCCAGATACTCCATTCTGAAGGGAATTCCTTATAGAATGTCCTTCTGTCTTTCTCTTTTTTCATCCTCATAAGCTCTAACCCCCTCGCCACACAGCTACACATGTTTTTCTGATGATGTCACAAAGTAACCAGAAAGGATTGTTTGCATGGCAATTCTGGTGTATGTAGCCATTGAGAGAGACCATACTCTCACAGACACACAGCAGGTCCCTGGGGACATGAGTGGGAGTGTAACAAAGTGGCTGGCATAATGTGACAAAAAGATGGAAGAGAGGAATGGATGGCGTGGCTGCATTACAGTTTGCATTTACCAACATTTAAAGAAAGGGGGAAAAAAAAGCAGACTTATTGGAAGAGCAACCTTTACTTAAACAGCTCACAGAATTAGTGATCTCACATGCCAACCCTGACAAAGGAAACCCACCAGGGCAGGCACAAAACGGGAGAGCAGAGCTGCAGGCTCGGCGCTGAGAGGGCTAATTATCAAAGCTCCGTCTCCATCTTCTTGATATCAACCTTGGCAGGGCACAGTGGCTGCTGCCAGTGGAGAGGAAAAAATTACCCAGGCTGATGCCTCCAAATAATTGATAATTTGCCTAAATGAACAAATCAAGTAAGATTTAATTGTTGGCAGGGATTGCCACCCAGGAAGAGCAAAGTATATAATTGCTTAAGCATTACACATGGCTTTCCACGCACTCCCCTCCACTCCCGCTTTCTTTTTCTAAACCAAGTACAATTGTTTAATGACATTGATGGGGAATAGACTTGTGACATTATAAATGACACTTATGACAGAACTGTCAGTTGGTGACAGCTTGCTGACAGCCCAGTGAGAAATTAATCATTTTAGATGCTTTATGATTTGCTCATTTAATGTCACAAATAAGATCTTGCTATAAAGCCACGTACACCCCCACTCTCTAAGGGACAGTTGGGTTGTTTTCCTACCTCCGGGAGAGGGGCAGGTAGGGTCTGGGGTAAGTGGTTGGGACTATTTGGTGGTGGCTAACCTGCGCCTTCAATTTTAGGGAGAGGCTAGAATCCCACCGGGGGGAGACTGTACCTGAGCAAAATCTGAATTTCATCTTCTCACTTGCCAGTCGTTTAAGGAAGCTTTCAAGGGGAAAGAGCTAACCTGTTGGGACTGATGCTCATAAAGACAGAAAGCTGAGGAAGCGGAGAGGTTATTTTTAGCTGGGTAATGGGGAGTAAATGGGGCCACCCTGTGATATGCTAAGATATGCCTGCACTCATTTCTGCCTGGAACTCCCACACTCTCTGCTGGGCGGACAACTGTTAATTGCTTTCTGTTGGACTTCACTTTGACATTTAGAGAAATGGAAGGAGACTGCCTAACCATTTTTTCCCCCTAAACAATATCTCTGTGGAGTTCTGGAGCCAGGGAGGAAAGGAAACGAGTTGAGTTTGAAGCTTGCTCCCTGCTTGGTTTGCTAAAACCTTAACACACCGTGCCTAAGGCACTTTGGCCTGGATTTTATTGAAAACCCCTGTGTGGGGCTCCAGACAATCAGAGTCACGTTTTTCCTTCCGCTATACCAGCCTGTGCTCCATTTAATCAGAGCACATGCTTATCTCTCAACCCACCTTTCCATACATTTTACTAATCTTGTAAATAGATTCTTAAAAGAATAATAAAACGAACATTTCAATTTGTAAGAGAAACATTCATTTTAGTGCACGTGCATCATTGCTTTCATGACGAGACAGTTCCTGTCACCAAGCAGCAGGAAGCTAAAAATCAAACTTCAGGGGATGTAGGTCGGTCGTATTTCACGGGTACATAATCTTTCTTGTCTTGGCCTCCCCTCCCCCCCCCCCCCCGTTTAGACACCTAAGTTTCCCGGTACTTGTATTCAATTGTGTTTGGGTAGGCTGACCTTACGTGGGTAGTGAGATTAGGGGCCACCAGATGGCGACAAACGACCTCTTAGCCTGATTATTGGATGTAGGCAGTGACAGATACAGGTGAAAGTGGCCTGCTTTCTGTTATAATTATCAATAACACAACTTATTGGATACGGACCACGTGGCAGGAACCATCAGAAGTGCTCTCTGTATGTTAACATGCTATCTTTGCAACAATCCTGTGAGGTTTACAGAGGATGAGAAACTAACTCGCCCAAGGTCACGTACCTGGTGGTTAGCAGCGAAATTTGACCTCAGCTCTGACTGGATGACAGAGCTGTGTTCTTAGACACTGCCCTCTATTGTACCCTTAAGGAAATACCCTTAGTTTGGGGAAGAAGTTGAAAGGCCAAAACAAATGTCTCTCCCTCACTAAGCTCTGAAGCTTCCTTCATCACCATAAGATGAAAAAAAAGGGGGTGGAGAGGAGGCCTAGAAAGAAAAAGCTTATCAAGTACATAGAATCTGAGAGTTGGGAAATTCTTGACCAGTTAGTCCAGCCTCCTATCCAATATAGGACTCTCCCTGGCACAGCCCTGAAGAGGGATTACATGGCCTCTGCTGGAACATTTCTGGGACTAGGTTGCCAAATGACGTTGGCGTGTTTCCTTCTCTATCTGCCATCGTCACCTCCCTCTCCAATAAGAGAAATTCAGAGGGAGGGGGATGGGAAAAAAAATCTACATTCCTTGTCCATCAAAGCAATTCTAGGGAACAACATTGGAGTGATGGCTAATTATATGTGTCAACTTGACTGGGCCAAGGGGTTCCCAGACGTTTGGTCAAACATTACTGTGGGTGTGCCTGTGAGGGTGTTTCTGGAGGGAGAGTAACATTTGAATCTACAGACCAAGTCAGGCAGTGTGCCCTCCCCAGTGCAGGTGGGCCTCATCCAATCTGTCGAAGGCTTAAATAGAACAAAAGGCTGACCCCCTTGCAAGTAAAGGGGGACTCCTGCCTGGCTGCCTTTGAGCTGGGACTTTGTTCCTTTGTTTTCCCTGCCTTTGGACTTGAACCAAAACATCAGCTCTCCCTGCGTCTCAAGCCCCTGGCTTCAAATTTGACTGCAGCTGTACCACCAGTCCTCTTGGATCTCCAGCTGCCTGATGGCAGATCTTGAGGCTTCTTTGCCTCCATAATTGCAAAGCCGTGTGAGCCAATTCCTCGCATACATATACACACATACGTACCACACATATATGGACACTTCCACTTAGATGTCCCACCATTACCTAAGTAAAACCTTATTTTATTTTAATATCTATCTATCTCCATACCTGTATCTACTCATCTCCTATTCTGTTTTTCTGGAGAATCCTGACTAATACAATGGGTCAATTAAAAAGAAGAATCTAAAAAAAAACCAATAAGACCCGAGTCCTGCTGACATGATGCAGTGGTTAAGCATGGGAGCCCTGGTGTCAGATGACCTGGGCTTCAGTGCTGGCTCTGCTCCTCCCTGGCTAATTGTCCCAGGAAGACTCAGTGTCCTTATCTGTGCAATGGGGATACTTATAAATAAGAGAATCAGATATAAAATTCTTAGCACAGGACTAGACAATTAGTGTCTATGATTTTTATTGGACATTTATTGGACATTTATTGGACATTGGACTTCCTGTCAACAAGTTCCCAAAGTACCTTGGTGAAATAATGTATTTTATCTTTTTCACAAATGAAAAAAACCTCGAGGGGGAAAAATGCATGACTCTCCTTGTCCTCCTTCGAAAGGCTGTTGCGAGGTCAAAATGGATACAAGAGATAAGGTCTTGATGAGTAAAAGTCCCATGTGCACATGGGGAGGTCATTAGTATTGAGTTCATTAACAAGGTCGGGTCAATGAAAGCCACTGGACAGCAGACCAATGCAAAGGTTCAGTCATTTAGTCAGTAAATGTTTCTGAGGGAGGTGGCAGGGGCCCTCTCGGGAGCGGCTTAGCCAGTGGAATCAGCAGTTATTGCTCCGGCACAGCTCTTGGTTTATTCAAACAGGAAAGCAGAGTAGAATGCAGGTTGCCAGGGCAAGACGTGCGTAGGGCAGACGGCATACAGCTTTGCTTTCTTGTTGGACAGGCCAGCCTTTGGGGCCTCCCTTAATTTAAAAAAAATTATTTCTGAAGAGAAAAAGAGGTCTCTTGATATGGCTGTGGTATTCTTTTGAAAGGCACCTGCACTTGGTAAATATTGTCTGAGGGGAGAGACTCAAATGTGGACATTGGTCTTGGGAGGGGCCCTCTCTTCCTCACCCGTTGCCTCTGTCCTGCATGTCTGGATGCTGCTTTTCCCACTTCACACTCATTTCACTCATGTCCTTGGGGACTTTGTATGGCCTTGTAGCTTTCGATGACACCTCTCAGGAGGAAACTAGAATATCCTACTCATTCATGCACACAAAACACCAATAGGACATCCCCGCTTACACAGTCAGCCACTATCTAGAATTCTACATTTTAAAATTGAACGCTTTTTGTTTTAATCATTAAAGTGCTGTCTGCCTCCAAACCATGTTTCTGTCTGAGGTACCCCTCCCAGGACCTCTAGGCTCCACAGTTGGAAATAATCTTTAGCTCTCCCCTCCCCTTCATCTGTTCCTGCTGTGGCTTGCTTCCAGACGCCTCTCAGATTCACCCTTTTCTGTCCATTTCCACAGTTCAGGTGTTTAATCCTGCATACCTGAGTGCCTTCAGCACGCCTCTGAAGGCCAGGCCACCGCGAATGCCTCTGGGCAGCTCCCTGTTTCTCGTTATCCTTTGTCAAAGAATCCAGTTAAGATGCCCCTTGGACCTGACCCTTCCCTGTTGCAGGCCCCACAGACACTTCTCAGTGTCTTCCCTGCCTGGCTCCCGCATGACTCCCCCTTTTACACACGTTTATTCAATATTCTCTCTTCCTTTCGGGCTGCAGCCAGTCAGGCCCCTCTCTGCCTCCGCAGCCTCCCTGTAATGTGTATAGTGCGTGTAGTGACTGTCACAGGAGTCCCTTCACTCCCCAATCCTTTATTGTCCACCAAACCACTCTAATGCCTCATCTACATCCTGAGCCCTTTTCTCTTTTATAATTTAAATTTTAATTACACAAGCGATGCAATCTACATAGCCTTTAAAAATGAAATTGTGTAGACAGGCTGAGGCCATCTTTGATCATTTACTCCAATCCTGCCCCCCCCCACCCCCCACCCCACCCCTGTGCACAGAGGTAGCATGGTGAGGTGTTTGAGGTCTATATTCAGATATGTATATACACATAGAGGGTATGTAGTATCAATACTGCCTGTGGCCGTTTTTAATATAAATGGCCTTGCAGGTTTATATTTTGTAAAATTACTGGACGTCTATCCATGTTAGCCCACCTGGATGAGACTCACTCTGGTTAACTGGTGGGTACTTTCCTATAGTATGAATCCATCACCATTTATTTGGCTCTAGCATCTTTGAGGGGCATTCCATTTTTCAGTGTTTAGGTTTACAGACCTGCTTCACTGAACGACTGGGGAACACATCCTTTTGCACGTGTGTGAATTACTTTCACTGATTGCATTTTCTTCTCAGAATCAACAAAGGAAGGTTAGAAGGAAGCTGTTATTTACTAAAAGGTTCCAAAGTACCAGGCACTGCAATAGATATTTGCACAACAAACTTTGAGCTAGGTGTATATAATTCTCATTTTATAGATGAGAAACTGAGGTCTAAAGAGGTGAGGGGGCCGGCCAAGTGGCTCAGTTGGTTAAGAGCTCGCTCAAGAGTGCGAGCTCTGAGCAACAGCGGTTCGAGTCCTGGCCTGAGCTGAGCAACCGCTGAGCTGCCAACAGGTGGCAGGATGGCTCAGCCTAAAAAAATAAATAAATAAAGAGGTGAAGTGAGTCAGGATTTTTTATCCCGTTATCATTCTCGCTCCCACGAATCCCCCGTGCTGAGTTCTTCTCCTCCAACTCTGCTGTGAATCTCAGGAACTACATGCCATGCTTCTTTTCATTTTCTACTATGTCCTGATGACACAATAAATCTCAATAGAACTTGATTGATTATTTGGGAGACAAATTGGCACTATCGCCTTAACTAGCAGGATATTTTATTTAGGTATTTTAGCAACAATAAGAAGACACTAGCCTCATAGAGGGGTTGGTTAAAATATTATTAGAAGTTAATTCATATTTTAGAAGATAATTCCTAATTAATTTGCTGTAGTTATCTTGTTAAGTGTCAATTAAATCTCTCCACATCCCTTACAGGTTTCTGCTATTTATAAAACGTAATTATGCAGCTATTGCTCATGTATTCTTTATTGCTTATATAATCTACCAGTTAAATACAAGTCAAAAAGATTTATCTTCCAACTTCTTAATAACATCACTAAGTGTTCTAATTAATAATCAATAACTATTTGCATAATTAATTGGGGAAAGTATCCTAATGGAATGATGCTTTGCAGCTAGCCAAGCTGAGGCTGAAACTGTCTCCTGTAGCAGTCCTGGGGCTCAGGGTGCAAGAGTTTATTTCTGCAACTCAAATTCCATTAGAGCTCCAGAAAGTGTTGGGTTTCATATTAATGATACAGAGCTCATATGATTCTACAGGCACATCTGTATTTACATTGGGTCTTAACAATGTGGAATATCTGTGTCTTCATGGAACATAACTTATTTGTTGGATATAAACTTTTACAAACACAAGCTCAGGTAAACAAAAATCAATTTCTTCATTTTCCTAAAGGCCAATTTAATTTTCTGATTCTGAGCCTTCGTTCTACCGATGGCAGAAACTTAATCTAGTCACTAGCAGTATTTTCTCAGGCAAATAGGGTTATAATTCAGTTACAGCCTAGATTTGAAAAACAAAATCCTCCTTTCTAGCATTTTCCCTCCCCCTCTTCCTTGGCACTGATTTTTATCTGGGGAGTAGGGTAGTTTTACAGCAATCCCTCACCATGATGTCATCTGAACAGGGGCTGTCTGTTTCCTGGGTTCCGTCTGGTTTGGTCCTAGCTGTCATCTTTTGAGATATAACATCACTGTTGGGTCCTTGAGGGAGCCGCTTTCACACTGACCAACGTGTTCAATCATCCTCATCCCTCATCAGCCTCATTCACGGAAGTGGTTTTGGTTTTGCTGTAGCCTCCACCATCCAGGCTCACGTTGTCCTTATTCAGACCTCCCGAGTCCTGCGCCTCCATCCGCCGGTCTCAGCCCTTCCTAGCCCTTCTCATGTGTTTGGGGATCACTTAGTACTGAGTCATTCTGTGATCATAGAAAGACTAAGGGGCTGTCAGGGGTCCTTGCTCTGTCTAACATACCCTCTTACAGCCTCTCTGCTTTATTGTTGACATGTCCAAAGCCACAAGAGTTACTGAAAGAGATACTGAATACCGTAAATCTAGGTGGGGCCAGTAAGAGACTGAGCTCTCTCTGACTCCTGAAAATCAAGACTTACTCTACTTCCCTCTTCCAAATTATCTGGGGGTATTGGCGACATGACACAAAGATGGACTCACATCTCTGCTTGCAGGAACCTCTCTCTTTTCTCCCTTTCCCTAACAGGTAGTAGGTGAGGGGTCTGGCGCAGAAATGGTTCTACCTTAGGAGCATTGCTTCTCTTACATTTTTCTCCCTTACACCAGAAATCTCAGCACTTTATCTTATAAACCGACAATGTGGCGTCCTTGTTTTCTGGCCCCAGAGTTAAAGGTGGCTCCTGTCAACAGTGGGGACAGGGGTGATCACAAGGGAATAGAGAAAATAATATGCCAGGTAACACTTTAATGTGTTTTTCTACCACTTCTTTATCATCTCAGAGCCAAGGCTGAGAACACTGGAATATATGGAGTCTCTAGTGTTCCTGCCAAAGAGGACCAGCCCGAACCCACCGCCCAGGCAAGGAAGAAATCAGAATCTCTTGGTCTCCCAGGAGTTTGTATTCAGCCAGCCATGCAGATGGTTTGTTGTGCCCAAAGTCGGGAGATAGGTGCGTGGACCCTTCCAGGGGGCTTAAGTTTCCTGTAAAGCAGAGAAAAAAATGCTTCTCTGATTTTTGTCCCAAATCTCTGGCTTCACTTAAAAAATAAAAAGTCTATATGCTTGGGGGCTTGTGACTCAGAGCTGCACCTTCTAAGAGTTTTCAGAGAACCAAAAATAAATGAATGAACAAATGAATGAATGAATGAATCCCATCATTGTTCATTGACCTACGAATTGCAGTTGGTGAAAGAAAATGATCTTTTGATTGGGAAGAAACCAGCAAGCACGTCGTAAGTCTCTCAGCTCAGTTGCCTCTGCAGACAACACGGCCACAAGAGCCACACAGACCGACCGAAAGTATTATCACCTTGTTGGAAAGACTGTCGCTTGTCATTTTTGATGACGCATCTGCCCCTTTGGGTTATCAACAACAGAGCTTTACCCCTTCTTTCCTGCTAATTCTTCCTCCTGACTCTTATCACAAGGGAATTGCGTTCCCACAGCGACTCTTCTCACTGAGGAGCTGCTGCTTCTGTCCACAATAACAGACATAACGGGAAGCGGGACGTGTCTGTCTAGTGATGCTTCGAATGGATTGCCCGTCAGCTCAGCGCCAGCTCATTGGGTACCAGCATGGGAAGGCGCCTCTGAGGACCATCTGGGCCAAATCCTGTCTTCTGGCAAGAAGTTCTTCAACTCAACCACGAGAAGTCTCTCACCTTGGAAGTCTCTGCAGAAGGACTCACCTTAGATGCCTGCTATTGACCAGGCCAGTGTCTTATATTTAGGAATACCTTTACGAGTAATCAGACTCTCTCCTCCCGTTTTGTATTTTCCTTCCTCCTCACAAGTCTTGCGCGTGGAAAAACGACCAAGTTGGTAAAAGTTGTTTCTCGTGCCTTTTCTTCCCTCCTCCCCACTTTTTATGGCTCCTCTGCTTTCTCCAGCTCCCAGGTTTTTGAGGGTCTTAAACTGTCCTAGGTTCAGGTGGGTGCATTTTTTTTCAACATTGGTTCCTTGCAAAACGAGCCCCTCAAAAAGAGAGCAATGCTTAATATAAAATGCTGAATTATTAATAGTGACATTTCAGGCTCCTCTGAAAGAGACACTGGGGTTAGGGTGAACTTTGTCCACATCCCTCAAATAATGTCGTGCTTGTAAGATCCGTCATGACTACGAGGCCAAGGCAGCTGGCTATGAAGTTCAGGAAACCTACACCTGGTTCTCCTAAATAGCTATGTCACTTTGGCCAACTTATTAAATGCACCTTAGACTCATGTTCTCCATCTGTAAAATGGGGCTAATCAGCCTCCTTTACAGGTTATTGTTAGGATCAAATGAGATGATGTAGACAACATGCTTTCTACAGTGCCTGCCAGGCCTATGTGCTCTTTACAAGCTGTTCTTATAACCCTTGGTGACTTCTCTTTTTTTTTTTTTTAAGCTGAGCCATCCTGCCACCTGTTGGCAGCTCAGCAGCTGCTCAGCTCAGGCTGGGACTCGAACCGCTGTTGCTCAGAGCTCACACTCTTGAGCGAGCTCTTAACTAACTGAGCCACTTGGCCGGCACTTCCTTGGTGACTTTTTACGGATACAGTCAGAAGATTTTCAGATAGGCCAATGAACTATTAAGAAGTGACGATGGGAGTAGTTGCTCTTTCTGCTGATATATTTTACAAATATTTTTTATAATCAACAAATATCTTTCTCTCTCCCCAGGACATTGTAGCCTGTCTGGCAAGTAGTGGAGGAACAGAGACACGGGGAAGTGACAGGCTCCCCAGAGCGTGATAGGAGTGGGTGGTCAGGTGAGCGTGAGGAAGGACCACCCCTCTCTTTTCTGCCTGCCCCAAACATTTTGTGATTTTCATTAACTGGAGTGAATGTCAGCAAGGACTGAGAGCTGGGTTGAACCTGTGCACATTTCACATCTCCATATTTTGTATTTCCCAGGACTGACCCACATGCAGCCTCTTGCATACTAAGAGAGAGCCCTGCTTAGCAGATAGTCAAGTAGACAGACAAGCTGTGATTTGCTGAAACCTGGAAGAATTATGAACTATAGCAAAAGTAGCCAACTAAGGGATAGCTAAGGCATATTTTCCTTTCCTCTTGATATCTGTGAATGTGCATCTTCAAGCATCACAGAAATAATCACCTGCTCTCTATATTTTTCCCCTTTTTATGGTTTTTATTGGTATACAGCATTATTCAGGCTCTGCTCTTCCATCTCCCAAGCCAATTTCTTTTGCATCTGTGTTTATATTGGTGCTATTCAAACAATGATCTTCCACTTCCCCTGTCAGTTTCCATCGTGCATTTCACATATTATGAACTTATTTAAACAAAAATCACCCTCTCTGGGTACATTCCTTTCCCATCTGTTTCTCCCCTGCCCCATGCTACCAATTCTCATCTCAAAGCAACACTGTAATATCATTTATTGTTATTCTCTCATTTTCCTAAGCTGCTTCTGTAACATGTAGAGTTGGGAGAGGTGGTGGTGGTGAAATATATGGTACTATTGATTGATAGTCACGAAACTGTTTCTTACTCAAAATGTTTCTAAAAGGATTCATACCAATTTTTTAGAGAAATGAGACCTCAATAATGACTACATTTTATATTTGCAGGATGCTTTACAGTTAGTTTTTTTAAAGATTTTTTTTTTTAAATTGGGGAGTTGGGGGAGGGGAACAGTGTTGGGGAATTGGGAAAGGGGACCAGCCAAGTTGTTGTTCTTCAATCTTCGTTGTGGAGGGCACCAGTCACCATCTGGCTGCCTGTCAGCAGTTCGTGGCCTCTAAGCTCAAGGTGCTCTTACAATCTTAGTTGTGGGTGGGCATAGCCCATCATTGAACAGGCAATCTTGTTGTTACACCAGCTGAGCCATCCTCCCACCTGTTGACAGCTCAGCGACAGCTCAGCTTGGGTGTACCATCACTGGCCCATGTGGGAATCGAACCAGTGGCCCCGTTGCTCAGAGCTCACGCTCTTAAACCAACTCTTAACCAACTGAGCCACTCGGCCGGCCCCTACAGTTAGTTTTTAATGTACTTTCCTTAAGTGTCATTTTAGGGAGTTTGAGGAAAGGAAAAATCAACTAGTTATCCAGACCATTCCATACATTCAGATTTTTGGCAACATTCTAGCCTGGTATGCACATGTTAGACTGGCTTATTCACCCCTCTATTATAGATGCTTGTGTTGTGGAAACACAGTTCATTGTCTATTTAGAATCAATATGAGATGGCGGTATGGGAGGTGGGAGTTGTTTTTATTTTATAAATAACTTACACATGGGGAGGCAAATCTGTCTCAGGATACATTTTTAGCTTACTAATGTTTTTTTAGTTTCCACTTGTTCAGAGATGGTGTTCTGTTTCTCAGACTCAGTAAGACCTGCCCTAAATATCCTAATCCTCTCCAAAGCAGGTGTTTCTGTACCTATTTCCACATAGATATGTTAGGGCCACGAGAGGGAATTTATTCTCAGAATATGCCTACAAAGGATGAGTATTCTTCCTGCTTCTGCCAGCCTTGTTTAGATGAAAGGCCCACAGCCTCCGGAGGCCAGCTGTGGGAGCTTGCCTCAGACTTTTTTTTAAAAGAGAAATAAGCCTTTTCCATCTTTGAAGAAATATCTGTGGAACCCAGACTATAGTAAACAACTTCCAGAGGTCACGTGATCCTACATGGAGTTTCTAACTCATTTATAAATGGGCCCTGTTTTTCTGAAATGACAGTCGAGTTAATATTATCTCACAGAACACTTATCCTTGAATGAGAGGTGCTTTAATGGTTGAGAGGCGCTTTTCAAGAGTTCCTGAGCTGTGTCAGAGTCTGTTGCACTCAGGAAGAACGTTGGTGAGGGATTCATCCTCTGCCTGGCTCTATCCTCCTGGCTGCCTTCAAGCCCGGTACTCTGGACTTGGACTTCAAAGCCTGCCCCATATTGGGGAGCCTCTGCTCCACTTTCTCTGGGCTAAAGAAAGCAAGCTGCGTCAGCTGCTCTTCCCCGTGACGGTTTTATAAGTGGGGAAGGGCCTATTCATCTCTTTTACAGTTCATTACACCTGAGGAACCTTATTTAGTCAAGGGAATCTGCCCTCTGGGGAATGATTAGAATTAGCAAGGAGTAAAAGCTTTGCGGGTGGAAAACACTGCAGGTTACAGAAAACAAAACCCAAACTCCCAAGCCTGCTTCGTAATACTGTCCTCCATTAGTGAACGGAGGGTCCTTTCCTTTTCTTAATTCTCCTCCTGTGAGTTTTATACCAATTTGCTATCCGCTCTTCTGTCCTTGTTTTCTAGTTTCCCCAGATGGATCAGGTCTGGTTTCAGTGCCATAAAAGATAAACTTTCTAAAACTTGGAAGATCCAAGCATAAGATGTATCATTTTGAGACACAGTCACGGGAAGTTCCTGTGTGGCCTCTTGGAAGAGCTGAGTCAGCAGAGTCCAGCCTCAGAAGGGGGATTTGGACCAAGTGTTTTTAAGAGAGCCCTTCTTATCATGGGAGAAGAGCATCCTGGTATTTATAAATACTTATTCCCATCGCAAGTCATCATGACCATGACCTGACCTGTTTCCAGAATCTTCCTCTACTTCATCTGGGCCTCCCTGGCTTTGAAAGGGCCTCTTTCAGAGCCTTCAAATTCTGTAATATTTACTTTTTTACCTACATACATAGCTCATGTAGTTTCATCTTTCACTATTGATTATACTCTGGCAGCTAACTTCCCCTGTCCTGACCAAATATGCTTATATAGTTGACGATAAAGGCACTTCTGAAATCAAGAGGCTCAGAGATTTAGGTCCAATGTGATGTGCTCAGTCACCGGAATTAGGACCAGGAGACGGAGGGTTTCTGAGTGGAAAATGAGAATATCTGCCTGAAGTCTCCATGTCAGGTGTAAGAAATCTTCTACTGAACACTTGGACATGTGATGAGCTATAATTTGAAGACTGCCTGAAAGATGTTCTGTTTTTAGGCAGTTGTCAACAGTCCCTTTCTATGAGTAGGCTCTTGGTTTATGTCATTCTGCAGTGCAGGGTGGGGCACATCCTGGTTTTGGAGCTGGGTAGCTTGTTTTCGAAAGTTCTTTCTTCTGCTAAGCAGGAGTGTCATTTTTGGTAAGTCATGGAGCAGCTCAGGGCTAAGTCCACATCTGAAAAGTGGAGGAGGGCCTGGCTGATCACCAAGAAATCTCAATTCCTGGGCCAGCATAGCTTTTTATGTTGCTTGTCCTAATATCGGAAGTTCATATGCTTTGTTGGGCTTCAGAATCATCAGGGTGCTTTATAAAAGCGTAGATTTTGGGGCTCACCCCATCAGGTCGTATTTAGTAGGTTTTGGAGGGAGAAGCCATCCAGCAGACTGCATATTTAATCGGTGCCCTGGGTGATTCTGGCGCTCTGTCCTCAGACCACCCTTTGAGAAACCCAACTTCGGGAGGTAAAATTTCAGTCACAGAGACCGCTCCTCTTTATCTCATTAACACTTAAGAGGTCCTTATTTGGGTCCCAAGGGAAGACTTCTCACCAGATTTAAGACCCAACTATCTTAGATAAAAATATAGTCATACCAAAGTATAAGTGACAAGTGTGAGTCTTTTCCAGAATCAGGTTTTGGGGGTTGGGTGAAACTTGAGGGCATTGAGTGACTTATGGGTGTCTCAAAGACAAACTTGACTGACTTTCAAGTTTTCCTACAAGCTGTCTTCAGAGGTATAGACAAGGAGTTGGTGAGAGGTGGGAAGATGTAGAAAGGAGCTGGGGAGAGTGACTGGAAGGATTCATCCAGAAAATAAACGCCTGGGGTATTTTCTGAAAGACACGCAGGTGAGAAGTGACTGAGAGATAACTTGTTCCGGCAAGTAACCTATGGTACCTGGCTGTGCCTTGAAGACATAGGCAGAGTCATTTGATAATATGACCTTTGTGGGGTGATGATAACCATTAGCTTGAAGTAGAAGGAGCATGTGTGCTGGGGCAGGTGTGTCTGTGTGTGGAGGAGCAGGGAGAAGAGAGAGAGGAATCCTGGGTGATGTCATGGAAAGGACAGAGGGAGCCAAGCGACTCGAGAATTCTGTCCTGGTTTCCGCTCCACAGATGCAAGGGCAAGGCACCGAAATTAGCCTTCACTCCAGCTTATTTGTTGCTATCTAAATTCCAATTTATTTTTGTGTCACGTTGGTCTATTTGCATGCAAGGAACCTACCTCTAATCTACTCTGATAATGACTCGGGTTAGCAGGTTGAAAATTTCTTACTCCTCCCTGAAGTCTCACCATGTGGAAAGGAGGATAGTAAAGCAACCTTTTCATAATTAAACAAGGAGGAAAACGACTTTTTGTTTTTACTCTTCTCCTCCCGCCTCCACTCCCCCCCACGCCTGGTTCTGCCAGCAGTCTAACCAAACCCTGAAGTGGGAGAAAGCCCCCGGTGGCGAGGCGANCACCCCCCACCCCCCTTATCTCATGACTTTGGATACTGAACTAGGCTTGACAGGGATATGTATTCAAGGAGATGGGTGATTTGTTTCTTTGAATTCAAACTTCTCTTTATCATGAAGCCTTAGTAATACTGTCCAGCCAATTTCTGCATTAAACAAACACAGATTGAATGAGAGAAACATTATTTTAATCTCTCCATGGCCGACATCCGTTAATAGTCTAGATTTCCCTGAACCTAAATCTTATGGACAGCGTATTCATCTTTTTTCTTTAAATGCCTGGTTCTTCCCTAAGATTTATTCTCAGAGATACTTAATTCTTTCATGGCTAAAATTATACATCCTCTGAGTAAATATTCAACAACATCCCTTGCAATTCCAATCCATTTCATTGGGTTCTGTTCCATTTTGCCCCTTTCTCCTTCTTGTTTCATTTTAGAAATCGCTGGAGTCAGACCTGGAATTTAATCCCTTTTTGAATGCCTGGATCAGTTACCAAGGCTCCATTTCAATGGTGTGGCTTAAATCCCTGTAAGGCTTTAATTCCTTTAACCATCCTGTTTTCAACTCCCTCCCCCAGCCCTGCCAGACACTGAACATAGAATAAATATGAATACATTTGCGTAAGAGGCCAGGATCTGGGTGAATGGCCAGCGAGTCCTGAGGCATCACTGAAAAACAGATAGAAAGGAGAATCAGCCCAAGGGAAAAATTGAAATAGATGAAATTTATTTTTCTTTCTGCATATAGCTCCTTATTAGCCTCCCCCTGCTCTTTTCTAGCCCCCAGAGCACTCCTGCTACTCGCCTGCTATTCTGGATGTCCCACCCCTCCTTCTCATCCAAACATAGTTACAAACCCCAGCTCTCTACTTTCCTAGGCGAACGCTGTTAACTGATAAGCTAAACTGTACTGAAAAATAAAGGGTTACTATGTTATCCTCTCTAATGGATTTTTTAATTTTAAAAAGAGGTTTTAGGAATGATTTAACCCAAATGGTGAGGATGTGGAGAAAAGGGAACCCCTTGTGCCCTGTTGATGGGAATATAAATTGGTATAGCCACTATGGAAAACAGTTTGGAGGTTCCTCAAAAATTTTAAAATAGAATTGCTATATGATCCAGGATTCCTACTTCTGGGTGTTTACCCAAAGGAAATGAAAACAGGATCTTGGAATGAGATCTGCACCCCCATGTTAACTGCAGCATTATTCACAACAGCCAAGACAAGGGACAATCTAGGTCAATACAAAAGAAGAAAACCCTAACTTTTGTGACATCATGGATGAAACTTGAAGGAATTATGCTAACTAAAATAAGTCAGAAAAAGAAAAAATACTGTATGGTCTCATGGATATATGGAATCGAGAAAAAGATGAACTCAGAAACAGAAGGTAGAATGGTGGTTGCTGGGGCTGGGAGGTAGGGAAAATGGGGAGATATGTTCAAAGGGTACAAACTTCCAGATTTAAGACAAATAAGTTCTGAGGATTGAATGTACACCATGGTGACCCTAATTAATAAGACTGTATTATATACTTGAAAGTTGCTAAGACAGTAAATCTTAAATGCTTTCACCACAGAAAATAAATGGTAATTATATGGTGTGATGGAGGTGTGGGCTAGTGCTTTGGTGGCCATTATTTTATAATTTATAAATGTATCAAGCAACATGTGTGCACCTTAATGTTACACAACATTGTGTATCAACTACATATCAGTAAAGCTGGAAAAAATTAAAGTGCTAATTATTTGCTGAAAGAAAGAAAGAAAGAAAGAAAAGAATGAATTTAACCTAAAGAAATGAATCTCTTCAGTGGAATTCTAGGCTCCTTGGTGGAAGATTTTTGAGCTGAGTGATTCCCATTGATCAAACACCACTATGTTTATCATTTCTATTTTGTCCCTAAATACAGTCAGTTCTGCCAGCTAGGACTGAGGAAGAACTTTTAATTAGAAATGCTACCTGAATAAGTCAGTCACTTCATACATTTATGAATCCACATAACAATTTATTCATTCATTTAACAGGTATTTACTGAGCACCTACTATATTTCAGCCTGTGTGAGGTGCCTTGGGTAGAAATGATGAATCAGGCAGTATTCCAGGTAGTAAAATTTGAACAAGAGTGCACTTCCTGACTTCCTCTAGGCTAGGAATATTGCCAAGCCCATCCCATCCATAAAAAGAGAGAAAGAGACAGAGAAATACAAGGATGGAGAAGATACACACACACACTTGAACTTAATCCTTGCCGCTTTCTTACTGTGGCTCCAGAAGAAAGGGTTTGGAAAAGCAAGATAAATACTTCAGTCAGAGCAAGCTGGCTGCTGAAGCACATTTAAAAATCATATTACCATGTTAATAGTATGCATCGTTTCCATATCAAATGATGACATTATTGGCAAAGACTAGAAGGTGACACAGTTTTGAGTGCTTAAACTGTGCCCACAATAAATGAAGCTATCTTAAACGGACTACAAAGCCACTCTGCCATCTGGCACCCTCCCTCCGCATCCTGGTGGGAATGGGAAAAAGAGTTCTTCCAAAGTGGTGAAACGAAATTGGCTGCTGCCCTGAGAAGGCACTGTGAGGTAGGCCTGTCCACCCATCTGACAACTCTTCTCACTGTGGCTGCATAAAGGGCTGACTTCTGAAGCATCAGTCTTATAAATGTACTATTTTTTTTTTTAAGATTTTTATTGGGGAACTGGGGGAGGGGAACAGCGTTGGGGGAATCAGGGAAGGGGAACAGACAAGTTGCTTTCCTTTTGTTCTTCCGTCTAGTTGTGGAGGACGTCGCTTCACTGGCCCACGTTGGTATTATCATTGTGCTCTTCCCGGGTGAGGCAGTCACTCGGCGGCCATTGGATGGCCGCTCCCGGCTGCTCATGCTGGCTGCTGGCCACTCACAGTAGCTTACAGTAGCCCACTGCAGCCCCGCTGCAGCCCTGCTGCAGCCTACGCCGTCGCCAGTGACTCACAGCAGCCGAGCTCCAGGTTGAGCTGTTGTTCACCATCTTAGCTGTAGAGGGCAGGTCACTGGCCCTAATGTGGGATCCGAACCAGGCCCTGTTGCTCAGAGCTCATATTCCCAAGCCAACTCTTAAACAACGCCAGCCCACGTACTATATATTTTTTTAGTATTACAATTATAAAATATATTTACTGTAGAAAACACAGCAGGACACGAAGCAACAAATAGAAATCATTTATAAAATTGGGAAATAGCTAATATTGATATTTTAGTGTATTAGTGTATATCTTTCCAGTCTTTAAAAAATATCTGTGTATATTCATGTGAGAACAGACATGTGTATGTGTGTGTGTGTGTGTGTGTGTGTGTGTATATGTGTGTGCGCGCGCGCGCACAAAACTGAGATCCAACTGTAATTAATTATTTCCACTTAACACAGGGCTGGCTTTGTTGGAAGTGTGGCCTATGCTTAGTTTAATGCTCTGCTGTTGCCATCATGAAATTCTTAGTAATTATATCTTTGAGCTTATGCTTTGTAAGTGAAGTCTCATGGGACACGCACACGAGCAGAGGAGATCCATGCAATTTGGGTGACTTCAGTTCTTGCCTCCCCATTTGCATATAGGGCTCACTGTGCTCCTATGCACAAAATTACAGTGGGTCCATAATGCATGGGACTCTCAGGAGACTGAGAGCAAATATCAGGTAAGCATGTTACGTCTTTGACTGAGCAAGTAGGAATGCTGACAGTTGTGAGAGACCATTTGAACCAAAACTTGCTTCTAATGCAGAAAGAAGACAATGGTGTTCTCAGAAATGTGAAAGGCTAGGAAACCCTATTATAGCCTTTCTCACGCATGCGCCTTCCCTTTATTAGCCAATCATTATGCTGAAAATGATGACATTGAAGGAAAGGGAAAATAGGGCAGCCCACGGTTCTTTTTCCTTTCGGTTCTTTCTTACTCATCAGTCAGCTAAAAGCAGACAGTGTTGGTTGGAAGATTGTGCATGTATCAAGAAATGAGATAAAAATGGTTGAGTTCATTTTGTGCAGCTTTTTCACAGTTTTGGCAAAAAAGAAATACTTGTGTGTACAAACTTCAAAATATGAATTGTATAATTTTGGTAATTCTGCGAGTGAATTAAATGGTTTCATTATGTGCATTTTAAACTTTCATTGTACAATAGAGATGAATTGTGAAATTCATGCTAATAATTTAAATTTTTAATTTCTCCTGACTTAGAACAACATTAAATAGCAAAAAAATGCCATGTCAAGTGAGAGACCATGAAAGAAAGGGATGTATTTTTATCCCTTATTAACCCCACATTTTCATTTTCTGTTGGGCTATGCAACTTATGTGGCCAGCTCTGACTGAACCGTATATTGTGAATATTTATTCAAATTGTTAAATATGATTTTAAAAGATTACTACTAATAGCTGCATAGTAAATGGTTTCAATCGACGAATTCATTAAACGTATCTCCTATTATTTTTTAGACATTTAGATAGTTTATAATATATTTATAATTTGTTGGTTATTGTGGTATGATGAAAATCTCTGTACATTTATATACATCTATGGTTATTTCCTTAAGTACATTCCAAGAAGCAGAATTGCTCAAACGATATATACATTTTTAAGGGTTTTGAGATATATAGTGACATGGTGCTCTTTAGAAAGTTTGTAGCAATTTATAATTTTCACCTCAATATGGCAACTTTAACCAGTCCTTCAATTATTGTTCATATTCATGCGTTCCGTCATTGGTATTTATTCATTCATCGAAAGTGCCTACTATGTGCCAGGCACTGTAGTGAGAAGGTGCTGGGAACAATAATGAGAAAATGGGACTTGCCTTCGTGGAATGTCACGTCGAGGGGCAGGGGTCTGACGTTAAACAATTACGCAAACGTGTTTACAAACTGTGATGTGTCCAATGAAGGAAAAGAATGAAATGTTCTTAGACCATCTGGCAGGGAACTTGACTTAGCTGAAGAGTCCAAAAAAGTTGCCCAAAGAAGTGATATCTAGGTGAGATTTGAAGGAAGAATAAGGATAAAGTTGGTAAAGAAGGAAAAGGGGTAGATATTAGAAATGTTTCAGACAGAGGAGGGCCAGCCTGAGCAAAGCACTATAGGAGGAGAAGGCATGGCGATGTTTTAGAACCAGAGGGTCAGTGCGGAGAGCAGAGCGGAGGAGAGTGGAGAGAGATGAAGTTGGAGTGACCATTTTGGACCAGCCCAGGAGTTCACACTATGGCCTGCCAGCCAAATCCAGCCTGTTGGGGTTTTTTTTGTAAATAAAGTGTTTTTTTAAAAAATTCTACAATGTAGAAATGTAGTCCAGTATGTATGTATGTATGTATTTATTTATTTTTAATTTTTAAAAATATTTTTACTGGGGAATTGGGGAGGGTAACAGTGTTGGGGAATTGGGGAAGGGGAACATTGTGTTTTCCCAGGATCAATCAGCTCCAAGTCAAGTTGTTGTTCTTCAGTCTTAGCTGTGGAGGGTGCAGCTCAGCTCTCAGTCTAGTCGCCGCTTTCAATCTAGTTGCAGGTGTCGACATCCCATACGGGAATCGAACCGGCAACTTTATTGCACACTGAGTCATCCGGTTGCCTGCCGGCAGCTCACAGCTGCTCAGCTCATGGTGTTGTGTTTAATCTTAGTTGCAGGGGGTAGAGCCCACCATCCCATGCAGGTGTTGAACCGGCAACCTTGCTGCTAAGAGCACACGCTCTCACCAGCTTGGGCATAGCTCACTGGCCCATGTGGGAATCAAACCCAGCGACCCTGTTGCTCAGAGCTTGCACTCTTAGCCAACTTAGCCACTCGGCTGGCCCAGGTAAATAAAGTTTTATTGGAACACATGCATGCTATTTTGTTTTTCATATTGTCTGTGGATGCATTCTTGCTACAATGGCAGAATTGAGTAGTTGCCACAGAGATCACATGGTCTGCAAAGCCTAAAATATTTACTACAAATGCTCTGTAAACAGAAAAGGTTTGGTGACTGCTGGACAAAAAACCATGCAAGACCTTGAAGTCTGTGAAGAGGTGTCAGCCTTTACTCTAGACTGCAGCGGTTCTCAGCCTTTTATAGGGGTCGCCTAAGACCATCGGAAAACACATATTTTCGATGGTCTTAGGAACCAAGACACTGCTCCTCTATCCGTCTCCAGGCCCACATGCAGATACACCCACATACGAGTACCCGGCGACCCCTGTGAAAGGGTCGTTCGACCCCCAAAGAGGTCGTGACCCACAGGTTGAGAACCGCTGCTCTAGAGCAATGGGAAGCAATTGAAAGGCAGCATGAGGAGACTTTGGAATGGGTGGTAAGGGAGCCAAGAAAGATGCAAGGAGACCAATGAAGGTTATCATGGGATTCCAGGTGAGAGCTGATGGCCCCTTGGAACATGGTAGTGGCTTTAAAGATGGAGATTAAAAGACATTTGGAAGTAAAACCAAGGTGTGTAACAGCATAGGTGAGGGAGAGAGGTATAAAAAATTACCCCAAGGTTTCTTTCTGTCTAGTATTAATAGAATTGCATGGGCCATGGTGCCCTTCATAGAACTAGGGACAATTGAGGTACCTTTGAGATATCCAGGAGGATTTTGAGCAGGCAGTTGGGAAAAAGATTTCTATAGCTCAGAAAAGTGGTAGATACTTCCCATTATAAACTTGAACAAACACATGCATAGTATCTCATATTTTCTACTGGGTTTATGTTTGCCACTGGCTTGTCATGCAAAGAACATGTGTTTAGTATCTGTGATACGTGCTAAACACCTGTGAGTTACTCAAGGATACAAATATGTTTACGAAAGGCTTTCTGCTCTCAAGACATACATGTACCACAATACAAGACAGTCACTGATGAATGTCATTAGAGTTGGGCCAAAAAATGCTATGGGAGCAAATAGCAAATACAAAAACGAAATGATATGGGGAAAGCAATGAATTCTGTTAGAGGATGAGGAATCCACAAAGGGAGTAGGATTGGAGTTTAACAGAATGAATGGGCTTCAGACGGTAAAGAGGGTGAGCTAAATGGACATGGAGGTAAAGGGAACTGCGTGAGCTGAGAAAAGATGTTAGCCATTTGTAGGCAGTGGTTTCTTTTGCTGTTCTCACTGTAACCACTCCCATGCCCATCCCCACCCTTGCACTTAGAACAATGCTTGACACCCTCATTTTGCTTTGGTTGGCTCTAATCTCTATTTCCTGTGAGCGTATAGTATTGCATCTCCCACACTGTAGATAAGAGATCTAATCTGACTGAGCCCTTCCTCCCACTGCAGAAATAATTAATTGCATTCTCCTTTGCACTCTTGTATTGCTTTATCTTTTATGCTAAAATTGTCCTTGTTATGCTTTGTTGGGGTTAAATGCATATAAGTCCCTCTATCTACTGGGGACATGAACTTCCTAAAAGGGTCGCTACTATGTTTTCTACATCTTTGGGTCCCCAGTGCCCAGAATAGTGCATTGTAACAACAATGACGACAACAAATGGCAGCTGAATCAAAATGAACAGAAGCCCATCACGTCTGGCTCCAGCGCTGGCAGCTTGAGTGCTCTGATGAAAAGTCCCAGACTACATGCTGGTGAGGACTGGGAGCAAGAGAAGAAATTGAATTTGAATAATTGAATTTTAAGAAGGAGGCATATGCTTGTGCTGTAACCTCCCACACCAGCCAGCGTAGCCCAGATGCAAGTCAGTATGCATTATGTATTTAATGTGTCTCAGGGGGCTGGCATCTGAGATAATAGGAAGAGAAGGCAGGGATTATAATCAAAGTGGCAACATCTGAAGACATTTAGCTGGTGGTGAAAGGTCAGGGCATATCTCTAGATAGTTAGTCAACCTTGTGCCAGAGAAGAGTGGGTATGATTGAAGGCTGGTGTGTGTGTGTGTACAGTTTAGAGAGAGAAGAAATTAAGTAGCAGGGAAAGGGTCTCTAGGGCAGATGTTTCTTGGGGTTGTTGGAGCTGGATGTCAGTCCTGGTTATTGATGATGCTGCACGGGACTTGAACCTGGGAAGAAGAAAGCAATTTTGCCTGGGAGACTATGCGTTGTTTTTCAGCATCTCCTGAAGTTAGGGCAAGAGGAAATGGATTTTGTGGAACCAAGAGGGAATTAAGTTATTAAGGAAGAGGGATGCTATCTTACAACTGCCATGTGCAAAGCACTTTATTTTTCAAATACATGACCAACAAAGTTATATGTGAGGTAGCAGCATATTTTCAGTAAGAGCAAATGGGGATGGGGGTGGGTGGGGTGGTCAGAGAAGTCGAGTAACCTTGTTCAGATCACACAGCTCAGAAGAGTCAGGGTTGGGATTGAAACTCAGGCCTGACCAGGGCCAAAGCCTATGATTTCCTCACTGCACTCTCGGCTCCCTGGATTCTGAGATCTGAAAAAGATGTGAAGCTTTTGTGAGATACCCTCCTGCCAAAATATTTAAATGGTGAGAAGGAAGGAGATGCAAATGCTGCTGTGATGCAGAGTCATGATCAGAGAGAGCCAGGCGAGGAGCCTAGACGAGTTCCGGACGCTTTGTCCAGGTCCATGGCAGACCTATGAGTGGGCCCTACGTTTCCCTGTGATGTGCGTGGTTCTAGAAGAGCTACCATTTTGATCTAGAGGACTTAGCACTGTCCTGCAGGCCCCATACAGAGTGGAGGCAGAAAGAGAGGGAAGATGGGAACCCCCAGGACACAAAGGCCCAAGAAATGGAGCTACAGTGACAGCACATCACACGCTGGAAAGAATCTTCAGGATTCTTACTGCAGCACTTTCATTTTGCAGATAAAGAAACGAAAGTTCCGGGGCTGCCCCAGAATATTTATTTTAAAGAGACTAATTTATCTTGCTGGTCATTCTAGGACCCCTTTCATCAATACCTTCTCAGCTTTCTGGACATTTCCAGTCTCCGAAGAACATATGGCCCTTATCACTTTTTATAGGGGCTTTCTCTCAGATGGTTCTCAAATCCAAGACAATTGATAAGGTCTTCACCGATTACCCCTAAAAGATAGTCTGCACTAAGCAAACAATCACACATTGAAAAGGAATATATTCTCATTACAGAAATTTCATAACAAAATTAATAGAAGGAACAGAAGAATCATTTTATGTTCTTCCATCTAGAGACAAAATTCTCGATATTTTAGTGAGAGTTTCCTTCCGGTCTTTTAAAAATTTAACCTTGTTTTTATGATGTTTCATGGTTTTAGGAAAAGTTTGAATAGGAGAGTTTGGAATTGAATTTCAGACATGTTGAGCAGCTGTTTGGTCCTGTGAATGCTTATGGTATGTGTGTGTTGGGTGTGTGCATGTGTGTGTATAGAGGTGAGGCAGAGGGAAGGTGAGATTTGGGGGTGGGGGTGGAAAGCACACCCAACCCAGCACCCTTGAAGCCCCATGGCATGGTGGCTGCTGCAGCTCCCTGAGAGATCTGGGAATAAACCATCTCCTAGGAGAGGGAGAGCCCACGGCATCACACACGAAGCATAAGTCATGTCTTTTGGCCGTCACTCAGACGCGAATGGCCTGATTGAATGGGGGCTGGATAACCATGTTGTCTCCACTCATGAAAAACTACTCAGAAAAGAGGGAGCATGAAACAGGGGGCCGGGGCGGGGGAGGGAATCGCCCAAGAGAAGCTGGACTCCTTTGGGAGCTCATCAATGCCATCTTGTCACTGGTCAAAGACGCGCTATTGAGAGATCAGGAGCTGAGTGGCTGCATTGTCTGCTTTCTTAGCCCAGGACGAAGGAAACCAGCTCAGGCATCAAACTGGAATCCCTTAGGTGTCAGGGCCGGCAAGAGGCGCGTGCTTCCGGAATCACACAGAGCGTGTCAGCCTTTCTCCGTCTCTGCTGTGCTTTTCGTTGACAATTCTGAAGCCTCGCCACAGCAACCAGCCGTCTCTGTCAACCCCAGCGTTTTCCTGTCTCTCTCCCGCTTGCCCGCTTTCCATCCTACAAAAGAGTTCTGTTATCTAGAAGCCTTTGCAGTAAGGCAATGAGGTCATCGGGGTTAGAGCCCCCATTGGCCAGAGCTGCCGGTGGCTGTCTGGGGCTCCAGACATTTTTAAGATCAAAACGGGGGGAAAATATCAAACCACTTTTTGAAGCTGCTGCTCCAGCTTTCTTTGGGGTGCTGGTTTCCTCCCCACCCACAGCCACAGGCACTGTCTGACCCAGCCTGTGATACACTCCAGAGCATTTCCAAAAATATACATGCACTTTAACAAAGAGTCATCTTAGCCAGTGTGCCCATGGTGGGAAGAGCCCTCCTGCTTCCAGGAAAGGAATGTGGGAGGGGAATGGAGAAGGACGCTGCAGGTGACAAGGGCTGGCATGCAGCCCCTTGCTGGCTTTTAGCCCTCTCACGCTCCTCCCCCTGGGAGGACTCCCCCTGCCTGAGGACCCTTCTGGCAAAAGAATACAAGGAGGACCCCAGGATTTGCAAGTACCAGATGGGTAGCAATCCTGGTCCTTGCCCCGCCCCCTCCTTCACTGCTGATAGGACCTTGGAAAAGTTACTTAACGTTTCTGTGCCTTACTTTTCTCATCTGTAAATTGAGACTACTGATAATCTTTCTACTGGATCTATGGGAATTAAGTTAGCCGCACACACTTAAAGTCTAATACAGTGAGCACGACGTGGCTGATCCAAAAATGCAATAGCTATTGTCACTGTTATTCCTATGTCTGTGCTATAACCGTGTCTTTCCATATCAGGAGTTCCACCCTAGTTGGGGAGTCTGTGTGACTTGCCCAGCTTTGCATGTGGTAACCTATGAATTCACATACCTGAGGGATAAAAACATCCAATGAGGTGCAGAACTGAGCACTAGGAGTCGTCCTACCATGAGTCCAGGAGCATTCCTGCCACCAGGCAGGAAAGAAGGTGACCCAAGGTTTAGGGTCCCTTGGAGGAACTCAGTGCCTCCAAAGACTCCTCCTGAGCTGGCCTGGCTAATCCCTGAACTCCCACCATTACAGATTCCTTACTTGGACATGTGACACATGATCTCTGTTACAGAACCAGTTCCCAGAGCAGAGACCATTATTAGGCTTTTGCCCCTGTGACTGGGAAGGATCCTGAGAGCATAAAACGGGTGGTTTGATGGTCAAGGAGTCTGAGATTCATAGTCAGACCCGAGAGGAACTTGCCTTGAGCTCATCGATGTTTTCTTTGGGAAAAGAGGAATCTGAAGCTCAGAGGCTGGTGACATTGCTGCGAAGGTGCTACCAAGTTGGGGGAGAGAGAGAGACGGGAAGCAGAAAGCAGGGGTCCCGAAGACCAGCCTCACTGAGTTTTGTAAATGTGCCTCCAGGCCGTTCATGCCCTCGTTCTCGCTCCCCATTTTAAAAAACAGTTTTCTATTAGCGTTAACTCTCTGGAATTGTGGGAAAAAGTCCAAATACTAACAGTGTAAGTTAAGCTTTATGTTAGGAATGTGCTTGGGTCATTTTCACATAGGGAAGTTTCGTCCCTCCAGCTTCATAACAGGGTTCCAGGGCAAAGTAATGCTTAAAGTTGGGGGACAATTACTCAGCGTCCCCTATTCTTTCCTGCTTTTCTCTGAGATGGTACCTGTGTAAGTGGCAGGTGGAGCGAGGGTCCCTTTGCTTTTGGCAGCACAGTGAGTCCTATTGTCCTTGAGTCCTCTGGTTGCTGGGTGTCTGCTAGCCTCTGGTGATGACCCCAGTGGCTGGTGTCACTCTCTGAGTTTGATCAAGGCCAGTACTGATTCGCCCCACCGCTGCTCTGGCTGGCATGGTCTTTCTGTCACATCTTCCATCTTTCCATCAGCGAGCCTCTGCCCTGAGCGCCCCTCTTTCCTCGTCACAGCGAGCCTCATGGCAGGACTATTGGATGTCAACTCAGCTGCCTTTCTGCCTCACTGGTGAGGCTGAGGATGGGGTGCTATGGGAACTTCGGGTTCCATCTATGTCACTCAGGCTCAAGGAGGCCCAGAAAGCTAAGCTGCAGGGCATGCTTGTACCTCACCACGTTGCAATGGCCAAGTCTGCACTGATGTGGCTGTAACCTTGAAGGAAGCCTCCCGAAGGTTCAGGGAGTAGGAGCAACAGTGAGAAACACATATACTCCTTTTGGGCTACAGCCAGCTTCCCTCTCCTACCTCTGTCCCTCTCTCTTTCTCTCTGCCTTCTTTTACTCATCACTTCCTGTATCCCCTGAAAAATAACTCCTTCTGCCATAGAGCAGAGGGTCTTGTGGCTTAGCTGTCTTGGGCTAATGGGTTGCTTTGCCACACCATAGAATTCCGTGAGCTGGGACTTTCGAGGCTGAATTCTTACCAGACTAAAAAAGGACATCAAGAAATTTTTAAAAATCACCTCTCAGGACAATATACCTTCACCCCTCCGGATGCAAATTCTTGTTTCCGATGACAATAGTTGACCCTCCACTCTTGCTGTCTTTGCATTTCTTCTATTAAAAAAATGATCATCTTCTGGGGAAAAAAAGATTCCTTGGGCTCCTGGGAAAGTTAAAAAAGAACAGAACCTTGAGACACATGAAAGGTATTCTGCAAACTTCCTCTTCAAAGGAGCCCTGCACCATTCTGCAGAAGATGAAAGCCAGGTGTGGTAAGTTGAGACATGCTCACGGTTCTGAGTTCATAGAAACAGAACTGGAATTGCGGGGCCAGGTCTTCACTTCTGGGCCTCCCGGCCTCACCACCACATCCCAGCATACCTCAAGGGGACACTGCATTGGGAGTCCAGGGAAATAAGACTGGCAGAGAAATTTAAATGGATGGGAGGAAAGAAGGAGCCTGTGGAGGGTTTTGGGGGAAAAGGATGGGCAGCATAGAAGGACAGAACAGGCTGCAGGTTTCTTTCCATCATCGTTCACGGGAGAAGCCTTTCCTCCCAGGAGGAGTGTTTGGGAACTCAGGGAATGCCATCTGCCTGAGTCTCTGCTAAGAGCAGCACAGGCAAAGCCACAGGGCTGGTCTGAGGCCTCCGGTCTCTTCCTCACTCAGGTAGGGTGGGCTGGGGTGGGGCTGAGAGACCCGCATGGGGTCTTCAGGACCCCTCCTGCCCCAGCACCCACGCTGCTTCTCCATTCCTGCGATGACCCTTTCTCCCATGTTTCTCACTGGCACGGACGCTGCTGAGAAGACAAGCACTATATAAATGCTAAACAGACAAGGCTGCGCCTGTCCCCGGGATAAATAGACCTTCAGCTCCGCTGTCAATCCAGCACCTTTCATGAACACAAACACATATCTCCTAAGAAAGGGAAACATGTTAGTGTGTCTTCTCCATTTATTTCTGCGATTTGCTCTCAATCTTGGTAGCAGAATGTTGTGCTCTCTTTTTGTTTATTTTCTTTTTTGCTATTATTGATTCCTTTTTTTCCAGAGGGACTTTATGGCTTGTTATTTTAATTTCCTGAATTCATATTCAGGCAATAGGATGCTTTTCTTCTGATTGCTCGTCCAAAGAAACAACAATAAATAGCTATCATTTATATAGCGCTCTCACATGCATTACCTCATAAAAATTCATGAGACCTGGAGTCAGAGGAAACAGATTCTGGTCTTGATTCCGCCCCTGTGGGCTGTGTGACCATGGGCAGGTGACTTGACCTCTCTTAGTCCTGACTGTTTGATTTCTACAAGAGGCATAGTCACAGACCTGTTCTTCCTAGCGCAAATGCTTGTGTGAGAAGTAAATTGGATAATTTATATGAAAACTTGAGGTAGGTATTGATTTTTAGATGAAAAATTTGAGGCACAGAGAACCTAAGTGGTTTGTTCTAAGTGTTGTGGCTTATAAGCAGCAAAAGCCATATATAAACACAGGCCTTCTGACAAGTGATCTATCCACAAACCACAGCTCTGAGTGATGGCTGAGGCTTGGACAGACGGACGCGAAAGCTCATATTACAAAACAGAATAACAGTTAACATTTATGAACACTTACTACACGCCTGACACTGTAAGAACTTGACTGTATTGACTCATCCCATCCTTATAATAATCCCACAAGACTCTTATTAGTATGTTCACTTTATAAAGATTAAGTACTTTCCCTAAGGTCCCAAAGCTGGATCTGAGCACAGACTGACAGCGGAGGTGTGGCAGTAACCCCTACCCTGTCCTGCCTTTCTAAGATCACAGGTGGTGTCGCACTGCTGCAGGTCAGAGCAGACCTTTTCCCAAATCAGCTCTGGGAGGGGGGGGGGCGATGCTACTAAACTGGACTCTAGAAGCCTGTAACAGAGGGGAGAGGAGGACAGCCTGGGGGTGCGGGAGCGCTGGGCCACTTGCCCTGTAAACACACTACGAGGTTTATCTTGGTGTTTAAATGTCCAGCGCAATGACCCGCAAACTTGAGCGTGCATCAGAGCCAGCCGGAGGACTCGTTGTAATACAGAGGGTTGTCCCCCTTGCCCCACTTTCATTCTATAGGTCAGAGCCTGAGAATTTGCATTTCTAACAAGTTCCCGGGTGGTAGGGATGCTGTTGACGTGAGGAACCCTGTTTTTGGAAACACAGCCCTAGAAAGTAGGAGTGTTAAACCACAGGACACCTGGGTCCCAGGTCCAGCCTCTCAGAACTCACCACATCTGAGTAGTTGGTATGGACCCTAGAGGGTCCCTCTAAGTCCACTCTAAGGGTCCCTATGAAAATGTTTCCTGCAGAAGAGGGCCAGGACTGTCTGCCCTGGGCCACTGCTTCTCCCGGGCGCTCAGTGGGGCTGGCTGTGGGCTGAGGGCGGCAGGGAGGGTGTTTTGCATTATGGATGAGTGCACTCAAAAGCCCCCACTGCACAGTAAGTAAACAACAACCGCCAAAGCCACAGGAAAGGCTGTCACCAAGCCCCCTAGCCCTCCCAGACAGAACCGTCCCTTCAGCTGTTGTTATTTTGCTCTGCTGCTGCCTTCTCATGGCCTTGTACTGACAATAGTCGTAAATAACCGCAGTGCTGTAGAGAAATCATTTTAACAGCACAGAGTCAAATAAATACATTAGAACTGACAGCTTAGCTACGCGGAGTCCATTTGTATGTGATGTCCAGCTGCTTTTGAGACGTGCGGTGAACGTAGCGACCACCAGAGGGCGCGCCGAGCTCACGTTGAGCAAGGCCAGGGCCGCTTTCCCCTGGACCCAGCCCAGCCCCTGGTGCTGAGGCTTCAGCCGCTGTTAAAACAAAGCTTTCAGACTCCAATTAGCGGAGGGGGGCGGGGGGGAGATAATACCGTCCTCTGCTTCTACGCCCCATGCCTCCGCAGAGCAAAGATTTTTTTTTTTTAACTCAGCTGATCATTTTGGGTTAAAAGTTGGGGTTGGGGTGCCGAGACCTGTATCTCTTAGTCCTGTGTCATCCCTGGTGTGGCAGAGTCACCAAGTCACAGTAGGGGCATCAAATCCTTGTTTGTGTGCCACCCCCACATGCACCCTAGTCCCACCCAAACATTCGGGGCTTTTCTTTCTTGGCCCTGGTTTTGGGCAGTTGTCGCTGATTTGCCCTGATTTGATGGCGGTTTTAAGCCTGGTGCCCTAATTCCCAGAAGTATTTGTCTACCTCTTTCCCTGCCTGCGGCTGAACCCACAGAACCATCGTGTTCAGGCTGCGCACCCTTCCAGGAAGGGCTGAGGGTCAGTCGAGGGCACCGTAGTCTCAGGGTACTGCCCTTCTCTGCGCAAAGGGATGCCCATGGCGTCTGGTGCACCTGCTTCTCCCGCTCCAGGGCCCAGCAGGCTTTGCGATAAAGAGCGCTTCCCTGGTGACAGGGCTGAACAACAGTGAGCGGAGAGGAAATCCCAATTCTGAGCTGACCACGTTTGGTTCAAGCCCCAAACTAGCACATAAGCTGCTGGAGGTTGGGGTTGGAGATGCGTGTGAGAGGGTGCGTTCCTCCCACAGAGCTGGGTCTTCAGAAAGAGACAGACAGACATACCCACGTGCTCGCATGCTCATTTGTAGGGGGTTGATTTTTCTTTGCGGTCTTCCTGGAGACCAGACTTCAAACTCCTTGTCAGCACAGATCCCACCTTATTCTCTGTTAAAACCCTGGAATCTTGCACAGTGCTTGCTATTGGCAGTCACTTGGTTATAGGGAACAAATTATAAGAACACTTAGTAGCTGTCTTTGAGTCTGTGGTCATGAGGTGAATGTTTCATGTTTCTCAAAAAGGTGTTTAGACTGCAGCAGGTTAGTTATAAAGAAGTACTTTCTGGCAATAAAGTTATTTGAAGCTGTGATGAATTCCAAACAGCGTTGTTGTCTATCACTTGAGAGCAGGCTGGGCCAGACCATATAGTATCTCCTTGAAGCTGGCAATGCTTCTCTGTTGTTTGAGAAGTTCATGGTGTAGTGGGCACATATGGAACTGTCTGCTTAGCACCACTTTTTCCCCAAGGATTTACCCCTCTCCATCCACAGGCTGCAGTAGAGACAGCCACGTTAAAATAACCCTTTCCTCTGCCCCGATTGCGTTACATTGGTTGAGAGACTGGTATCTGACCCAAGCTGGATCAAACATTGTAACGTCCATGGCTTTAGCAGATTTTTCCACAGTGGACACCTGATACCACCTGGGTCAATCCAAATTCTTCCCTGGGAATTTTTTTTTTTTTAAGATTTTATTGGGGAATTGGGGGAGGGAACAGTGTTGGGGAATCGGGGAAGGGGAACAGACAAGTTGCTTGTCCTTTTGTTCTTCAGCCTAGTTGTGGAGGACGTTGCTTCAATGGCTCATGTTAGTATTATCATTGCTCTTTTCCCAGCTGAGGCAGATCGGTTACTGGCCATTGGTTGGCTGCTCACCACAGCTCACGGCAGCTCACGCTGCTGGCCGCCCACGCTGATTACGGGCCACTCACAGTAGCTCATGGCAGCCCACTACAGCCCCACTGCAGCCTATGCCATTGCCGGCGACTCATGGCAGCCCAGCTCCAGGTCAAGCTGTTGTTCACCACCTTAGCTGTAGAGGGTACAGCACCACTGGCCCTAATGTGGGATCCGAACCGGGCCCTGCTGCTCAGAACTCTTAACCAACAAGCCACTCAGCTGGCCCTTTCCTGGGAATTTTGACACTGAATTTGGGAAAAAGAAGTCAACCACTCTTTGGGCTCCTGGATAGTAAGATGGAAAAGTAGGGTTTTCTTGGTACCATGTTTCTCATCTTATGGCAGCGGAGAAGGCCTTTAAACACCACGTAGAGACAGAGACGATGAGACAGCATAGGGACTTGGGGCTGAAGGAATGCCAGATAAGCTGACCACAAGAGTGCCACCACCACATCACTCCTTACAGACAAATGCAGAAGTAGCTGATTATTATCTTCATTCTAACTGGCTATTTCCATACACTGTTCTGCGCACGCAGTTGACCGAGGTTTGGCCACTATACGACCTTCTTGGGGTGGCGATAATGAGCAGTCCACCATCTTGTCCCCACGGCGCAGGTGCAAACATAGTTACCAGGCAAGTAGCCAGTAAAGGAAGCCCCTTTTTGCAAAATGCCCGCCTTTTCTTTCGCCCAGGCCCGCTTGTCCCCAGCCCAGCAGAACCAGCCCTGAACCGACTCAGAACCGACTTTACTTTCCTCTGAGCTGTAACCCTTGTACTAGACCATAAGCTTAATATAATTTGTCTGGAAATTTTCCTGGGGTTTCCTCTCGATTTCTATTTTGGGAAACCCAAGAACGTGATCTCTGGTAAGACAGAGACAGAGAGAAAACACAGAGAAAAGAGCAGAAACTTGACATGAGATAGATGGATTACTGACAGCAGGCAAATCCTGCTTCCAGTTGTTCTAAGGCCTCGCTACATCCTTGGCCTTGAGTTCCCTGAGATACCCCAGCTCCAGTCAGATTATTGTTACTTGCAATCAAAAGGACTTGGCTAATTGTGGTGTTTTTAAAGACCCCAACCAACCTCACAGCTTTACGTTCTGATGTTCTTCATCAGAATGTATCATTACATTACATGTAACAGGCTGTGCAATTTTATGCTTTTGTCCTATGTGCATGTCCTCCTCTCTGCCCAGAATCCTGCAGAATTTTTCGATCTCCTTCAGCCTCTTAGACGTTGTCCCCTCTCCTCTGAAGCTGTCCCAGACAGTCAAGGCTGGTTGATTTGTTCCTGTAGCACCTTGCTCAGCCCTCTGAGAACATGGTCCTCTGGACTGGGATTCCGGAATTGTCTTCTGCACCAGGGTATGACCTCCTCCAGGGCAGAACATGCCCTGCTCAGCCCCATGTCCGTAATGCCCAGGACATTCTAAACAAAGAGGAGTGTTTAACTAGTGACTGTGAGGCTTGCAGTCCTGCCTACAAGCAGTGAGGTGGGTTCTGAAAAGCTCCTTATGGCCATTAATTACCAAAGATGGGGACAGTGATGTGGAGGTAGAAAGGAAGGATGTATATAAAACACCAATAGAGTGAACACAGAAACACAGTGAATATCTCTGTCGCTGTTCCTTCTTTATCATCCGCATTTGACTCACTCCTCTCTTCAATGTGTACACACACACACACACACACACACACACACACACACACACACACACACACAGCTTTGCAANACACACACACACACACACACACACACACACACACACACACACACACACAGCTTTGCAACTTTCCTTGCTGCCCGAGCCCCCACCCAGTGTTTAGAACTGGTTCACACTTCAGTATCTTCCAAGCCATTACACTCAGAGCCTTCTCTAAGCTCCAGTTGCCAGCGGGAATCCCCCAACTCAAACACAAAGAGCAAAGGAAAAGATAAAAAGGAGAAAAGAAGGACTGAGGAGGTGAGAGAGAGAGTAATATCCAATTTCAACATTTTGTTCTTTGCCACTTAAACTTCCGGAGGCAGCAACTATACAATTTGTATGTTTTGTATCATGTCTGCTTCCTTGTGGGAGTTTCATAAATTGATGATGATAACACAGCACATTTCTTTTAAGTCCTTAGACATTCAGTCTTTATTGCTTTTTAAAGTCTGCTTGGGGCACAGATGAAATGAAACTGGTGAGATTTTGCTCTGTCCATCCTGCAAATTCCATCACACCGTTTGTACCTGCTATGCAACTTGCATTCGGAAGTAGCAAGTCACGTTGCAAATGGCACTGGAGGCCAGCGCTGTGGGGTCAGGACAGTGGGGACCTGGGGGAGCTGAACGGAGTCATCTCAGTGGCTGGTGGGACATGACAAGAGGGGACTTGATTAAGGATCAGTCTAGAAAAGCAGCCATGGCTTTCTATAACTACGAGTTTTTGAAAATTATGCAAAATTCATTTCCCTCCAGCCCTGTAATAAAATATATGCAATATGTAAATAGTAGTTTCTAACGTGAAAGCCATAACACTCACCTGCTCTATTTAATTATTGGAACACAATGATTTTTTCCCCCCCACAGCAGAATAGCTGCACTAATAGGAATATTACCCAGATGGACAAACTCACTCCCCAAGCCAATACATTTTTGGTTTGTATGCTAATTTCATGAAACAAATGTATCATTTGTAGGTCACACCAGAAAACAAATTCTGTGGTATATGATTACCTGCCTAGGCAGAGTCTGAACTTCAAGCTGGGAGAAAGATCTTCAATTGTTAATAAAAGGAATTAGACCTTTTCAGACTGAGTTATAAAACAGACAAATGAAAATAACTCCCCTCCCCAACACACAGGCACGCACAGCATTTGCTGTCTTCTTAAATGAACAGAAATTACGGTATTCCTAAAGTACAAGGGTGACTTAAGTCATGCTGGCTTCTATGCAAATGACAAGCTGTAGCTGCTTCCCTTTTGTGAGGACAGAACTGACCAAACTCCCAGGGTGTGGCATTACCAGGCCAAACTGGGAAACGCCCCGCCCACGGTCCCCAGCCTGGGGAACTTGGCCTTTGGCCTCCCCACGGTGGAGCAGCTTCAGGTCCCAGAGAGGCTGAGCTTATGTGATGCCTCTCACTTGTTGGGTATCTGAAAGTACTACCATTCACCCCAAGACCTTTTGTAGCAACTGTTTTCATATTAAGTGGGTGCAAATGGATCAGCGAGACGGTGCCTGCACACTGTTGGTCGATAGAATGAGGTTACGTGATGGCTGGCTCGGGATAGACGTATAGTCACTTGTCAAGTGAGATCCTGCATGCAGAGAGCCTTGCCAGCCCTGTAGTGCTTGGTAAACTATGAAACACTGTAGACACACGGGTTTACAATTATCGGGGGTGGTGACTATGAATCCCTGAAGGGCAAAGCATGACAGCAGGCAAACCCAGGGTGCTCTCAGACATGGAGTAAGTTGGGCTTGAAATCAGAAACGAGCCTGAGATTTACTGATATTATGAGAGGCAATAAATGCTTGGAGACAGAGGAGGGATCGCTTACGACTGCCATTAATATCTTACTCGGAAAATGCATATCGTGTTGCCTGCCATCTAGTGGCAGGAGAATAAATTTGCAATTCCCTCAAGACCCTGCGAAATGACTTACAGATTGTCTGAGAAGGACTGGCAGGTGAACGAGTTGCTGTCAGTGGAAGCTCACCGCGCGCGGTGAGTGAGAGAACCATTGTCACTGCTGCCTCCACCAGCCCAGGAGCCTGACCTCAGGCACTGCCGTGGCTTTAACTGGCATCTCCAGTGTGGGAACCTTGAGAGCCCCACAGGCTGTTTAGACATTAAGTAAGAATAACAACAGACATGATCTGGATGATGATGATAATATTAAGAAGCATAAACAATTATGATCATAATAGCAGATTGTTTCCACTGCTTCTTTCTGGGCTGTGATTAGTAAACATACAAAGGACTGCAGTGGGTGATAGAGGATGCCCACGAGGCTGCCAACAGAATATAAAATTCCCCCTCCCTTAATTCCTTTTTCCAGGAGAGTTTGCTGAATTACAGTTCTGCCTTTGGAGCACCTGGAGCGTTTGAAGGCAGGGGGACCCCCTTCTGTAATCTCTCAGTTTATCCAGGCAGATGTTTGGCTTCAGGATGCCCTGGCCTGCCAGCCAGTGCCGGCCAAACATGGCCTTCTCTCCCTGTGGTGGGACCCCCAAGGGGTGGGACACGTGAATGAGGTCCCAACGAGGAGTGTGGGAACCGTTGAAAGAAAACAACAATAATCAATAGAAATTAAAAAAAAAATTAAATACCAACCTTTAATACGAAGAATTTCAATGATTTACTAGTTCGCGTGAAGGCACTGATAAGAACGAACATGTATCAAGCACTCTGTACTAGACCTACGGTGTGCACAATGTCAGGGTACTCTCACAATGACCATCCGGGGTCAGTGCAGTCACCACCCCCTTTTACAGATGGAGGAATAGAGCGGTAGAGAGTATGTTCACCTCTCTGTTCCGATGGAGAAGGAAGAAGGGCCTGGGGTGGGAGAACAGGAAGATGGCGCGAATGATCTGAAGGGGGCCATGGAGGAGGACAGCGGGGAGAGAACACGGCTGGACAAGAGGCTGGCTTGCAGAAACTGTCAGGTCCAGTTTTTTAAAGGACATGCAGAGCACCAGCATCCATTTCCCGCCCCCCTGAAATGAAAAGTCAAGCCCAGATGAGCCAGAAGCCAGCATTGCTTCTCTCCCACATGCTGCCTAAGCCAACAGGCTTGTTGTTCAGGCCAACGTGAGCTAAAACCTTCACTGATCTGATTTTTGTGCTTCCATTTTTAATCGATGGTGGGAGCAGCTGTAACTGCAGGGCTCGCCACAGTGCCCTGCATTCACCAGCTCATCTCCTAGGCAATGTGAGTTGCTGCTGCTTCTCAGAAGCTCGTGGAGTGTTAGGAAAACACAGGCAGCTGTGGGAACTGCCCACTGGGGGCTGGCTCTGAGGTGCAGCCCGGAGCCCCCATGCGCACCATACCAGAAGTGGGCTACCCGCGATGGGATGCCTTGTGGCCGAGGGTCCCTGATGCCCATGGAACGTGGGTGGCCTCTGAGGCCCTCGGGTTCCTGGATCACACCTCCTTGTGGTTGGGAAACGACTCTGGCTCCTCACTTGGCCTTTGGCTTTGCAGAGGTGAACTTGTAATTATTTGAGGACTTAGGTGTCTTTATGTAGCTGGAGTCTTTGCTTCCCATTAAAGTGAAAACATTTATCTGGCCAAATAAAGCCACCCTAGACTATTCTAAAAGCAAATGTCCTTTAGCTATTTTGTGTCTGATGTTTGTCTTCCTGTGTATTCTCTCTTATCTGGGGACTTTGTGGATTTCCTAAAAATCAATATGAGAGGCTGAAAGGAAGTTAGCATGAGCTACTCAGAAGAGCTACATTAAAAGAGAGGGGGGGGGGAGACAGAAGTAAAGACAAACAGTCTTTCTTTCCATCAGTGAAGATCTGTGTGCCTAGCCCTGTGTCAGGTACTATGAGAATACAGAACACAGGCGAGCTTGCTTGTCATGGATCTCACAGGTATTTGAGAAAGCAACATAGCAAGGAAGCTAAAGAAGGGGTTCTCATCCAAGGACCTGAGTTTCTTTTATTTTTTTACTTACTAAATTTACTGGGGTGACGCTGGTTAGTAAAATTATATAGGTTTCAAGTGTACCTTTCTGTGATACATCATTTATATACTAACCTGTGTGTTCACCACCCAGAGTCAGTTCTTCCATCACCATATATTTGATCCCCTTTATCCCTTTTCTACTTCCCCCTCCCCCCTTACCCTCTGGTAACCACTACACTGTTGTCTGTGCCTGTGAGTTTTTGTTTCTTTGTTTGCCTGTCTTGTTTCTTTGTTGCTTTCAGTTTTATATTCCACACATGAGTGAAGTCATACGGTTCTTGACTTTTTCTGTCTGACTTATTTCGCTTAGCATAATAATCTCAAGATCCATCCGTGTTGTTGCAATTGGCACTATCTCATTTTTTCTTATGGCCGAGTAGTATTCCATTGTGTATATGTACCACATCTTCTTTATCCAACCATCTATCAAAGGACACTTTGGTTGTTATTCCTGTCTTGGCCACTGTGAATAATGCTGCAATGAACATAAGGGTACATATATCTTTACAGATAAATGTTTTCAGATTTCTATTCAGATACTCAGAAGGGGGATTGCTGGGTCATATGGTAATTCTATTCTGAATTTTTTGAGGAACCTCCATACTGTTTTTCATAGTGGCTGCACCAATTTACACTCCCACCAGCAATGAATGGGGTTCCTTTTTCTCCGCAGCCTCTCCAACACTTATTATTACTTGTCTTGTTGATAATAGCCATTCTAACTGGTGTGAAATGGTATCTCATTGTGATTTTGATTTGCATTCCCCTAATAGCTAGTAAAGTTGAGCATTTTTTCCATATATCTGTTGGTCATTTGTATGTCTTCTTGGGAGAAGTGTCTGTTTAGATCCTCTGCCCATTTTTTAATTGGATTGTTTGGGTTTTTTGTTGTTGAATTATATGAGTTCTTTATATATTTTGGGTATTAGCCCCTTAACGGAGGTCAAAGGACCTGAATTTAAATCTTGGCTCTGCCATTTTGGCTTAATGTTTCACTAGTTATTTTTTCACTCTGAACTTCATTTTTTCTCATCTGTAAACTGGGAGGAAGAAAGAAACGTTTTTTTTAATGAGAGTTAAGATGCAGTTACTTGAGATCTGTTATCCAGCAAACTCAGATAAGCAGTGTAATAAAATGGTTATGAGTGAAGACTTGATTAGGCTTCATTAAAATGAAAATTTTGCATGTAATAATCTATTACAAAAAAGTATTTAAAAACTCAATAAAGTAGTAAACTATTTTCAGTTCATACCACAAAAGGCTGTTTCCCAAGTATATCAAGAATTCCTATAATTTTGTAATAGTCACAATTCATTTTCAAATAGTTCAATATAAAATCATGCAGAATGGTAATGGCTCCCTTGAACATAAGAAAAGATGCCCAATTTTAGTCATAAGAAAAATTCAAGTTATAACTAAATTGTTGCAAATATCAGTTAGTAAAGGTTTTTTTTTTATTTTTTATTTTTATTAAAGATTTTTATTGGGGAATTGGGGGGATGGGAACAGTGCTGGGGAACTGGGGAAGGGGAACAGACAAGTTGCTGTCGTTTTGTTCTTCAGTCTAGTTGTGGAGGATGTTGCTTCACTGGCCCAAGTTGGCACCATCATTGCGCTCTTCCCTGGCGAGGCAGATCAGTCGCCGGCTTCTGGCCGCTCACTGCGGCTGCTGGCCGCTCACGGTAGCCCATGGCAATCCACTGCCACAGGGACTGCAGCCCACGCCGTCGCCGGCGACTCATGGCAGCCCAGCTCCAGGTTGAGCTGTTGTTCAGCATCTCAGCTGTGGAGGGCAGTGTCACTGGCCCTCATATGTGGGATCCGAACCAGGGCCCTCTGGCATCCCAAGTGAGTTCTTAACCATCGCGCCACTCGGCCAGCCCGTTAGTAAAGGTTTTAAAGTTTGAAGATACACTGTGTTAATAAGGATGGTGGAAATGGTTCCATTATATGGTGTTGGTAAGAAATTTGGCAAAAGTATATCAAAATTACAAAAGTATATATTCCTTGTCTCTGCAGTTCTACTAGGAATTTATTCTATAGTTGTAATCAATGATAAATATATATGGCAACACTGTTCATATCAAGAGATTGGAAACAATCTCAGTATCCTTTTGTGGGTGACTCCTTAAGTAAATTGTGATACATCTTCTATAGTGTGATACAATGTATCCATAAGTAGATTGTCAAGGATCTTAGAACTGTTTCAAAGATATACTAAGTGAAAAAATGAAGGTGTATACACGCATGTAAAAAATGTATATATAGCAAAACATATATATATATATATATATATATATATATGTTATATGTTACCATTTGTATAAAACGCTTTAAAAATATCTTCTTGTTTCTGCACAAACTAATTGAAATATACTTAAGAAACTGGTAGCATTGGTTGTCTCCAGGGAGTGATGGGGATGGTTAGCAGAAATTGGGAAAAGAAACCAATGTATACTTTTTGGGTTTTGCAAGAGCACAGTTTCTGAAGTGAAATGCCACACACAGTGGTCAAATATGTATTGTATTCTCCTTTTGGAAAGATTTACATGAACATGGCAGCCTGTGTACTCATTAATAACTATTAATGTAGTGCTACTCTGTGCTAGACCTTATTCTGGTGTTGGGAGGTGGGCAGTGATATCTAAGCCACGTATGATTCTTTCAATGTGCCAGACCCAATTCCAAGTGTTCTAGTCACACTAACTCATTGAAACATTGCAACAACCCTGTGAGCATGTCCCAGCACTATCATTCCTACTTAACGGATGAGGAAACTGAGGGTCACAGAGGTCAAGCTAACTTGCCCCAAACCAAACAGGTAGTCAGTAGCAGAACTGGGCTTTGAAGTCAGTTACCGGCCTCTAGAGTCTGTGCTATTAGTAAATACCAGGACAACCCCTGTCATTTGAAGGGCCCAGTGACAAATAAAAGTCTGGGGTGCCTTCTTTGAAAAATATTAAAATTTTCAATACAGCGACCGGAGAGCATTACAGCAAATATGGGGTCCACCTGGACACAGGGCCCTGTGAGACTGCACAGGTCACCCCCTCCCCCCAGAAGCCAGCCCTGGTCAACACCCCACTGCCTTTGAAGGCGAACAAGACCCTGCCCCTCATGGAGCTGGCATTCTAATTGGGGTGGGTGTGAGTGGGTGATACATAATAAACAGGATATCAGTATGAGCCAGGAAGACAGTGATTGTGTTTATGATAAAGAGTGCCAGGGGACTGAACGGCTCTGAAGCCCTCCTGGTACTCTTGACTTTGTTTAACACCATGTTTCCCTCATTTCTGTGACTATAGAATCATTTAATTTAATTCAGTATTTTTGTTTTTTCATCTTATACTATCACCTGTGGAACTAGAATTCTGACATTCATTTTAGGCCACTCTGATCGGTACGAATCCCCTTAATCTGTAGATGAGGAAATAGGGACCCAGAGAGTATGAGGGGCTTGGTCAGTGTCCCATGTCTGGGCTGGTTGGTGCCCAGAGCAGACCCATGTCCCTTAATCCTCACCCACTGTTCTCTCCAGTATGCCAGGAGGAACTAAGGGACTGCTGAGTTATTCCAGGTTCGTTCACGCGTTTCAGCAGTCAGAGAGACCTCACAGAAACCAAGCAGTGCTTGGCTGTGCTTTATAGTAGTATAGGTGTTTTTTTCTTATTGTCAGTCATTACAGAACATTCCTTTCATCATCTGGTAAGATGTTGTCCTTTTAAAGCTTTCTTCTCCTCCGCTTCCTTTTTTTTTTTTTGTTTTCAATTCCAGGCCACATGTATACCAGTGTATTCTGAAATGCAAGTCAATGTTATATTTGATACCATCTTAAGAACTAAAGGATTAATTTGCTTCCAAAAGTGCGGGCTCCATTAAATGATGAATGTATGTGTTAAGGGAAGCATGCAATCTTTGCATCTAAAACTAGTGGCTTTATCTTGGGGGATGTGTGTGTGTGTGTGTGTGTGTGTGTGTGTGTGTGTGTGTGTGTGTGTGTGTTGGGGTGGAGAGTAGAAATATGGGCAAGTGTTTATAGAAAGTTAAATTCATTCACTGTCAAAAGGACACACGTAGATATTGTGCCGTAGGCTCTTTAGGTTGCTGAGAGAACGACAGCTTAAAAACATTTGTCTTATCTTAAATTTTACCTTTAAATAAGATGCCTTCAGAGTAAATTCTCTTCTCAGCTGTTTGCTTCTCATTAAAGGGGTGGACTTGAAGCTCTTTCTATTGCATTTAGATCAACTTTTTTGACTGAAGCACTGATTTTCTTGACTGTATTTTTTGAATTTGCTTGTTTGCATTGACCAACTCGACCAGCTGTTTTGGATTTATGTGAACTCAGGGTCAAGTGCTGATGCAGCGGAAGAATTGTAGAAATTAATTCTGGAAATGGTGAAAGGAATAAGAACCTAAGCCCGAATCCGTGCTTGGTAGGCTAAAACTGATCAATTTCGCAGTCTCTAATTAAAACAAGCTACCAAACACAACAGCAGCATAAAATCCAGGGCTTTTCCTGGTGATGAATGCGACCAGCCTGCAAATTTCTCCTTTCTGGGAATAGAGATTTCGTGCGCAACAGCAGTTAAACAGAAAGCTTACTGGCAATTTATGTTTGGTAATATGTATGTACTTACTCACTGCCCAGACCTTGCCCCTATCCTACCTCCATTCTCACTATAGTCACCCACTCAAATTAAACCAATAAAACGAAAGAGGAAGTTTCTTTCTCTCACATGTGTGTCCATTCCTGGTTACTGCACGGGTAAACACATACGGCAGGATATTTAATCTTTTATATTACTTGAGTTGTGAAAATTTCAATGTGAACCATCTGCTTTTAAATTGAATCCTAGCTTTCCATCAATTAGCACTATAATTTCAGGTGTAATTTAGGTTGACTTCTGATTGATCTTCAATTAACACTAGTTTTTAACCACTTTATTTTGAATTATTTTCCCTCCCAGATATACAGGGAAGTTGCAAAATGAACTTCCTGCTTTTGAAATGCTTATATCTCTTTAGGATGAAAGAGTCCATAGTCTTCCTACTCTCCTTTTATCCCCAAGTTAGTAAGAGCTCAGGTAATGCAAAGCCAGTATAATTTTATTTTCCAGAGAGCATCAGGAAATCAGCCAGGAAGACCTTATTAAATGCAAATATGTCTTTTTCCCCCCCTTTCCTTATTTAGAATTGAGAATTGAGAGTTTTCGCAAAGTTAGTCACAAAATCATTCCAAGGAGCTCCAAAACAGCAACTGAAAACCTTAAGGAATTTGGAGGTTGTGCAAAATCATTTGGCTCCTTTCCTAGGACACAAACTTTCAGGGTTTAAAGGGGACGCAGATGTCCTCAAGCCCATATTCACCCAGGGCAGGCATCCCCAGCAGAGCATCCCTGCCAGATGGTCAGCCAGCTTTTCCTTGTTGCCACCGTTGGATAAAGGGGCTGCATCTCCCTGGTGAGAGTGTTACAGTGAAGTTCTGGCCCCTGAATAATGGTTATTAATTGATGTGATTCAGATTCTCCTTCTGCAGTCTAGAAGGATACACAATATTATTGCGAATTTCTGTATAGCTTATGATAGTGCATCATGTGATATGGTATTCAGCTTTCCCTCTATAAATTTGATTCAGACAATATTTGTTATATCCTTATACGTGTAATTTTATCACATAGGGAACTGTTTTTTTTTTCTTCAGAAAAACATTTAACTGGCTTTACAATAGTTATTATGGAAATATGAGTCGCTTAACAATCATTTCTGCCATGGTCAGCTTACTGGAAGCTTTTTATACCATTAAGCAAGGTATAGTGTTTCGTTTTGTGTGTGTGAAAAAAAGAATATGATATGTCCTCCTTGTTACCTTATTTGTTTATTATATGCATCACTGTTTCTCTTATTAGCTTGCTGTGTTGAAAATAGAACAAAGGTCACCACTCAGGGGCTTAATATAATAAAAGTTTACTTCTCACTCATGTCACAGTGCGGTGTCCATGTTCTTCTCTGGATGATGTCCCATATTATAGTGCCACTGGCCTCCGGGGACTTGAAATCTTCTCCGTTCAGCTAGAATAGGAGGGGGAAAAAAGAATGGAGGGTCACATGTGGGAGTTTTTATGGGCCTAAAAGCGACATTCATCATTTCTTCATATATTTCATGAGCTAGAACTCAGCTACTGGCCAAACCCAACTGCAAGACTGGCAGGGGAATAACTTCTACTTGACTGTCAGGAGTGTTCCACGAGCCATCGGACCTTTCCCCGACTTGCCTGCTCCCCTCTCAGCGTGCAGCCATTCAGACTGTAAGCTGGTCTACCTTTTAGACAAAGTGAAACAGACTCAGAAAGAGACTGTTCTGCTAAAGGAAGACACAGCATTTCATTGCCTCACCTACCTGGATGTGTACTGGTGTGGATGCCCCAGAAATTTCTCTTTGTTGTGGAGCTGAGCCTTGAAATGACTGTCCCTCCATTGGACACCAGCTTCTACCTTAAACAATCACAGTAGGCAACATTTAGTGAGTCCTTACTACGTGGCAAGCACACGCTTAGCTGGATAATCTCATGGAATCCTTATTGTAACTTTAAGAGATAGGCACTATCCTTATCAATGTTTGAAATGAAGAAACCGAATCACAAAGAAATTCAACTTTATTATAGGGTTGTTATTTGAATGTTGGTGCAAATGCTACATTTGGTTTGGAAAGGTATGGCTGACTTTGAGGAACACAATTTGAAAAAACGAGTGCAAATCTTGGCATGGGTTCCCAGCACATGAATACCTACCCGTACCTCCTAAGGGCCGTGCCCATTTCCAGGTAGTCCCTTCCCCCTGGGGCATCCCAGCTTACCTGCCCATGCTGGAACCTGCCTACAGAACTGATGACCCTGCCTGTCCAAAAGAAGACTTGGCACTAGTTTAGAATTCACAGGCTACCAGGACCATGTCCCTCCATCAGTATTGTCCCTACCCCGGTTGGAGCTGTGAGTCCTATAGCCATAGACCCAGAGATGTGCCCCTATTCTCCCCACTGGAGCTAGGAGATCAGGTGGCATTAAGGCTTGTACCTGTTTTACTAATATCTAGTGTATCTGAAAGAACTTCATGTGAACCTCCTACCAAATGGCCCACTGGTTAAAGGAAAAATCCCAGCTTTTAATTCTCCCCTTAGCATTTGGATATTAATCTTCAATAGGACTGAAGCAAAGTGTCACTTACTCAGTGACCCCAGCTCACTGAAATGTAGCCAAGAATAAGGAAGCAAGTAAAGGAGACTTCATATGAAAAGAGATGCCACTAACTAAATTCAACAGTCAGAAAGGAAGGGTTATGCCAGCAAAGCACCAGTCTGTCCAGAGGAGGCCTTGGGGGGTCTCAGGAAGGCGCAGGGCCCCTCTCTGGGTGTGGGCAGCGAAGAGTTACCTCTGCTCACTCCTTGAGGGTGACAGGGATAAAGGGAGACAAGGAGAGGAATGTGGTTCCACTATCAAAAGGATGTTGGCTGTCCATGTTTATTTACCAAAATCAATGCCTTTAACTCTGTTTAAAATGATCTAATTGTCCTTCAGAGTCTCTGCTGTAGAGGTCAATATTAGTGAAGCCTGCAGTATTTGCTTGTCTTCCAACCAACGATTCAGTTATAACACTAAATGTCTCTCTCTCTGTTTTTTAAAAATTACTTCCACCTCCGAATACAGACTCTACCTTTCCTTTTTTCTGGCCAATACATTTTTTCCCCTTACCCGTGAGTATCTGGATGTTTAGTTTTCAGTTTGACTTGAAATCGTTTATTTCTCCTTTTCCAACAAGCAGCCAAAGATTAAGGAACTAATTCATTCGGGTTTAGTCTTGAACTTTAGAGAGAGTTGGATTAGGAAATCTAGATTTAAATACTCCCCAGTGGGTAGCTGTAGTTAAACAATTACTCTGATGAGTGTCTGTTACCTGGAGAACAACATAAGCAAATCAGGCGGGTGAAGAACTCACAGGCCTTGTGAAGGCTTTCAAAGCCTTTTATAATTTGACCTTTTGTCCTTTGTTTTGGAACCCAAGCTGGCATGTCCGGAGCTTTGAAAGGCCCAAACGGAAGACATCAGAGTCTGGAGGACGGAAAGGTTTATTGCTCCAGAGGATGCCCGCCGAGAAGATGGGAGACCTAATGTGTCAGATCCATCTTGCTCACTGGACTAGGTTAAGGGTTTTTAAGGGGTTAGGGGAACAGGTAAGGCAGAGGTGCTGGCAAGTTTTAACTGGAGGACCTTGGAACTTGGCCATTTACAGTAAAGGGGTGTTAACACCGGATCTTCCTGGGCTTCGGACCCTGTACTTCTGAAAGGGTTCTGGTGCTCAAGTTCCCCTTGTGTCCTGGTCCTTTAGTTCAGGTGGGGAGGACAGGGAGACTTTGGTTCTAGGTGCAGCTGGAGGTCAACGTTCTCTATGTCTTCTTCTCCTGCATGACTTGCAGTTTTGGTCTGTTGTCTCTGAAAAGCAACTCAGTATCTTGTTAAATAGGATAGGACTATTTGGAACTGGTTCCGCGGTTATACCTTGATCTCTGGTATATAAGAATGTGAAACAGAGAAGGTGGAGAGGTAATTTGTCCCCCACTGTACCTATCACAGTGCCTTAACCTCAGTGGACACTTCATTCATGCTTATTTAAGTGTGCCGATTGAGGCTAGCCTGCAGATGTGAGAACAAGAGAAAAGGGAAATTACACAGGAGGGGTGGGGTGGGGACAGAAAGAATAGTTTGTTGGTTTAAAAAAAAATTTTTTTTAAGGCATTTTGAAATGCTTGAGGGGGAAGAGGTCAGTGCATTTTGATCTCTGGGATGATGAGGCACCCTGAGTTGGACAAGAGAGGAGGAACCCCAGAAAAGCACAGTTAACCTGAGTCTATAAAGGACTGCTAGTATATGTGAGGGTAAGAAGTGCCGAAGTTGTGTCTCTTTCAAATCCCATTAATGTGGAAAGAGAGTATTATGCAGCCACGTTTTAAAACAGTGAATGGCAAGAAACAGGACTTTTCTTTCCCTCTGCCTTCCCTCCCCCACAGGGACTGAGTGAGGGGCCCTGAGCTGGCACATTCAGAATAATGGCCTAAGAGCAGTAATGAGAGCTTTCTCCAAGGATTGATTTATCTGCAGAAAGGAGAAGTCATCAGGTATCCATTGTGAGAAGACTCGCCTAGTCTTAACAATGGCTCTGATGAAGCTGCTAGAAGGGTCTTATCAGGAAGAAAAGACTCCTAGCAGCAGGAGAAGGGGAGAGGAGGAAAAATGAAAGGCTATAAACTCCGAAATCATCCTCCAGGCTCAGTGCAGTGGAGAGGACAAGGGGAGGCACGCTTCCTGAATGCCAAGTGACATTGGCTGGTCAGTCAAAATGAGCCTCCAAAGAGAGATATTAAAAAAGATGAGAGAGGGCCAGCTTTCCTGCAGGTGGGCTTTTAGCAAGGAGTTCGAGGTTGACTGGGTTTAAGCTGCAGAATTCTGAGTTCCTAAATAGCTAGAAGCCACAAAAGCTTATCCTCTGGCCCCCACCTAGTGATTTCCTAGACCCAGGTCACAGGGTGACTCCTTCTTCAGCTGGATCCTGGGGAGGAAGAAGAAATGCACACCCAGCAGAGTCTTGACAACACTCTAGGCCTATTTTTGCAGGTTACAAACACTGAGATTCAGAAACGATACATTTTCTAGGTGCTATAGAAGGGAGAAGAGAATTAGAGTCAGCTTTGCACTTCGTAACTTTTGTTAGATGCTTCACTGATTTGGACTCATTTAATACTATCACCTCCTGAGAAGTGAGCATTATAACTTACTGCATGATTAATGGACTCTGATCAAAACTGTAATCATATCGTTGCAGGAAGAGGGTCCTTAGCTTCGTGCAGGAAAGAATTTAAGCATGAGCCAGGAAATAAAGCTAACATAGTTTATTGAATAAAAATCTACTCTATAAGCAGAGCAGAGGTTGCCTCCTAGTGAGAGACAACCTTGATTTGATGTGTGGCAGTAATTTTTATTTGGTAGGTATTTCACATGGAAATAAAGGGGAGGAATATTCTATTAGTTCCAGGAAATGGGTGGGCTTTTCCGAGAACCAGGGATACACCCCCTTTGTGTCCTTATATGGTCCCCTCCGGAAGTGTCATGGCACTAGGGGGTGTGTCATTTCGTATGAGGATGTATTATTGTACAATGACCACATAATATGGCTGGAGGTTACTTGGAGGTGAATCTTGTTGTTGTCTTGGCCTTAGCCAGCTCTGGCTGGTTTCCTTGTCCCATCTTGATTTACTGGTCCTTTGTCTTTGGCTGGAGGTCAGTGGTTTTTCTTGGAGGCCCTGCCCCCTCCCTATCTCATTCCCCTCTTAGAGGTTTTACGCTCATATTCCTTACGGGAAGTTGAGGGGTGATGGTCTTTCTTTTGGAGCTGCTACGTAGCTGACTAGGGATGTTGAACCTGCCTGCCATGGGAGTAAAAATCTCTGGATACCTGACTCACAGGCCCCAGGGGGATTATTTTAATCCATTCCTGTCTCTGTGTAGAAAGCTTTCCTCACCCGACCTTAAGCTCAAAGACTGCACTTTCGGGGTGTTCTGAAGTGCCCCATGCACATGACTGCCTTCACCCTGTCTCACCCTGCAGAAACCCTCTATAGAAGTGTCTTGTCAAGAGGGCTCTCAGGCACAGGAGCAGGAGAGGCAACAGTATCTCATTTTTAAGAATACCAAAAATGTTTAATAACTTGCCTGACGCCATGCGACTAGTTAGTTGGCAGAACTAGGAATCAGGTTCCAGGATTCCTCCCACTATCCCAGGAAATAGCAACTTAGAAGGAAAACGTGCACTGGCCCAGGGAAGAGGTGCCAATCACAGGCAGACGAGATTGGTTTACTCCCCAGCTCTAATTTCCTTTGATTTCTGGACTCTGGCTACATGTTACTGTCTTGGCAGAAACTTCAAAGTTAAACTTGTGAGAGCCATCACTGTTAGTGAACCTCTAGGCAATTACAGTAACTGTCAAAGGTTTTAGAGCCAACATCCAACCTTACCCTTCCTAAATGACTCAAAAGTGGTATTTTCATGAGAAACGAAAGCAGAAATGGTGTTTTGTGGTTTTTTGAACAACAAGAGATGTTTGTTTGTTTGTTTTTGTTTTTCCCCTATGAAGAATCTGGGACTGAATTTTACTGCCCAGCCAAAGGGTCCACAGCCCAGAGCTATTGACTTCAGCTTGTTACTGCTCCTTCCTTAGCCCCTCCCACAGGAGCCGCTCAGGAAAAGCCACATAGAGAGGTGCTGAAGATTCATCCCCCAATCAGGCTTTGTGCTCATGAGTGCAACTGGGAAAGCTGAACTGCCAGCTCCATTTATTCTCCGTTTTCTCTGTATCTGGGTCTGGTCAAGGGTAACCTACGGGGTGCCAACACTGAGCTCCTTTTTTTTTTTTTTTTTTAAGCTGAGCCATCCTCCCACCTGTTGGCAGCTCAGCGGCTGCTCAGCTCGGGCTGGGAATCGAACTGCTGTTGCTCAGATCCTTTCTTTTTTTTTTTTTAAAGACAAAATTTACACACCATGAAATTCACCCATTTAAAGTGTACACTTTAGTACATTTTAATATATTAGCCAAGTTGTACAACTATCACCAGTATCTGATTCCAAAACATTTTCATCACTCTAAAGATAAACCTGTACTCATTAGCAGTCACACCCCATTCTTCCCTTCTAAGCCCTTGGTAACCACTAATCTACTTTTTCTTTCTATGGATTTGCATATTTTGGACATGCCATAAAAGTAGAATAATATGATATGTGGCATTTTGTGTCTAGCTTTATTCACTTAGCATAATGTTTTCAAAGTTGAGAAGTTAGAGGGGACGGTGTGTAAGACCAATCTCACTTCTGACACCAGTTGCAAATTTGGGTGTCCCCAAGACTACCCAGGTTTAATAATTAGCTAGAAGGACTCACAAAACTCTGTGGAATAGGCATCACATCAGTGCAGAACCTCAGACCTCTTCCCAGACCTAATAAATAGAAATCTGCATTTCAGCAGGAGTCCTTGGTGATTTCTATCCGCAGGAACGTTTGAGAAACAGTGTCCTGAAATGTTGCCAGATGCTTGCTCTGGAGTTGTTTAATTTCAAATGAATGCTGGTATCTATAGGTACAGTTCCACTTGAGATAACAGGAATCAGTGAAAGGTTTATCTCCTATTAATAAAATGAAATCAGCAAATCATTATTGAATCCCTATTGGACAGTGGGTAGGTGTTTCTTTATGTGCTGTGAAATGATGAATCAATAGAATTGCTTTCTCTAAAAAACACCTCAGTAGTGGCCCACAAGGGCCTCAAAATTATGTCACAGTAATTTTTTTGGATTGTGATTCCTTTGTCACATCAGTTGGGGCAATTAGAGAAACTGTTGCTATGTGAATTTGATTTTTTAAAAAGTCTTAGGAGGCAGAGACAGTGAGAAAGGAACAAGCATGTGGGGGTCTGTGGGGACAGTGCCAGGAACTGGGCTAGCTACAGCAAGAAGAGATGCTCTGCGGCGGGAAGTGAGGACAAACTCAAGACACAGCTCACTTGCTTCAGTCTTGTATCCACCTAGGTATGGCTACCACTGCAGTGCAGTTTGACTTTTCTAACCCAGGCTTGATTTTTCCTTAGTGAGAAACCCCCCCCCCCAAAGATTCTTGTTAAGGGGCGGTGGCAACAATGGAATAAGACATGCTTTCTTATCTAGCTCCTTTGGAGAGGGAAAGATTGATGGAAAGCTATGCAAGCATCTTCCTGGCACAGATGGGCAAAAGCATTTTGCTTGGGGCAGATCAGTTCCAGCATGTAGGAAACAGTTCCAAGAACCACATCAGAAGTGCTTCAGGGAATAAAGAAGTTGGCTGGGAAAGAAATAACAGCAGAAGCTAGATAAGGACCGACTGGCTAATCACCTCTGACCGGGGAACCAAGTGGTGCAGTGATGATCTTGTGCTATAGGGACTTTGCCTGGGCTGTAAGGCACATAGTGAAGCCAATGTAAGGGGAGAGACTATCCAGGAAGAGTACTTTGCACTGATGCATGTACAGAGGACCCCCTCCCCTGAAGTGAGGCATTTCTCATCTTTGTTTGTGTACCTTTCCAGTGCAAGAAATCTGGAAGGCACCTTGAAAATTACCTGAAGAAAGACTAATGGTGTTTGCCAACCTAAGCAGATGATGTAAAGGCAACACTTGGGCTTCCTCCCATGTTTATGCTCCTTGATAGGTGGACAGCATTTGGAGACAGTCTTTCATAAAATGCTGGGCTCTGAATGAAAGGAGCGTGCCTTTTCCCTCATTTCTCTTTTGCTTACTTTAGGGGAGGAAAACATAGTTTCCTTCTACCCTTCTAGGTTGTCAGATGAGGCTGCATCACAAAAGATATACTAACAAGAGAAAAAGATACAGAGTTATTTAATATAAGTTTTATACAATATGAGAGACCTCATAAGGAAATGAAGACCCAAAGAAACGGTTAACCCTGAATGCTTTTATACTAGGTTTGATGAAGACTGGCCAGTATTAGAAAAATAGGACAGGACAAAGGAATAGGAGCTGAGAGTAGTAAACTTGGGGAAGTTTAGCAAGGTCCACTCATTTGGAATCCTCTGGGAGTCACTCTGTCTCAGAGATAGGGTGCTCCTTTCCTCTAGGTGCGGGGAGGGCACCTCTCACATGAGACGAGGCTCTTATGACCTATTTCAAGGAAAGGTCAGAAAGTCCTTTCTAAACCTATCATTTCTTAAATCCTTCGGCTTAAAATGTTCAGTATGCCAAGGTGTTATATTTTGGGGTAGTGTGTTCTGAACCCCATCCTGGCTGAGAGAAGGATAAATAGTGAGGGTTTTTAATTTAATTTTTCATTTCATGAAATAGTTTGATAGGTGAAAAGAGACTTTAATGGCTCTTTTACCTAGATAAGGAAACACTATCATGATGATACTTTTAAGTTGTTTTTCTTAATTTTTAAAAAATAGGGTCAAGTTGACACTGGATAATGTCCTTCTAAAAAACAAACAAACAAACTGTTACCCACCCCCCACAGACACATCAACATTTTGATAACCACTCTCAGAGTATTTTAGGGGGCAAGGGTGATTAATGGATCTGTTGCAAATATTCAGGAATGAACTTTTGCTTAAAAAAAATTTTTGTTTTTCAGTTTTATGCAACTGGTTCTGAGTAATGTGGCTGTCTGTTCATTGGACTTTTACTGTAGAAGAGGAAATTTTTACTCTTCCCTTCTAGGCTATTTTGGTTGGTCTAATCATTAAATTGACATAAGGTAGATTAACAAGAGAAAGACATTTAATTCCGTACTTATGGAAGCCTCACATAGACATGAGAAGCTGAAAGACAGTCAGGTAATTGGGGCTTACATGCCATCCCCAACTAAGGGTAAGTGGGTAAGGGGCTTTAAGGGAAGGAAGACAAGAGGAAGATGGAAAGAACAAAAGTTTAATAAACAAATGTTTGCCTTGTCACATAGAGACAATGGGACACAGAGAATTCTTGGATCTGCAGACCCTGCCAAGCTACCCCCAGCCCACCACACTGAGCCCAGACTCTGCAGTTATTTCTGGTGATCATTCTCTTAGACCAGGCTCTTTATTGTGGATGGGAAAGGGGCCACATATTAAAACCTGACAAGCTCAGGAGACTGAAAATAACTACATAAGATGGCATGAGCATAACAAAAATTGCCATAACTAATTCCATGGCGGGAAGTCATATCTTTAGCCAAAAGCTTCCTTCATAAAGTTAATTTGTGCCTTTAAGTGGGTCTGTCTATTGGTTTTTTGCACCTAAGGTGACATCCTTGGGATGTCAGTAATCCCTTTTTCCAGACCAGAGCAGGAAAGTACAGAATCCCTCATTATTATTATTATTATTATTATTATTATTATTATTATTATTATCCTTTGATTAACATCTCTATGTGAACTATTAACTATCCTGCACCCACCTATGTAGAAGAAGTACCTGTCTCTAATTGATTTTATCCAATCCCAGAGATTTCCCCGCTTTGCTGTCTCCCACCCCCTTAATCTATCACCAATGGATTTCGTGTAACCCTCCTCCTTTGATTCTGCATATAAAATAAGCTGCAAACCACCATTTCACAGAGCATTTGCTCAATTCATTGAGATTTTGCTTCTCGGCAATTGTCGTCAGTTTGACTCAAATCCTCATGAGCTTTCTCTTAGGCTGGATGTTTTTCGTCAACACTATCTAAATTCTTTTAGGCATCTAACAGAGTGGGGGGTGGGGGAGGGTTCTAAAAAGCTCTTCCTGAGTTTCTTGATTGTCTTCAGCTCAAAATTATCCATAGGTCAAAGTGGCACATTTTGGGGTAGCCTATTCTGCTCCACTTCATTACAAAGCAAATACTCTGTCAACTAGGCATGTGACCTTGGCCTTACTGGTTTGGGGACAACTGGCTTAGGCTTTTAGCTTTTGGGTGAAAGAAAGAATGGGAATCGAGATGCATGATGAAGGGGAGAAAATTAGAGAGTTAGGAGCTGAACTGAGCAATAAACCTTCCTGGCAGTTTGAGGATCTGACGCTTGAGGACCTCCCAGCTTCAGAAAGGAAGCGGAGCTTGACCACCATTATTTATGGGGACGCCCCTAGAGCCTGGTCCTGAAGCAACAGCCCTGTCCTGTTACTCTGTGGAAGTGGCTGTAAACATTTATGAATTCTGAGCACTTGTAGCACATGGTGGGCAGGGTTTTCAAAAGCAGATTGTTCACTTGCCCGGCACACCACAGACCACTCATAAACACTGTCTCCTTGGAAAATGTGCTGACTTCTGTTTCATTTCCATCCCACATCCCTTTGACTTCAGGAGCTATTAGGTTGGTCCAAACATAATTGCAGTTTTTACATTGTTGAAATTTGCCTTTGATACTGGAATACATTCTTAACTGTGATTATGTTATACATCATTTTAATGTGTATTTCTTGCTTTATGGTTTTTTGCTAATGACTTATTACTTGCTGTTTATTTTATATGTATTTTAGACTATGGAAATGATGTTAGACAAAAAGCAAATTCGAGCGATTTTCTTATTCAAGTTCAAAATGGGTCGTAAGGCAGTGGAGATAACTCGCAACATCAACAACGCTTTTGGCCCAGGAACTGCTAATGAACGTACATTTCTGTGGTGGTTCAAGAAGTTTTACAAAGGAGTCGAGAGCCTTGAAGGTGAGGAGTGCAGTGGCAGTGGAAGTTTACAATGACCAACTGAGAGCAATCATCGAAGCTGATCCTCTTACAACTACACGAGAAGTTGCCGAAGAACTCAACGTCAACCATTCTACGGTTGTTCAGCATTTGAAGCAAATTGGAAAGGTGAAAAAGCTAGGCAAGTGGGTGCCTCATGAGCTGACCACAAATTTAAAAAATCGTCATTTTGAAGTGTCGTCTTCTCTTATTCTATGCGACAACGAACAATTTCTTGATCGGATTGTGAGGTGCAATGAAAAGTGGATTTTATACAACAACTGGTGATGACCAGCTGGTTGTCGGTCAGTGGTTGGATTGAGGAGAAACTCCAAAGCACTTCCCAAAGCCAAACTTGCACCAAAAAAAGGTCATGGTCACTGTTTGGTGGTCTGCTGCCGGTCTGATCCACTACAGCTTTCTGTATCCCAGGGAAACCATTACATCTAAGAAGTATGCTCAGCAAATCGATGAGATGCACCGAAAACTGCAATGCCTGCAGCCAGCATTGGTTGACAGAAAGGACCGAATTCTTCTCTACAATAACGCTCAATGTCTATTGCACAAGCAACACTTCAAAAGTTGAACAAATTGGGCAACGAAGTTTTGCCTCATCCACCATGTTCACCTGACCTCTCGCCAACCGACTACCACTTCTCCAAGCATCTCGACAACTTTTTGCAGAGAACACACTTCCACAACCAGCAGGATGCAGAAAATACTTTCCAAGAGTTTGTCGAATCCCGAAGCACAGATTTTTATGCTACAGGAATAAACAAACTTATTTATCATTGGCAAAAATGTGTTGATTGTAATGGTTCCTATTTTGGTTAATAAAGATGCATTTGAGCCTAGTTATAATGATTTAAAATTCACCGTCCGAAGCCGCAATTACTTTTGCACCAAACTAATAGAATTTCCAATTAAGCCGCCTCCTTCTTCCCAGGCTGGTAGTGTTACAGGAAAAGAGGGTTCTTGGCTTCACATAGGAAAGAATTCAAACGTGAGCTGATAAGTTTATTTAGTAGAAAGTAAGTAAGAAAACAAATGCGACCCCATAGACAATGGCAGTGTCTAATTGCTAGTGGAAGAGAGACTCCCTCCATTCCCCAGGGTAGGGTTTATATGTGTTTCCTGTTTCCATGGAAAATTCATTGATATGGGGGTAAAGGAGGATAGAAGAACAACGGTAAGTTTAATCCTTAACTTCAGTAAGATGAAATAGGGGCAGGTTTGTCTTTAACTCTTGTCAAGCGCAACCTGCGTCGTCTCTCCATGGGCTTAACCACTGGGATGGTCACAGTGGAATCTCTAGCTTGCCCTGTGATTGATCCACGTCTGCCTGCGTTCCGTGTGTTGGAGCACGTGGGCGGTGGGCTTGGACTCCAACCTCCTCTTTCCTTCTGCTGCAAAAACAGTCCTCATGCCCCTTCCCTATACTAGTAGGATACGGTGAGGTGAGAGGGCTGCAGGGTGTAATAGGTTTTTCCACAAGCAGCCCCCGTTTTATGAAAAGCGCCTCCATCTTGTGTGCCGGCGAGGTATTCATGGCCCTGTGAAAGTAAGCTGGTTAGTCATGAGGTAACCAAACTCCTCTGGAGAAGAAAATGTGAAGCTGAATGACAGGCATCTAGCCACAGATGTACTAATTTAATTTCATGCCCCAACATCAGCTGTTCCTCTCTACTTAAAAGGAACATTTGCATCCATCTGTCATCATCTCACCCTTTCATTTTAAAATCTTTTTGCTCTCGTTTCTTTCCCTCACTCCTCTCCCCCAACATGACTTGATGAAATAATGGGGCACATTTAAAATCTGAACTCAGGCAATTCAAATTCTGAACGGATGTGATTTTGTGCCATTTTAAGTCAACCTCGAAGAGTGTCTGGGGAGCGGAAATCAAGGGGCCAAACAAAAAAGCAAGGGAAAGAGAGAAGATTTCGAATGCAAATCAACCTCCTCAACCCATTTGAAACAACCTGCTGTGAACTGGGCTAGAACGTATGGCCCATTAGCACCTTGTTAGGCTGTCAGAGCCTGAGCAGCTTAACGGGGTGATAATGGGGAGAAAATGGCTGAGAACTTGCGGAGCCCATCCCCAGCTCCTTGCTATTCTACCCTACCTATTTCTGGGACCCGAGGGGCAGGGCTGCTCCGAGTTGCTTGAGAGGAAACGAAGGTGGGAGAGAGCAACTGCATTAAACACGACGTTAAATTTTTAAAATACAGCTTTCTAGCAAAAAAGGAAAAGAGATCAATTTTCGTTTTCTAGAGTGGGGGAAAATTGGATTTTTTTGGTAAGGTATCTCTTTGTGCTTGCTGTCTCCTGCTTCCTTAAATATTAAGATTTAGTAACAGAACATTATAGGATGGTAAGGTCTGCCTGATAAAATCTCAGAGATTAAGTCTTAATCCTCAGAAAGCAATTCCTCAAATATGAAATATATGGTTGACACACACACCAGTCAAAATTCATTTGCAAATGCTTTGAAGAATGCAGTACTTGCTTTAGGTTTGGACAAGGAAAGGCTGACTCGGACAGCCTGGCCCCTCGTTTCGCCCTAATGCGTTGGTGGAGAGCGGGGTTAGTGCCAGTGTCTCTGACACCATAACATGTAGGTGGTAGAAAGGCCACATCTGTTACTGATGACAACATTTACTTTTAGATATTAGAGATAACAGATATTCTGTTACTTCAGCAATGGGAGTATTTTCTTCCTTTCCATCCTAAAAATGCATAATTTACCTTCTTCCTTTCCATCCTAAAAATGCATAATTTATCCGGTTTAGTATGACATCAACTAGAAGAGCCTTCCTGCCTTTAATGAACCGTTAGAGACAGCAGTGGGAAAGGAAGATCTTACAGGGGTTTTGCCAAAAGGTTTAAGTGGATGGTGGTGCCTTAAAGGTCAGGCTTAATGAGCTTGTTCTAACTTAGGGTCAATGATCTTACAAATTTAGGACTTGTGCACAGAGATGCAAACAATAACTACATGAATGAGGATGAAAAAGATTGGAAAAAGACAGTTACGAGAGAATCCATGGTTTCCCAAATGAACTCTGCCATTTAGAAGCCAAACTTCTTTGAAAGGATTTTGAAATGATTCTGTTGTTATTACCGGAATGGTTTTTTTTGTGGTTTTGCTTGGAGTAAGTAGAGAGATTTCCTAATGTCTTAAGGTCACCAGAATGTTTCTGTGTTCTCAGGCTATGCCTAAATATCAGTAAGAGAGAAATAACCCGCGGGTATTTTGTTTTAGGTTTTATTTTCAGACTCGGGGTGGAGATTAGGATTTGCAATAGTAGGATGATTCTTTTGTCTCTCTGTCAGAATAAGAAATGAGTAACAAATAACTATATTATACTTAATTTTATAAAAGTGCAATGTAAGTGCAAAATTTTGCAAATTTTTAAATAGTGCCATGTAAGTGCTAAATGCTAATAGCCCTTTGCTTTCATTCCTAAGGGAGCTTTCTCCCACCTTTTTTCTATAGGCTGGATCCCCGAGGCTAACTTGACATTCTGCTTTTCTTAAAGGATATGGAAATGTCCCTGGGACAGCTGTCCTCTGTGGGCTGAGGCGCCCACAAGGTTAATGAACACCCACAAAGACTGAGGAAGAGAGCGAGCTTTCTTCACCGGATGATTAGCAGGCCGGTATTCTTTCCTTTGTGGTAATGATGGTCAAGAAGGTGCCTGGCGATAGAGGGGAGAATGGAAGGTTTCTGCTTCTTCTGCCTCCAATGCTTATTAAAATTCATTTCCATTCAAATAGCCATCGTCTGATTTTCATCATCAAATAAGCACACACTGTACATATTTAACAGGCAGGAGACCTGTGCGGAGTTCATGTCGTTTTGAAGTGAAGGCCTGTTCTCTTAATGACTGTCCCAGCTTATCTCTGTATGTAAATTTCCTCCACTCCACTTTCTTACCCCCTCCACTTTACTGCTACCCCAGTTCTGGGATCTTTGATGGGCAGCCTAGATGCCTATTATAATGATAATTCATTTGGAGCCGAATGGAATCTCCTTCTCTAGTTGAGCTCATTATGAAGGTGAAGCCTTCGGGAGGCCAGGCTAGGAAGGAAGACTTTTACAGAGTTACTTTTTCCTCTACGAGCAGCAGAGGCTGGATTGGGGTGGGGGTGGGGGGCTTGCCTTACTTCTTTCGGCCTGGGGTTTGTCTCCCTTTGGAGCTGGCCTCCATTCCCAGACGCGGTGATTGTCCTGGAGCGCTCCTAGGGACCACCATCAGCTGGAAGGCATTTCGGCTCAGGCAGTTCTATACTGAACAGCTGCTGGCAACAGCTGGGCCTGAGCAACTGTTGTCAGTGAGAAACCAAGTGGCAAATGTGAGCGTGTTGGGCTTCCTTAAAGGGTTCACATGATCTAATAAGTCAGGACAACACAAAGATGTTGACCTCTTTTGTGGCATGCCAGGTAGACTCTGGTAAGGCTTATTTAAAAAAGAAAACACAAAGATTTTTAAACACAGGGGACATAAAAAAATGTCTTTGAAAGCTTTGGAAATCTCAGAGAACCTGATCAAGAAAGGTATCAATAAAGCCATCACACTAGTGTTAAGAGTTCTATTAAACTCGTGACACGATTTTGCAGCATTTTCTAGCATGACTGAACTTGTAAATTATCTCATAATTACAGTCCAGCCGGGGCAGGATAACAAATAACTTTCTTTTTTCTTTTTCTTTTTTTTCCCTTCACTTTTCTTAAAATAACCAAAAACTTTAGATCTAAAATAATCTAACTCAGTCTCATGGGTTGAAAAATCATCTCTACATCTGCAGAGTCCTGGAGGGAAGAGTCGGGGGAGAAATTCGTTTTACAAAGCATATGCTGAAACAAAATATAAGTGAAATTTGGGGTAAAGCAAAGAAAAATATTCTTGCTCAGGGTCTGGTGCTTCTGATTTCTTTCTTCCATGGAAGCATATTGTGTCCTAATTTTAGAAACTTGATTATTCATAGAAAGCTCATTTTGATCGAGCAGTTTTCCGGCTTCAACAAAGAAATTGGACAAGTTCCGAAAGTTTGTCTGATCTCCTTATCTGACGGTCTAGAGCAGCGGTTCTCAACCTTCCTAATGCCGTGACCCCTTAATACAGTTCCTCATGTGGTGGTGACCCCCAACCATAAAATTATTTTCATTGCTACTCTATAACTGTAATTTTGCTACTGTTATGAATCTTAATGTAAGTATCTTTTTGTTTTCCGATGGTCTTAGGCGACCCCTGTGAAATGGTCGTTCGACCCCCAAAGGGGTTGCGACCCACAGGTTGAGAACCGCTGGTCTAGAGACAATTGCTACTACCAGGAATTGCTAGGAGCTCATGCTTAACCTTCAGGAGCTCCCAGGAATTGCCTGGCTCAGCCTAACTTCGGAACCAAGTGACCTGACAATATCTGATTCTTTATGGCTTTGGCCACATTATTTTTCACTTAGGGAATGCTGTTCATTGCTGGTTGAGCAATACAAATAAAGTTCTATAGATATAGAATTATTAGAGTAGCTGTTTCATTCTTATCAATATCAAGGTTGGCAAACATACCCCTTTCTTATCTGTAACAGAAACCAACCAAGACAATGTGAAGGATTCCAAAAGAGGCAATATGGATGAAGCCATTTATTAGATTTATAAGAGCTGAAGGAAAGTGCTAAAGCTATCCATCTTCTATACTTTATTGAGAACAGGACCAATGACTCAGACTATCTGGACAGTATCTCCAAGGCAGAATTGAAATCCCAGAGTGAGCCAAGAATAAGTGCATGTGTTTTAAGAGAAGCCTGGAGTAAAATGTGCATGTAAGCCTCCAAACACATTGACTACAAATCCATCTGCAACAGTTAATGCAGCAACGTAATTTTGTAAATAAATGTCTCATTTCAGAAGGCTTTAAAGATTTTTGTCCCCTTGGTCCCTTCCTGCCTTGGAAATCAGAGCTCCAAACATGAGGTGACAGTAGGCAAAATTATTATTTGGCTCTTGTAAAATACATGTGCATGCATGTAAATAAATAAAACTAAGAATGATGCAAAGAGAAAATAATGCCAAATAATGCCATTTAATTGAGAACTGCGCAAGTTAGATCCTTTCTTTTGGCATGGTGAAATTATCAGAAATAGCCAAATTGGTTAAAAAATCTTTTCTGTGTTAAAAAGTGTCCTGAGTACATATGAGTTTTGAAATTGAGTAAATCTAAAAACATTTGCTTTAGAATCTTGACAATTTAAAATTCTAACGTGTTCATCCAAGGGCATGGTTTTCATATTTTTAATTAGATATTGGTTTCAAAATCGTTTTTTGGTCCACGTTTCATCAGGTAGGGCTAGTTTCAGCCCCTGTAAATGTCTGGTTTGATATTTGCAAGCCATGTGACCTAGGGCAAGTTTTACTTATACCCTCTTAGGCTCAGTTTTGTCAGTTGTGAAATGGGAATAGTAACTGTCCTGACTGCAAGGTTGAAACCTGGTAATGATATTAAAGCAGTTAACTCAGTGCTGAATAATAAATGTTGAGCTATTTTGATGATGATGATGATGATGATGAAAAATGGATAGCAGAGCCTCGAACCCTTCTAGAAAAGAACTACAAAGAAAGGAGAGGGCTGTGGACCAGGAATTCTCTGGGGCGTCTGGTCATTGCAGAAAATTGAGGCTAAAATATTAATTTCATTGAAAAAATGTGCACTGAGCGTCTACCAGGTGCAAGAACACTCCCTGCTCTTATAGACTGCATTCAAGGAGTAGAAGTAAGAAACATACCCAACTTGCTTTGCTCCAAGCCACAATGATGGAAATGCTACCAGAGAGTACAAACGTGGAGGGAGCTATGTGAATTTACAGGAGAGACATGCTGCCTTCAGCAGGAATAGAGGTGGGCAGAGAAAGCTTAGCGAATGGACAAGTGAAGATGAATCCTTTAAGAATGAATATAAATTTGAAAGGCAGAAATGCTCATTTATTTTACAAATATGTATTGAGTATCTGCCAGATACTCTTTCATGTGCTAGAGATTCAGCAGTGAGCAAAGCAGATGAGTTGCTTTACTTGGTGGAACCAGGAAGGAACATTTCAGTGAGTGTTCTTTGGATTAGAAGGAAAAAAATCAGAACTCTATGATGGCAAGTAACAGTGATTTCTGAATAAATATCTTAAAGTCACAATGCCTCATTTACCTCTATTCAAGAAGCATAAAAATGTGATCCATTTCTCAAAGTTAGAGGATTAGAGGCCAAATTTTATAGGTAGACATAAAGAGATAAAAGTTTAAAGCGAAAAGTGCACTCGTTCACTCTATTTTCTTGACTGTTCCCCCATATCCATTAAGTTTTTCTATTTGACATAAAGATAATCATTTTCTCTATATATCCATATCTATATTTATATCTTTCTCTCCATCTCGCAATATAAGTTCTTTCATAACTAAGAGTCTGCATTTATTTTTTAACTTGCCCACTTGGCACATTTCAGCTCCTGCCCCTACAGCATATGTCTCTCCGTAGTACTCAAAATAGTTTACTGAGGGAAACAAAGCAAATCCAATTATAAAATAGTACCAGATGATGCTGGCCTGAGCTCTATCATGCTCCCCAAGGGAACAAGGTAAGAAACCTAATGTTGATGGATCCTGGCACTCTGCTCCTAAAATGCAAAATTATTAAATTAAATATAACCTAATTATTAGCAAATCTGGTGACATCATGATTTTTAAAAAAATATTTTGTCTGTTGAATAGGCACATTTGCCCTTGGTCTGCCTGAAGGCTTCAGCCTCTTGGGCAATATCGATCTTCATTGAGTTTTGAAATCCCAGCAGTTTCTTCAAACCAGATGCCCCCCCCAAATTAAGATGAATGCATGTAATTGTCATTCAAAACTCTCAACATTCAGTGTTGCCACGTGCAGTGAGGAGTTTGCCTCCTTTGTGTGTCTCTGTCCGTGGTCCTAAAAAGCCCACCATGACTTCAGATGTGGAAAATCCATTAATGAAGACAGCAGCAAATGTTAGAAAAGCATGTTTGAAAGCAAGATTCTGACAGTGTTGTTTCTCAGCGGTACATGAACATCATTTGCAACTATTTTTCACAGTGCTGACTTACTAACAATCTCTTTTTAATTATCATCCTCTTTCTTCCTCTGATTGATTGACCTTGGGTCATGGAAAGAAAATGTCAGGGTTTGCAGGGGGAAAGGAACATGTATTTATTAAAGGCAGATGGTTAAACTGAGCTAGAACTTGTCACTTCCTGTTATCAAATCCTATTTTCAAAGGTTTTACAACTCAACCATAAAATATTATACTGTTGGATAAAACTTAGGGAAGAAATGACTCTTTGCTGGCTAACTAATTAGGGAAAAGTCCTGTAACCTGCAAGTTATGCTCATGGAAAATAAAGCAACGCTGAACTATAAGTGCCTTACTACCACCAATTGTGTGGAATCATATAATTTGAAAATCAATAACCAGGTAGTGGATTTAAGACTTCAAATCCCAGAGTTGTATAACGCTAGCAATTAGGATTTGTATTCAGGGAAAAACACTAATAGTGGTGCCAAGAAATGGATGAGATGTTGAAGTTCATGAGCCAGCTGTTATGCATCTGTTGTACTTTTTTAACCAATATCATTATGAGGAAGGGGGTTAGTGATTTGGCAAGAAAACCTAATGCCTGATGCTTCTGAGATCATTAAATAAGATGGCATTACTTCAGCTTATATCAGGGCCACCTGAGCCCTTTTAGAATTGGTACAGGGATTACTCTAAATAATGGAATTTAAAAGTTGAAAACAGGGCAGGTTCAGATTCAAGATTTCTAGTCTCCTACTATAAATTGGTTCATATATCTCTTGCTTAACAGAAAAATAAAAAGCGCAATCAACTATTTTTCCTGGAGTGGCTGAAAAAGTAAGGCCTATCATTCTAATGTAAAAACATGTTTGAAACTTGCATTTCAGATCTCTACAACCATCAATATGTTTGTCTAAAAAATAAATTACTGGCGTTTGATTATATGGTAAGTTCTTCACAGCTGTTACCATCTAGATAAAAGAAAACATAGAAATGATAATTGTATGAGAGTGCTTCATTAATTCTTCTGAATGGGTAATTTATTAAATGATGTACATTGAATGAGTAATTTATTAAACGATTACATTGAGCACATAGAACAATGAATAGAGCATAGCAAGCCCTCCTACTACAAATCTGTTTTGTTGTTGCTAGTGATGTTTTCTTTTCTGTTGCCATCCTCTTGGCCAAAACCTACAATAACCGTTAAATATAACTACCAGAGGTGCATGGAAAACCCTCTTCCCTTCTCTTCCTCTCTATCCCATTACCTATATGTAAATATATGGTTTCTTCTCCTAATTATCTTGGGTTAAATTACTATAGCTCAAATAAAAGTTAATCATGAAAAGGCAAAAACATGTTCTTTCTGGATAATCTAATAGTGACAGAATGGTCCTTGGTTTAAATAATCAAAATATGTCAAAAGGATAGTCAGAGTTTTAGTCTGCAACCCAAAATATAAAATAATAGCTTCAGTTTCCTCATATGGAAAATGGGAATAATAAGACCTATTTCATGGCGTGTAATGAGGATCAAATTAAATATTTTCAAACTACTTAGCACAGTGTTTGACAGTTGGTAGCAAAGTGTTTTAAACAATTTTTTAAATTAAATTTGAATTTTCTGTTATTCTTGTTTTTATTTTTCTCCTTGGGACCACAGTAGACGTGGAGATCTGGGAGAGTCTGAAATTGTGCTGAGTATAAGCTGGAGAGCAAAGCACTGCTTCAGAAACTATCTTGTCTGAGGTAATAAAATTAGCTCAGTCTCCAAGGCCCAGGGAGTTCTCAGGCCAGGTCCCAGTTTGTCTCTGTATAAACTTTCCCTTGTTTGTCCCTCTGGCACCTTCCTCCCAAACTGAGAAACACTTAAATCAGTGGTTCTCAACCTGTGGGTCGCAACCCCTTTGGGGGTCAAACAACCCTTTCACAGGGGTCGCCTAAGACCATCGGAAAACAAAAAGATATTTACATTACGATTCATAACAGTAGCAAAATTACAGTTATAGAGTAGCAACAAAAATAATTTTATGGTTGGGGGTCACCACAACATGAGGAACTATATTAAGGGTCCGCGGCATTAGGAAGGTTGAGAACTGCTGACTTAAATTAAAGCCTGTTCAGTCAACCATGGGGCACGTGAACCGACTTCACTCATCTTAGGGCAGAAGATCATACCTGTTAGTGATTTATTCACTTCAGAACGTCAGCGGCTCCAAAAAGACTGCTGAAGTTCATGCTCAGGATTTCAGGGTAGACTCTATGTTTCACCTCCTAATCCCTCCTTGGCTTTTACCTCTACTGAAAAGTAGACACCACCTTTTTCTACTTCCATGAGGATGGAGGTAGCTGACGTGTCTAGTTTCTGTCTGGATTCTTCTACCAAGACTTATGTGATCCAGGCACCCTTCAACACTCGGAGTACCCCTGCTCCCTTGGTGTTCCATTGCTAACCACCTTCTTAAATTTCTTTTGTTTTTTTTCCCAAGTCATAAATTCTATGACCATCTCTTTGTTTCAAAAGTCTTTCCTAGGTGGGTGTCCCCCTGTAACTCTCAAATCTGTCAAGTGGCCTGGTTTATAATTTTCCCCCACCTCCAGTCCTCTACCACCAACTGTTTTTTGCTTGCCTGTTTAATTTTACTTCTAGCTTGGGTATGCAGAATTGACTGAGCCCATACATAACAGGTTAATTCCACATTTATATTATAATTTCTTCTGTCAAAGTTAGTCATATGTCAAAAATTTGGGGTGTTTACACAACTCAAGGGAACTGACTGAAGTATTTATTTCTCAGGTGACTTGAGCTAATATTTTGCTCTAGACAAAGGCTGTATCTCTGTTTTCTGTATTCAACCATTTTTTTCCCCAGTAAACATTTTTTTTTTAAGCCAGTTTCGGTACACTGACTTTATATTCTATAGTTGCAGATCAGAAAATGATATATAAATTCCTATCTCTTCACCACTTGAAGTGTGAGTTGCAAACTTTGTTTTGGGAATTGTTGATTTGTTTTAGCTAGGGCAACTTCATCTGTTCATAGATTCAGGATGACATAGAGGAAAGATAAAAGAGGGAAAAAGCGTCAGTTTCCCTGGCAGTAGTCCCAAGAAGGAGGCCTGGGATGGTAGAATGGTGAGCAGTCAGAAGAGTCCTTACGTCTTCTGGGTCCAGTTCCTTGCGGTAACACAGAAGGATGGCTATGCACATACAGCTAAGTAATCATCTTTTATTCTTCAGAACATTCTCCAGGACTTGCTTGTGGAGAGAGGAGGATGCAAACACTGTTTGTTTTAATATCACAGAAATTCTGTTGTATTGCTAAGTTGCTTTGAATAGTCAACTGCTGAATCTTTGGCTACCCCTGTGTGTAGCGTAAGGAGATAATTGCTCTGATCCCAGGGCGAACCATCTGCTAGAACAAATTGCTCTGCTATCTGCTTCATTGAAATGCTTGTGTTCGTTATATGATGTTGAAGTGTTCATGAAACGTGGTTTATACTAAGCTGTGTTTCTGGAAAATTTGATTCTATAAATGGGCAGAACACTCTTAATTGCAAAGACTCTCCCTCTCTTTGGATTTCTAAACTGCTTTGTTGATTTGAGCTGGGGGCCCTGGAGAGCCAACATCCTGATACAGTGGCTGATTACTGAGGCCTAGGAGGATATACCAGTCACAATCCAAAGTTTCAAGATTCCAAACAGTTTCTGAAACCTCCTTCAAAAACAGACGTTCTTGAGTCCCGGAATCTGAAAAGAATATGTCTTGTTATTATGATGTAATTCTTTCTTTTTGGGGTGGGGTGGGGGGGAATGATGGTTTATTTTGTTTTCTAGTAATGGCATCACTCTGGGAAAGAACAAAAGGGGCAAGATAATCAAATTCTTTTGCGGGGAGGCTCAAGTTCCCCAGACTCCCTTGTTTCCTGTCCCCATTTTGGGCACTTGGGGGGTGGGGGGATGGGAAAAGGCAGGGCATGATTGCTGGAGCTGACAAGTTACAACTGGTGGGTTCTAAATTGGGCATGAGGGCGTGGGCCAGGGGCTCTCTGGCATCCAGGCCTGGCCGTTAGCCGTTTCCTTTCCCTTTCTTGGCTTTAGCCCTGCCTTTGTCCTTGACTTTGGTCCTGAGGATGCAGGGCTTGGTCACGCGGAAGGTCTCCTGCCACTGGGCCTTGTATGGCGCCTTCTTCAGGGTGGGTACCTTGGTGGGCTTTGGTGCCTGAGCCTGCATCTCAGGATTCCCAGTTCTGAAACTTGTACTTGCAGTCCGCTCCAGTTTCCTTCTTCCTGCTGCATGATACCCTGCACCAGATGGGCTCAGCCTGGGCCCCTCCGGCACCTTCACGGAAACCTGCGCTGCAGTCCGTGCTGCTGGGGGTGCAAGGCCCCCAGGTCCACTCTGCACACTGGCTCCCGCTGCCGGGCTGCTCTTCACGTTGTCTTTCTTTCTGGCCCTGCTCGAAGGTGAGCGTCGGAAGGGTGAGGAGGGCCAAGAGGAGGAGGAGGCCTTGGTGCTGCATTTCCCTCCAGTGCACGCTGCTTTACACTCCCTCCGGCGTCGGCCCCTGTGCTATAATTCTAATGGTCCTTGTGGAAGCTACTATAAGAGGGTTGCGAGTAAGTTAGAGCTTCATCTATCCGCTTTATATTTGTATTGTAATACCGGTCAGGGGAAAGTATTATGTGATAAATGCCCACTCCCAAATTTTTATTTTGCTGTGTTTAATATAAGAATAATGACCATGATGGCTTGAGATAGGATTTTTTTTTAATTGCTTTCTTTATGTCTTTCAAAATCACACAGATCTGCAAAATATATCTCTGGTACAAAGGGAAGAAACAATGATTAACGTAGAAGATGGGGGTTAAGTCCTTCAATTAACAAGTCTTCGTTAACATTTGCAGGTGGATTTCATAATTCTCCAAGCATGAAGGGTAGAAATTTTAGAGGTCAAAGTGGGGGAAGGCAGAGAGACAATGTTAGGACATTAGCAATTTCTTCCTTTCATAATATTCCTTAATCCACTGTGAATAAATCTAATGCTAATTTATTTATCCACTTCTTGTTTGAACTACAATTTAAAAAGCCATAAAACAGCGATTCAGGCAGGATGGCAGATTTGCTTAGATTGAATACTCCAGTGATTTTCATCACCTGAGATCTACTGACATATAATGGATGTTAGCAAAACTGGAATCGCCACGTTGGGGCCTGTCCCGCTGTTATCTTCACGATCCATGATGATTTGTACACACCAAATATTTCTCTGGGTGGAATGATTTTACAAAAGATACATGGAGCTTCTATATATAAGTTAGTAGATCTGGCTTCATACAAGAAGTTATGGATGTGGCCGGTGAGTTTTCTATCACTCTCCAATAGACTGGACTAGACAGATAGGAATTTAGGCCCTTGTGTGGCAAAATTAGTTTTAAAAATTCCTCCTTTGTCTTTCCCACCTATTTTTTTATAGCCAAGACCAAGAAAAGAGCTTTTTATTTGAAACACCTCTCCTCTCTCTCTCCCTCATCTTTCATCAATTTGATTCCCTTTTTATTATCATTATTTATGTTTTGTATAACTAGAAAAATAATTTGTCATGGATTACGTCTTATTTGCAAGAGGCTCTAGTAAGATGGGCACAAGACATGCACAATATATCATAATTTAGCAGCTTCTCTTATAACTATACTGAAGTAATGGTGGAAAAAATACATATAAACAGCTCTGAGGACAGATTTTGAATGATCCAGTAATTTTGATTTATACTTGGTATTTGATGGAACTGTATTAGCAGTTAAAGTCAATGGCTAAATGATTCCCGGCACAAAATGAACCAGACGTACAAAAGGAGCGTTACAATGCACGATTGAAAGCTCCAAGCCTCCCAGCTTAAATTTCCAAAGTGCAGTGTAAATTACAGGCCTGGTTGTCACTTTTAACTAACAATTCTACCCAATATGGTCTAGCTAGGTAATTTGTCCACTCTTCCTTTATGAAACAGTAAACACCAGTCTAATTCCATTGGCTTTTCTAAAGCAAACAGCCTCATTTCTCATATCTACTGCAGGGGAGGGGTGAAAGTCCTGCCTCTTAGGACAGTGAGCCCACTCCACAAACAACATGCAGAACCTGGGGTTGCACAGAGATGCTTTCCATGTCTGGTAACAGCATTGGGTGCTGATCATCTTGAAGAGATCTCAACCTCCTGAGTCCTCAGGGGTAGGACGTTCATATTCCTTATTTCCCTTCCTTACCCAATATTTGCTTTCACCCCCAAGCAGCCATTTCCTCTTCACTTGTTTCCTCTTTGTTTTTCCCTACCTACCAGAAAAAGAAAATAAATGAAAGCATTGGAAATCAAAATCCAGCACTCTAACTACCGATATTAACAGAAAGAGAAAACACATTTCAAACATCAATAAGAGCCTCAAATCCAACCAAGCAAAATAAGCAATTAGGCAGGCAGATGCTGGTTTGGCAGCCGCTTGACATAGACTGATTTCTACTACTTCATTCATTTGCTTGCCTACCCTGCGGAATTTGATCAGACCCTCACAGCAGATTTCTTAGCCAGAAACAGATCCCCAACGATTACAGATGTTACGAGGGAAAGACCATCCAAATGTGAGATCTTTGATCTTTCCAGACCAGATGGGAAAGCTAATAGATTTATACAAATGCTTCCCAGGGCATCTGTATTGCAGCAGTGATGCGGAAGGCTTTATTCAGGAGGTGGGAGGTGGCCTGGGGAATTCCCTGTTTTTCCTCTAACCTAACCTCACCTTGTCATTTGTGTGCAGAGCACAGTCCATTCTGCCATCTGCCTACTGGTCATTCTTTATTGCTGTATTTTGAATCAAAGCCTATGATCCCTGATATTATCATTCCTTCGAAAAGAATCATTGGAACCATTCAATCATTTATTCATTCACCAAATATTTACTATTAAGTTCTTACCCCTGCTAAGCATTGTAATAGGCATGAGGGATGTGAAAATGAACACTGCTTGGTCACTGTCCTTGCAGAATTCAAGGCCTAGTGGAAAAGATAGATGTGGAAATAGACTGTTCTAACTACAATGATCACAATAATGCATGCAAATAATTGACACAAGAACCCTGAACAACACTGAAGAGGAAGCAACGAACTGGGAGAGCTATGAAAGAGTTATAGGCACAAGAGGGATTTGAGTGTGTTTCTAAAAGAAGCCTAAGAAATTTGCAATTTTGGTCAGAGTTGCTGTGAGGATGAGGATCTGGGAGTATGTGGTCACTGCTCAATCAGGAAGATTTTATTGAGCCATTACTGTATTTTCAGCGTTGTGCCTGCTGAACTCATGCCAACACAACTCCACTATTCACCACCTCATCTTCCTGGGAAACATCTCTGGGATTTAAAAGAAGGGGGTGGAGTTGTGGGGCTGGAGGAGGAAACATTGAGGTTCATTACCTAAAGGTCATTTGGAGAACAAGATGAATGTGACATGCTCCTTTTTGGAAATGCATCTTTTCTTGAGCTGCCAAAATGCCACCATTGAAGAAGACACTCGCAGAGTTTTACTCTAATTCCTCTGCTCATTAAGCCTTCACTTCTGAGGTGTGAAAATGACTCCAGGCTGGTAATAAACTGCCAGAGAAGTCATTATTTTAAAACCGATCTTGCTCCCAAAGGGGATAGAGTGGTACAGAGCACAATTGCTCCAAGATCAGCTCCTCTGTAGGACAATGATTGTTCAAATGTTTCAGTTATCATAAGAATAAAAAAGGGCTGTCTAGTTACTGCAAGAAAAGATGAAGCGCATAGTACCCAGACCTACTCAATAATCACACTATTTCTGGGAGTGGGGAGAGAATACATTTTAAAGGAAGGGAATTATAGTATTGTTAGCCTGTGTATTATGATGCAAAGGGAGCCAAAAGGGTACAGAAAGGACCAAAGCAGACAGAAGTCACTTGCAGGGGTTTTGTGATGTTAAAGAAGAGACCTGGAATAAGCTAAAATAACAGTAATGCTCTCAGTAATAACCAAATCCTCCCGAAGCAGTAAATGTCACTCACCTTCACTCTTAAGAGAACTTAGTCCCATGGAAACAGGGCCTTTTCAGTTCTGCTGTTTCACATGGTTCTCATTTTGTCTCCAAATTAGTGAGGGGCAAAGAAGTTTCTCTTGAGTAGTACTTTCCTAAGGTAGTAAGTCCCTGACCTTTGGAACCTTAACTTTCTCTGTCCTTTCTCTGCCTTCCCTCCATCCCTCCCTCCTTCCCTCCCTCCGTTTCTCCCTCCCTCCCTCCCTCCCTCCCTTTCTCCTTCTCTCTTTTTTCCTCAAACAAAAGGTGTTTGTTCAATGCTTATGGCAGTATTTTTCCTTTTAACATCATGAGGGAGAATACAATTTCTGCATTTCCCTTTAAATAGAAGTGAATTAGGACAATTTGATTTTGAGACATTTTTGAGCATAGAGTAGAAACCAGTGAGATAATCAGAGAACACCTGTGTTGTTGCCTAAGTGGGGATTGTGGAAGGTGCAGAGTGAAAAATGAGCTTTTGAATGTGGATAATATGTTATTCTAAGGATTCTGCTTTTCATCCACCATTCTTAAAGTCTTTGTGCAATCAGCCCCCTCTGCTTGGACCAACTAAGGGGGAAATTGAAGCTGCTGGCTCAGATGCAGGCATAACTTTTCAGGAGGCAATCTCTTTTCTGGGGCTGGGAATTCACTCAGTCACCGTACCTCTGACCTAGAGCCAGTGAACTTCTGATGGGAAGAAGGAGTAATTAAAACTCCCGTGGTCTATACAGGTTTTGGCATTTCTACGGAGGTCACTATTTCCCTCCATGGCAATTTGGTCACATGTCCTCCCTGCAGAACCACTGAGGGACTTCCCCTTCCCCTTAAAGACTCATTCTCAGGTTTCTTTCAGTTACCAGGTACTTGGCTTTGTTCAAACACACAGCAGATGTTACTCAAAGCATAAAGCGACTAACTGCCCTTTTGGTAACTGACCTCAGATTCTATGGTCCAAATAGGAATCACAAATAGTATCTTAGAGCTCACCTCTTCTCAAACCCTTTATGTTATATGGTCCATTCCCATGTGATCAGTTGTGCTAAAGCCCCCTTAACAATCATTTCAGTACCAGCTAGGGACTAATGTGGAGACTGAATTTTATGGACCTACATAGAAACTCAAAGGAATGGAAGGTAGTATACATGGTGACTAACTGGAGTGGTGTGGTAGAATATTCTCAGATTTTTTGGCTCATATTGATGAACAAGGATTGCCTAGTGCCTGGGAAGTTCGGCAAAACAGTTCCAAGAGTTTTACCACCACAGCCCCTGCCAAACCACTACCACTGCCTCTAGCACCTCCTCCAATGTCACCTTCACCTCCAATGCCACTGTGGGCACCTCTACCACCATACTGCTACTGTGATGACCACCACAGCTACCCCCACCATCATCACCACCTCCGTCACCTCACTCCCATCTCCATCATCACTGCATCCACCTCATTCATTGAGGAACAGTAGGAAGTAGCACCCTCCTTGTACTTGAGTGAGGCATTTAGGAGTCTGCTTTCCCCCGCATTCCTTTTCTTTTGGGAGCTTCAGCTGCTCACTTTTTTTTAATGATAAATTTTTGTTTAATTAATTAAAGTTTTTTATTTACTTACTTAAAAAATGTAGCTTTCATTTTGTTTAAATTCAGAAGTGACAAAGGGTATAAGCACTGAAAGTTCTCAAAATACAAATATATCCCTTTTACACAAATGGTAGCTGACTACATACAACATTTATCTATTTATTTATTTACTTATCCCTCCCCCCCCCCCCCCCCCCCCCAGCCATTGTTCTCAGTCTAGTTGTGGAGGACGTCGCTTCACTGGCCCATGTAGGTGTTATCATTGCGCTCTTCCCAGGTGAGGCAGTCGGTCGTCTGCCATTGAACGGTGCTCATGGCGGCTCACAGCAGGCAGCTCATGCTGGCTGCTGGCTATTTACAGCAGCCCGGCTCCAGGTCGAGCTGTTGTTCACAATCTTAGCTGTAGAGGGTGCAACTTACTGGCTCATGTGGGAATCTAACTGGCAACCCTGTTGTTCAGTGCTTGCGCTCTAATGAACTGAGCTATCTGGCTGCCCCACAACATTTATTTTTAATGCTTTCTTAACATCATTCCAAAATGCTACATAGAGAGCTTCATTTGGTTTTTATGTTTTTTAAAATTTAATTTCAGCTCTTATATGAAATTTTTCCTTGTATGTCATTTGGATTTATTTTGGTGTTTTTATTCTAAATAATTTCTTTTGAAGGATGCTTAGTTCATTGGTTTTTAATCTTTTACTTTTCTAATATGAATAATTATGATGATTAATCTCTAGGTATTTTATTAGTTCATCCCAGGTCATAATATATATATATATTATATTATATATATATTATTTATATTATATTATTTATTATATTATATTAATATATAAATTATATATTATATTATATTATTTATATATATATTATTTTTCAGTTCAAAATGTTAAAAAGCTTCTATTGTGCTTTTTAAAAATTAAAAACCTGTCTAAAATTATACTCCTTAACTTTGCCAAAAGGACTATTTCAAGTTCTCTTTTTGTTATTGATTATTAGCTTAATTGCATTGTTTTCAGAGAACATACTGGCAGTGCCAAAAAAATGTATACGCATGACTTGTATTCATCTTTTGTTATCAGTATATATTGAGTATTACAATTTTAATACAGTTTTTCTCCTTTCTTAGAATGTGTATACCTTTTTTTGGCACCCTCTGTATTCTTTAAGTTCATTTTTTTAAATGTTCATTTTGTTTTATGTCCCAGTATATAATTATCTTTTTTTTAAGTGTCCTATGTATGCATAAAAAGAATGTATATTCTAGAGTTGTTGAATGGAGTCCTCTACATATGTCTATGAGGTTAATTTTGTTGTTCAAATTATAGTATTGTTAGCCTGTGTATTATGATGCAAAAGAAGCCAAATAGGTACAGAAAGGACCAAAGTAGACAGAAGTCACTTTTAGGGAGTTTTGTGATATTAAAGAAAGGACCTGGAATAATAATAATGCTATTAGTAATAATGTTATTAGTAATAAAATGTTAGAAATATTCTATTTCTTTACTAATTTTTTCTTGTTACATTAATTTATTTTAGTTGTGATTTTTTGTTTTATATGTTATAAGGCCATGTTATTAGGTGCATACAAATGTAAAATTGTTACACTTTACTGTTTAGCTTTTGTCATTATAAAGTTATCTTTATCCTTATCTCTAGCTATTCTTCACATCTGAAAATCTTTTTTGACTGATTTTAATGTAGCCATAGGAGCTTTCTTTTGTTTAAAGTTTTCAATCACTTTAAAAAACTTTTTATATCCTTAAGTTTTAGATGTGATTTTAAAGAAGATAACAAAGAACTCTATGCTTTTTGAAAGTCTGTCTTTTATCTAGAATATTTTGCCTATTTATATATAATATAATTCCTGGAGCATTTCGGTTTAAATCCAGCATTGTATATTGTGCTTCGTGTTTCCTATACCTGTTTTAAGTTCATTTTCACCTTTCTTGCCAAATTATGAATTGATAATTTTTTTATCTTTGTATTTTTTCCCATCTATAAGTTTAGATGTTAAAGACATTATTTCTATTTTTATTACAACATGCATATTAGGTAAATCTAAAATTAATTAATAGGTTTACCTACCTCTGGATAATTAAAATAAACCTTAGAACACTTTTTTATGCCATTTAAACCCCTCATGGATTATATAGATTTTTTTGTTGTTGTTCTTGCTGCCAGGTATTTAAAACTATCTTTTTAATAATAACCCCATTAGGCATTGCTATTGTTTGTCCTTAACCTATAATCACTAAATACATTGTTGCTATTATTATTTTGACATCTGAAACTGTTATCTTTTAGGCAATTAAGGACACAGGTACACAGATTTTAAGCCCTGCTGAAGGAAAACACCTGATCCCACCTTCAAAATACTTGGAGCATATACTTACCTGGTAGAGGCGATACCATGATCATGAAGACGGTTTTCCCAGGGCGAGACTTATTCATTGTACTCTGGATGTGCTGACCCCTGCGATTTCCCCAAATGTGGGAAACTCAACTGTATAATTTGTGGTAGTGGGGGAGTGCATTTGTGCTCCCCGCTAAATAAAAAAAAAAAATATATATATATATATGTATGTATGTGTGTGTAAATATATATGTGTGTGTGTGTGTGTGTGTGTGTGTGTGTATATATATATATATATTTGGAACAATTGGTAAGGTAAATATAACTAAAGTTGCAAAACAGCCCAGATCCAGCTCAAGTGCAGATTAGATTTATCCTGTCCACAAATTATAGCAGCATTGGCGTAGAAAGAGATATGCCTTTTTCTGGGGACAAATATTATTTATTTCAGTATTTAATGTTCTTTCACACATGATATCCTGCATACAATAAAAATTATAAAATGAGAGGAAGCAAGAAAATCTCAGCTATAGTAAAAGAATCAATAGGAGATACACAGATGGTCCAGGTATTGGAATTAGCAGATAAGGCTTTAAATTAACCATTACAAATATATTTAATTTTTCAGCAAAAAAAAAATAATAAAAATGAGCCACATGGAAATATTAGAAATAATAAATACGTATCAAAAACAAAGAACTTATTCAATGGCTTGAATAGAAATCTGGGTATAGCAGAAGAAAATATCCATGAATTGGAAACTAAATCAATATAATTATCCAAACTAAAAATCAAAAAGAAAAAAAATAATAATAGAAAAAAAACCAAATAAGCAGAGTATCTGAGACCTATGGGATAATATCAAAATGTGAAGAACATAAAACATTGGAATCTCAGAAGGAAAAGAGGGAGTCAGAATAGGGCAGAAGAAATATTTGAACAGATAGTGGCCTAGAAGTTTTCAAAATTGATGGAAGTTTCAACTTACAGACCCTAAAAGCTCAGCAAACCCCAAGTAGGATAGATACAAAGAAAATAACACTGAAATACATCATAATCTAACTGATAAATATAAAATATAAAAATTAGGTCTTTAAAACAGCCAGATTAAAAGAGACACATGTACTATGGAACAATAAGAATGATAGACTGACTTCTTACAGAAATAATGGAGAGAGAAGATAATGGTAAATCTTCAAGTGCTAAAAGAAAACAAAAACTGTCAACCTCAAATTCTATATCCTGTAAAATTATACTTGCTTTTTCAGACAGATAAAAAGCAGAGATAATTCTTCTTTAGCAGACCTGAACTACAAAAATTATAAAGGATTTTTTTCTGATACCAGATGGGAGCTTGGTTTTTCAGGAAGGAATGCAGAGCACCACAAAGGGTAAAACTGTGGGTAAATATAAAAGATCTTTGTATTTTCTTTAAACTTTCCGAGTAGACTGTTGACTGTCAACACAAAAATTTTAGCAATGTACGAGGTCTGAAAAATAAGTTTGTGAACTCATCCTAGAAAAGTGCTACATACCTCATTGCTGAATATCACTACAGTCACATTCAAAGTACTCATGGGAAGCTATGCACCGACACCAATGCCTAATCCACCCTTCAAAGCAATTTTGAAACTCTTTTTTTGGAATGGCCATCAGAGCTGTTGTCGTATTATTCTTGATGTTCTGAATGTCATCAAAATGTCTTCCTTTCACCATTTCCTTTCTCTTCGGGTAAAGAAAAAAGTCATTGGGGGCCAGATCAGGTGAGCAGGGAGAGTGTTCCAATACAGTTGTTTGTTTACTGGCTAAAAACCCTCACAGACAGTGCTGTGTGAGCTAGTGCATTGTTGTGATGCAAAAGCCACGAATTGTTGGAGAAAAGTTCAGGTCGTCTAACTCTTTCGTGCAGCCTTTTCAGCACTTCCACATAGTAAACTTGGTTAACTCTTTGTCCAGTTGGTACAAATTCATAATGAATAATCCCTCTGATATCAAAAAACATTAGCAACATTGTTGAAACAAGTTCACAAACTTAACTGTTGAACTTCGCAGGCTGACTGTGACATACTGTGGGACAAGGGCCAAAAATTCAGTTGGGGTGGTCTGGTCTAGCAGGGCAACACAATGAGACAATTTGTGTGGTCAGGATGGTGTGGCTGTAGCCAAGTTAAGGATCTGATGTTGATTAAATGCAGGGAGATTGAGCAAATAAGCAAATATTTTGAGAATAGCAAGAGCCAGTTTCTTACTGCTAAAAAAGAGGATTATTCATATGGAAAGAGGGGAAGCCATAATACACGCTGTGGTGCTGAGTTAAAATCGGAGGTATTGGTGTGAACTCATGGTTTTGTATCTATTATCTATCTATCTATCATCTATCTATCTTTTATCATCTATCTGTTATCTACCCACTGTCTACCTATCGATATACATATTGATACAGAAGCAGAAATACACATATTTGTGTGTATGAAGGTCTGAGAATTAAGTTCGCGAACTTGTTACAACAATGTTGCTAATATTTTTGATATCAGAAGAATTATTCATTAGAATTTGTACCAACTGGACAAACAGTTAACCAAGTTTACTATGTGGAAGTGCTGAAAAGGCTGCGTGAAAAACATGAAAACGACCTGAAATTTTTGCCAACAATTCATGGCTCTTGCATCATGATAATGCACCAGCTCACACGGCACTGTCTGTGAGGGAGTTTTAGGCAGTAAACAAATAACTGTATTGGAACACCCTCCCTACTCACCTGATCTGGCCCCCAGTGACTTCTTTCTTTACCCAAAAATAAAGGAAATAGTGAAAGGAAGACATTTTGATGACATTCAGGACATCAAGGGTAATACGATGACAGCTCTGATGGCCATTCCAGAAAAAGAGTTCCAAAATTGCTTTGAAGGGTGGACTAGGCACTGGTGCCGGTGCATAGCTTCCCAAGGGGAGTACTTAGAAGGTGACCATAGTGATATTCAGCAATGAGGTATGTAGCACTTCTTCTAGGATGAGTTCACAAACTTAATTGTCTGACTGCATATATACATGAATATATTTCCTAGGTTTACCTATTGAGAGGACCATCAATGGCATGTCACGAGCAATGAACACACCTGGATTTTGCTTTCTAAATACCATTATCTACTAAAAGAAACCAGGGCTTCTTGAAGAAATAATCAATTCTTAGACTAGGTCAGAGAAAATACACAATGAAATTGTCATCTTCATGTGTCAGAAAGTAAGAAAGTGCTCAAAGAATGTGGGAAGATATGACAGATGCATGTAAGAGTTTGCTTATGTGAACTCCTACTAGCTAAATCTGGCAATTTGAGCATCAAGAGAAATAATGATAGTAACAGGTTATGAACTATTGAATAAAATAAGAATCATGCTTCCATGTTAATATAAATATGAATGAATAGAAGCGAAGGGAAGGCTCTGTCTTATGGGAGGATGCTAACTAGTAAATGTAGAAGTTGTAAAGGCACTAGGAAAATCACCATTTCAGCACCATCATGATATCAAATGATTCAGGCATGAATCATCAATAGATATTAAAACTAGTGGGTAAAATTTGAATAGGAACAAGATATTTACATACTATCAAAGCATCTTTGCACAAATTACTTATTAATAAGTACAGAATACTTAGTAATTAACTTTAGAGTGGAGTCACCTGGCGGACTCCATTTTAATCAAGAGATAAAGTTAACATCACCAGTCATAGGACAAACAGATATTATATGCTTCCTGATATGTTTCATTGAGAAGAACACAAACAAAAAAAGTACATATATGTATATACTCATACTTTCTGAATACAATTATGAGGAAATGTCAAACAGATCCAAACAGAAGGTTATTAAGTAACTGGCTATACATAACAATGATTTTGTATTTTGAAAGAAGCAGCCTGATGAGCTGCCAGTTTCCATCCCAGTTCAATTTACAAGTAGGAAGCTTTCAGTGAGGCATGACAAAAGGGGGAGCAGTTAGCCAGAGACAAGACTTAGGGTTCTTAGAGACAAGACTCTTCTGTCCAAACTTGTTTTTAATTATTAGTTTCAGGTGTACAGAACAATGCACTAGTTATCCTTTTCACCCCCTCACAAAGTAACAACCCCCCCTACCCCCATCCACTGCCCTCCCATCCCCGATATCATACTTATCTATTACAATTCCATTGACTTCATTCCCACACTCGACTGTTAGGGAGACCACTTCATAGACGGTGTAGAGGCCTGACCACCGCACTGTATTTCTGAAGCTGATGTTGACTAATATTGTATGTCAACTATAATTATATATACATATAGTCGCGGGATGTGGAGTAGATTGTCCATAATTTTTAACATCCATTTAGGATTTGCTTTATGGTTAATGAGCCCCTCTTGTAAGAAAAAAGTCCTTATGAAAGTTAAACCTAACATTCTCACCTTAGTATAAATTTCTTTCATCAGATAATTGAATTGCTTTCTTTAGAACACACCTCATAATCACAAGCTAAGAGAATCTTTTTTTCCTTTTGAATTTATTTTTGGCGTGGTGGTGGTTATGTGGAGCACGTGGCATGCAGGAGAAAGAAAGTACCTAAGCAGAGTGTGGGGACTCTGAAGAGAAGCTAAAGTGAAAAGGATGCGAAAAGTCAAAGTATATGAGATAGAGCGCAACCAAAAATTTTGTCTTCTTCCTTTTTTATTTATTTTTTTTCTTTTTTGTGGACTCAGCTATCTGCCTTTATGTCCTGGGAAATCAACCAACTGTTTATTGTCCTAAGGGGAAGAAAGTTATTACCAGTTCCTTGAACAGAACTAATGGCTGGTCAAGATGGTTTCCAAGGGAGTAAGTGGTGAGGTTGTCGCAGTCACCCATCTGGTCACAGTCCTAAAGAAAACCATTCTCACCCAGGAGGGGTGGCATCTATATCAAGCACATGTAGCAGGAAAGTCATCTGGATCCCAGAAAGATTTTACAGAAAGCCACAGATTCTGATTGTTCTGTCTCTCCAGGCTATCTGATCGCCCTGAGGCCAGCCCATACAAAGAATACTGCCTCAGAATGAGATCTGGAACACTGGAGTCTCAGATAGGTAAAAAGCAAAACAAAGCAAAAATCCTTGTTCTACAGTTACTTAATAATGCTTCTTGTAAGTAGCCAGGAAGAGAGAAGAGGTTGTTAGCATCAAACAAAGCCCAGCAGAGAGCAAAACGTGTTTAGAAAGCTTTGCTTTGTCCATGTAGCTTTTAATTCTGTTGCCATCCCAGACTCAGGGAGGGGAGGACCTGCATTAAAATGACTGTGGGCAGTTGTCTACAGATCCATCCCCTTGTTTAGTGAGACCCTAAAGGGCAGGGTATAGACCCATAGTTATAGGCTGCACTTGTCAGCAATGCAATTTACTAAATGAGAATATCATAAATGCTCTGATGCTGAAGAGATTCACACGAGGATGCTGAGGGTTGAAGAATAAATTTAAGCCTCATTTGGAGGTGCATGAGGGTGACCAACTCATCTCAGTTTTTTTCTGGGACTCGCCTGATTTTAAGCCCCATGTCTCAAGTACCCCCTCAGTCCCGGGCAAACCTAGATGTCTGGTCACCCATCCAGTGAGTCAGCCTCAGTCATTTTTGAGCTTTTTTTTTTTCAAACCCTAAAATCCTTTTATTCTGATGCATGTATGTGTAAGTGCAGTGCTGCTTTGATGAGCACTGAGCTTGGCTTGATACACTTGATACAAAACCATCATGGTGGCACTGGCTTGGTCCACAGGGCAGAGAGTGGGATGGGAAATGGATGTTTGTACCAATAAACAACTGTGTGATCTTGGGAAAAATCTCTACGCGTCTTTTTTCTTTCCCCCCAGAGTGAAGGAGCTCACGTGGATGTTTTATAAGGTTCCTTGTAACTCTATCGTATGATGACTTTTTCTTATGAATTTAAAGTGTCTCATGTGAGTCTGAGAAGATGCTTTTGCCTCCCAGTTCTCTGCTTATCTGTGGATATGTGGAGGAGGAGGGGTGAGGGGAGGGAAGTTGGTAGAAATAAAACATAGTGTATAGACAGGACAACAAACTAATTAGGAGGAATTCTAAGCTTTTATTCCAGAGAACATATGCTAAATCTATTCGCTTAATACCACAGAGTTGCTTTTGGGTGCATAACAAGGAAGATCCACCCCCTCCCCCCACCTTAGGTCCAGAGAGGAAAAGTCTGTCCAAGGTTACGCAGTAAATTAGTGGCAGACGTAAGAGGTACACTTGATGTCTCCTAGACTGCTGTTTTCCTGCCAGGCTGTGCTGCTTACGAAGTGCCCCTAATTAGAGTAACTGGTCTTTTATCCTTTCATTTTTGAACCAAAGAGGGGAGCATTATGTCTGATAAAAGAAAACACAGTAGACAGGGAATAATTTTTCCACTCCTTCCTCTTCTCCCAACTCACTGTCCAACCCTCGCCATTTTTGACACTTTCAGATACGGGTTAAACACAGCAAGGGGAAGTCAAGGCTACACCTAAACAATTAATCGTTCAAGTACTAGGTCATTTCAGAGTAATGCACCGTGAAATTATGTTATTCTCCAGAAGAATTTCCATAAAGTTTAATATGCCATGACGCATTCTTTTTCCATTGGAGTTAGTTTTTTTTTTTTAAAGTACATGAAAAGGGGGTGTGGGTAAATGTTGCTGCAGACAAAGCAGGACCCGTTAGGCAGGACTTTCAGTGCAGTAGATGCAGCTGCATGGCTGCTGGAGGAGACCCCATTACAAGGCATGTCCCATCAAAGCACAGCCCGCCTGGTATCTGTGGAGGCAAGTGTAGCGGTCATTAGTCTTGGTGCTTTTTTTACTGTTATTCACACAGGGATAATGAGATTATTGGAATATTTTTTTTCCTAATGAGAATGAGACAGAATACCTTGGTCTCTAAATGATTTAGTCACAGAGGAAACACATTACTCTTCCCTTGATTGCTGTCAAATGCTGGAAAATTGGAATATTATACTGATATTTATCATGATGGGCAATATTTTTCCTGCCTTCTCCGTGTCAAATAAGATGGGGAAAATATTTGTCTGAAAAGCTGACTCCTTTACAAGGTTTGTAAGAAAGGAAGACGGATGAAGATGCAGGATAAGGAACAAGGAGGTGGAGCTTGAAGGAGGATAATTGGAAGATGGCTTTTTGCTATTTCTTCTTTTTTTTTTTTCATCAGTAAAGCTATCCCCTTGTTTTAATTTTCTACAGACTTCTCTTCCAGTTAGCTCACCAGTGCTTGGGGCTAATTAGACATTGTTTAGATTCAGAATAGAAGGTTAATTTTGAGGAGAAATGGGTGTTTGTGTTGGTCTGGAGGTCATTACTGGCAGCTAGTTAATTTGTGTTTCTTGGGAAGGAAGAACATTCTGGGGAGGAAGAATTCCTTCTAGAGGGAAAATAAAATGCTTGCACTCTTAGCCCCAAGCACCTTTCACCTGAGACTTCTCAGCCCAAAGCTTACGTGACCAATATAGACTAATTGGGTGACCTGGTGCACTGAGATTCCATCTAGGTTCTAGGTGGCTCTGCAGCCAAGCTGGACAAAGAAATCCTGAGGATAACACCTGGTCCTGTCTTACCCCCAAACTCATCCAAGAAAGTCTGAAACTTCTGGGGAAAAAAAAAAGTATTAACAAGTACAACACCCCCTGTCATCATTATGTGCTGGCTTTCAGAAAGGAGATGTCACCATATTTCTACAGGATAATTAGGAAATTTTAGGGTTCTCCATGCAACACGTGGAAGAACCTCACAGCATGAGCATTGGTTCTGAAATTTACAGTAGGACTGTTTGTTAGATTCATTCAGGGATCCTGTTATAAATGTAGACATCAAATTGACCCACTGTGGTCCTGATTCCATTAGATGGGGTAAGGGCTTATGCATTTGTATTTTAACAGGCTCCCAGGAAGCTATGACGCAGCCTTGGACATCAACTATGGTTTTTACAGGGAAAGGAGAGGCTCTACTCACATAGGAGAGTGGAGGAGGGGCCAGAAACAAATGTAGAAGACAACGTGGGAATGAATGAGATGCCCAATTGTGGATGTACAACGTGGGCAAACTTTACACCTAGAAATCTTTGGAAGCAGCTTTACATTTCATCATCAGCTCAGCTGTCATTTTGAACCACATTTCACTCCAAGATTAAGGATTGCGTCTTCTTACCAAGAATCCCTGGAAGGAAAACATTCCTTAGTGCCAGGAAAGAGGGCATTCGTTTGGCTTGGAGGATGCTCAAATTCCAACTCATCCATGAAATTCCCCACCCTCTGGCAAAAATCTCTCCTTTGAAACAAGGGTACCTCTGTCGTAAACCTGGTGATGTCTAACTTGCAGTATTGGTATTTGTGTCTATAAGTTAGCCATAATTGAACTACTGGATGCAATTTAAGACCGGAAACCTTGTAGCTCATTCATCTCTGTATCACATCCCTGAGGGTTTCTAGAGAGCCTTGCTTATAATTGGTGCCGTATCTATTTGTACTGAATGAATTAAGTGGACAAAAAGTGCCACAGAGAGAGACCACCTAATGCAGTGAATGGTCCGCTACTGGACCTGTCGTAAACCCTCTTTCTGACTCTTGCCACTTCTTTCTTTTCCTACTCTGATGTCCTCCCCCACCCCCATCATCCCAGGTTCCCAGATAGTGACTTGCCTGTTTCCTTTCCCTCCTCCTTCTCATCCTTATTTCTTTTTTCTTGTGCAGAGTCACCAGTAGAAATGCTATTTATCCCATTATTTGGTCCGTGTTTCCTACTGCTGCTGAAAACTGTGCTGAGGTTTGGGGTTCTAGCATCATTTTTCATCTGAATCCACATGCTTTCCTGGGAGATGAAGGATGGTGTATTCTAGTCACGCTTAGTTAGTTTCCAGATAGCTTGCATCTCACTCCCAGTAAAACCACTTGTTTATAACATATCAATGTATTGACAAGGTCGGAGAGCAAGGCTGTCCTGAGGTGAGATGCAGATTTCAAAGGAGTGAGCACTCATTGTTCCAGTGATTGTTTATTTATTGGCTGTGACATAATTATACTCTTTGGGGTCATGCATTTGCTTCCAGGTTGCTACGTGGTTGTACCCTAGAGATCAGGCCAGGGCAGCGTGTGGTTAACTGAGACTTAAACTCTCAAAGCAATCAGCAAGAACCTCCTAGAGAAGGTGCCATTCTTGCTGAGCGGTACATGGGGAGGATTGGATTCTGACCCTGCTCTGCAGGCTTTCCTGGCTTCCTGGAGTGCTGTGAATACCATGTGGGCCCAATGTGTGGCCTAAATCACAAAGGTAAATGCGAAGCCAATGACTGGGAGCCTGTCCTGGGAAATTAGCACTGGGATGTGTGACAAGCATCACCTACTGAATGTTCCCTGTATCTGGTAAGGACCTGAGCTCCACAATTGCACAGCTAGCGATGAGCACCTGAAGGGTAATGCAGGGATATTTTTAAAGTAAACTCATCTGACCTCTGTACATCCAGCCACAGACAATAGATACCGGGTTCTGTTCTTGATTGGTAAGCAGCCGTTTCCTGGCAGCTTGCTTGAGATCCCTCTGGACCCCTTCGGGGACCCACTGCCATCCTCAGGATCAGGAAGGATGAAACACTGGGGGCTCGTCAATCGTAGCCTCCCCTGTGGGCTCCAACATGGAGACGGATAGGTCTGTGATTTTTTCCAGTTAAAGCATGCTCTCAAGGGTCGGCACAAAACGGGAAACCCAATGGGCTCTGCTGGCCGTGGCATTGGGCAGGCTGGCCCCCTGGCTCGCAGCAGCACTCTGGGCCCTGCAGCAGACCAGGGTTGAGGCTTGGGGTGAGTTTAGTTTGTTGTCTTCCTTGACTGGAGGCTCTCTCTGGGAGAGTGAAGAGCTGATGCAGGAAAATGGCTGAGTGTGGGAGAAATGGGTTTCCATGAGGGCGATTTGCCCAATTCTTTTGCTTTATTTCTTTATACATTTTTAAAGCAGATTCATTGCTGATAAAAGTGCTGGCTAGACAAAGCTCTCTCATGCTGTGCGTATGCGTTTTCTTCTCTTGAATGTTTTGAAATCTCTCTAGGTGTTTTGTCTCTGACATCGGCTGGAGGAGAAACCTAGGCAGCCTGGATTCCCAGTTTCAGTGCTGTATGGGCTCTGCAGTTTGTTGGCCTCCCTGACAAGCCAGCTCCAGCCCTGCAGGCCCCACGCAGCAGGCGTGTAGCACCAGATGGAGGGAGGGAAGGCAGACCCAGCTAGAATCCTCTCGAAGAGGGGCTAGTGAACAGCCCAGGGAGGAGAAAGATGGTGCTGGACCAGTTGGACAAGAGCCCAGCTCTGAGTTACTCTCCGCATTTGGGCAAAATAAAATCACAAATGAGAACAGCAGGGAGCCAAGAACCAGCTGGAGACAAAGGGGTGTTAGCTTCAGGGTGGGGGCTGTGAGACAAGGAAGGCTCTGACGAGATGTTCGAAAGTCTGGCCTGTCATGGATAGCTGCCACTTGAACTCCAGGCCCGGAACGTTGTCACAAGCCCAGGGAGCCTCCCGTCTGCCTCAGCCCAGGACCCGGGGAGACTGAGGAGGCAGGAAAGGCCTTGGGAAACTCCTCCTGTTGGCCCATCTTTTAGCCTTCTCTGTCCATCCCTGGTGGCTTAGCAGGTAGCACCATGATTCTTTAGGCGACTGACAGTAGGAAGGGGAGTGGGAGTGGGAGAGGAATGGGAGGGGGAGATTCTGAGATCCAGGGAGTTTCAGAACACCATCCCCACCCCTGGGACACTGTCTCTCCACCAGCAGCTGAAATGGTCTTTCTGGAGGGTTTGGACCCTCAAAATTTTAAGAATGTCGACTAGAAATAGAAATCAATAGCAGGAGGTGGGCCTCAGCCTGGCCGCCCCTGTCCTGTCGTGCATGCCATTTGCTCTGTCCCGGTCTCGGTTAGCAAATCATTCCTGCTTTCATTCTGACTGAAGTTTTCATCCTGAAAGGTCACGGCATCGCCAGTCGGAGAGCTTCTCCCCGCTGCCTGTTACAGCACGACTCAGAAGATTAAAGCCTCCCTCCTCCGCCTCCGCTCAGAAACGAGGAACACGAAGGGCCATTTAGTTAGTCTTCGCATTAACTGGTCATCATCTTTTGATCTGACTTGAGGCTTCCTAGGCATTTTCCTGCCTGGACAAAGATAGAGAGGGCTTAAAAAAAGAGCCTTAGTGTGTGGAAGAGGCAGGGTTAGGATCTCTTAAGCATAAATAAATATGCATGCACACACACTATATATATGTATATGTATATAGGTATATATTTTTATTGTTATGTTATTGGTATATATTTTATATATACATATACACATGCATATATCTATATTTAAATGATATATTTATGCAGTATTTAAAATATTTGCATAATGCTTTGTATTTTAAAAGTATTTGCATACCTATTACTACATTTGATGTGATTCGCATGACGACCTTGTAAGATACCTATAACATCAGGATCCCCATTTTACAGAGGGAATTAAAGTTCCGAGAGGTTGTGACTTACATAAGGTCACACAGCTACCCAGTGGCATAGCTGGAATTCACACCTGATTGGTTTTTTTTAATGTAAAATTTTATGTTCTTTCCATAAAGGCAGATAGATCACTTTCACATATGAGGTGGAAGAATAGAGGTAGGAAATGTGCTCATAAAAGTGGATCCTTCATCTTTACCTGGTAATGCACTAGAGACTATTTAATCTAATGTAGATCTTAAAATAGCTGTTTATGATAAAAATCATTATTTTTCAGTGTGTAAGTGATAGAACCAGGATTTAAACCAAGCCCCGGGTGACTCTATAATCATACTCTTTCCATTACTCCAGAGAATGGACAAGGTAACACCTAGCTGGTCAGTGGGGTAGAGTAATCCAGTGGGAATGCAATAAGCTTTGCCATCGGAAAGACTTGGGTTGGAACTCTAGGTCTATCATTTATTAGCTCTGGGACCTTGGGCAAGGTCCTCAGTCACTCCGAGACTCAGTTTCCTCAGCAATGATAATGGGATTAACAACATCTATCCTACTATGTGCCATAGAATTAAGTGAGGTAAGGTAGGTCTTTAGTGTCTGACACATAGTAGGTACTTAACACATGATACCTATAAATATTCCTTCTATGTTGTGTCTATATTACTGAATTGGGTGTGATTCCCTCGTCCTCCCTTAGACCATATAACCCAGATAGATCAAGAAATGTTTTCTAAGTAAGAACAGGACATTAATATCCTGGAGAGGACTTTTGAGGCTAAGGCTCTAAGGGAAGAAGAGGAAATCCTGAGGGCGTAGGGGTTCTGAGGATTGCCATTCTTGCTTCTCTCTTCTCTGCATTATCCAATTTTCTGCCCGAGTGAGTGGAGGGTAACAGAAGAGCAAGCACACAGAAGCCCCCAGCAGTGCCCTGTACTCTAACCAGCCCCATGGAGGTGATGTCAGTCATGCCTCCCCCTGGACCACCACCTCCATGCAAGCTTGAGGGGTGGACCTTTGGCTTTTCTTTCCCAAATGAAACAAAAGAAGAGTAGCTTAAGCAGTGTATAGTGGGGTGGAGGAAAATTCCAATATGAAACCTCCTCCCTTCCCAGTACAGCATGGTCCCACTCCCATCCTGCTTTTCCGCTCATTGATGGAGTTGTCACTCACAACCTGTTAGCAGTGACAGAGACAATGCTTAATTTACAAAATAAGGGAGGCACCCCGTGCTCTTCTTTGCAGATGCTGTGTCCTGTGGAAGCTTTAGATTAACAAGGATTTCTGTCTCTTTTTGTTGCTTCGTATTTTAAATTAAGTTTTGTCTTTTTTGTCTTAAAATACAATATCAAATTTCTTCCCTAAGCCCTTCTCTCTCCTGACACATATAGATACTACACCTCTAGGCTCTTGGTACTGTTATTTATTTATTTTTTTTCCCTCTGATGCATGTGACATCTTAATAATTCTGACACCAGGGTGAAGGAATGAAAAAGGAAACAGCATGACAAAATACTTCTGGGCCATTTTGGAATTAGTGATCTTTTTCAGGAGTGATCAATTGCATTACTTAACTGGAGAGCTCAGATTATACAGAGAAGTATAATTAGTGGCAAATGTGGTGAGATATATAAAGACAGATAGGCGGGCCAAGGAATCGGAGCTCATTAATTTTTCCAGGTTCCATCAGGAGGGCAGTTGTTTTACTGCAAGACTCCGTCCAAGTGATTGGAAAGCAAAACAAGCACACTGAGCATTGCCAGTGCCCAAAAGAAAGAGCATCAGTTGAAAATCAGCAGGACTGCATCTGGTCTACCGTAGATTAACAGGCAATTCACTTATCCTGCCTGTGTTCCGGTTTCCTCCTCTGTTAAAGAGGATTAATAATGCCTATCCTTCCTGCCTCCCTTGGAGCTGTTGTGGAGCTTAAACAAACCTTATGAAAGTGGACTTGCTTTGAAAATTAAAAGCCCTATGTGCATGCAAAGGAGGATTAGAAATATTATCACTATTTGAGCTGGATCTTACAGAACAAGTAGGATTTGATTTTCTGGAAATAGATATAAGGGATATCAATTAAAGGATACAGAACAAGCAAGCATTGAACCCATACATTAGTTTGATTTTAGCACAGAATATTGAAACAGAAGAGGAAAAGATTACACCCAAAATGTGGGCTGGAGCAAGAACATGGAAGCTTAGGAGTTTGAGACTTTTTTTCCCCCCCAAAGCAGGAACAACCACTGACTAGTTCTAGTGGAGAATAACATGATCTAGGCAGTTTTGCAAAAAGATGAAGCTGGGAGAGTAGGGTAGAAGGCGTTTTCCAGGGGAATTGGTTAGGAAGTTATGGTGCCTACTAAAGGCTGCCTATTTTAGGGCATTGGGTATGGGAAAAGCATGGCAGGAGAATTACTAAGGCAGAACTCACAGGACTGATTGAAATACCCAGGAAGGAACTGGGGATAAGGTGAAAAAAGGGAGAAATCAAAGATTACTTCAAGGATTGGAATATGAGCTCCTGGGAGGATGGCCATGCCCTTGACAGACTTCTAGAATGCAGATTGAGAGACACTTTGGGGTGGGGACAAAGAGCATAAAAGAAATGTGATAGATACTAGTAGCCGATGTTGATTTTAAGGAGTGGATGAAAACTTCAGCTAAAGTTATTGCTTAAATGGTAAAAATTGTCTGGATAGAGCTCAGAAGAGGGGTCAAGGCATATGGGATTGAGGAACTCTGTGAAGGGAATGAGGAGAGGAGATGGAGGTAAGGTTTTCAGGAAATTTATTGTAAGGTGAAGTGGATGCTTATACTTAACTTGCTCACCAAATTGTCTGCTTCCCTTCAAACACTTCTTACCTTTTCCCAAGGATAATAAGGGAGGCAATATTATCTCCTCTGAGGAAGCAACCTACAAGACACAGACTATGAGAATGTTTGCTAAACCGGGTCCAATCACTAGCATGCCACTCAAGGAAAGGAAGGGATGGCTTCTGTCAGAGTCCACTAAAGCCGTCGTCAGCCCCTCTGGTCTGGAGGAGTCTGGGAGATTACTCTGCCGCTAATTAGAATCACTCTGGAGGGTCAATACCATAGTTTTGATTTCCTGTGACTAGAGCCAGAGAATTAGCTCTTCTCCAAGAATGTGAATGGGCTGTGTGGCTGCTTTGTTAATAGAAAGCTACACTCTTCTTGCCCGGAGTGTTTTTTCAAACCAGCAGCTTCTAGGTATGGAGGAACTATCAACTTGTGGCTTTCTTCCCTGAAACACAGTCATGGGCTTGGCACTGTCATAGGAGGAAGGAAACTAATTGGACCAACAGATTGGAAACTACAGCCACACCACTTTCCATTTCGTGGCTGAAAATTCCACCCCCTATTTGCAATGTCGAAAGTGGTGTCTTTGCTTCGGTATCTCCCAGTGCCTGGGTATTATTTTTATTGCTTTGTTTATATACATGCAAGTGTGAGTGTTGATTTTTGAAATCTCAGACACACGTTTTACAGCAAGAGTATTGGCGTTTCAGAAGTCATTGATGTTTTATGTTGTTGTATCCCAGAGTTGTGGGTCATTGCTGAATAACCTGACATAAACATTATCGGACTTGCAAACCTGTCTTCAAGTGAGATATTCTAAAGCAATATTTATTGCAAAATTATGACCTCAAGGCATCTACATGTAATCCATTTTTAAATCTCATTTTTTTCCCCCTCTGAATCCGTCAATCTAATTAGGCTCACATCAGTATATTATTACGGAAAGTAATCATTCCTTTCTTCTAATAACATTCATGGATAATTTTATTTCTCGTTTCCAGCCTCCTACTCCTGTGGTGTAATTAGTGTCTTTGGCACCTCGTGATGCTCAGAATGAGTTGCAGCTGCTAATTGCTAATTGAAAAATTAGAAACTCAGTTAGAAAAAGGATCTAATTAAAATGAAATTAGATAAAATCCCTTCAAACCAGTTTCTCTCTCTCTCTCTCTCTCTCTCTCTCTCTCTCTCCCTCCCTCCGTCTGTCTGTCTGTCTGCCTGTCTCTCTCTCTCTCTCTCCTTTGTTTTTCTTTTTTCCCCTTCTGTCTTCTTTATCCACCACAGAACTCTTAGGCTGTCAGAAAACTCATGACATATTTTGTGTATGTTTTTCAAAGATCATTTATTTATATAAAGAACAAAGATCAATCAATGATATAATGCCCATTTTGTTTGATAACCTTTTGCCATCTTTCAATGAGCTTCATAATTTCTCGTTCATAGAAGGACCTGTCTTTATTGGTAAAAAACTGAACAAGGTGCTGATTTACAGCCTCATCTGAATTGAATGTTGTACCATGCAAGGAGTTTTGAAGAGAGCGAAATAAGTGGAAGTCTGACTGCACAGCGTTAGGCGAATATGGTGGGTGTGGCAACACATCCTGCCCAAGTTCCAAAATATTTGACGGGTTATCAAACGTGTGTGGTCTCGCGTTGTCGCAATAGAACACAACTCCTTTACAATTAACCAGCTCTGGACATTTCTGGATGATAGATTCATTCAAACTGTCCAATTGCTGATAGTACACATTCGAATTGATTGTTTGGTTCCTTGGGAGGAGCTCAAAAAACACACTGAGAGCATAACCTTCCTCTGATGAATGTCTGCATTTGTTGTCGTTTGAGGCGAATCATCACATCGGGACCAAGACGGTTTGTGCTCCACATTATTGTAAACAATCCACTTCTCATTGCCAGTTATCAGTTGCTTCAAAAAAGGATCGTTTTCCTCACATTTAATGAGTATATTGCAGATGTTTATACGCACCGTCAAATGAACTTCTTTGAGTTCATGCGGAACCCAAATATCTAGCTTGCTTATGTATCCCAGATTCTTCAGGTGGTCACGAACGCTTGAATGATGGATGTTCAATGTTTCTGCAATCTCTTGTGTTGTGTAACATAGGTTTGACTCAATCAATGCCTTTATTTTGTCATCATCAACCTCGGTGGTCCTCCCTGACCGAGGAACGTTGTTGAGATCAAAATCACCAGCATGGAATTTCGTGAACCACATCGTTGGCACTGACGTTCTTGTAGAGCATTGTCACCATAAACTTTATGCAACTTTTCACAAGCTTGATGTGCATTCTTCCCTTTATGGAAGTAAAACAGTAAAATATGGTGAAAATGCACAGTTTGGTCTTCCATCTTTAACTTGTAAAATCTCCAAAACTCAATGAAATCACTCAGTTTTGTTTTAGAATGGAGCTAGAATTGTCAGCTGTCAAACGACATAGCAATAATATAGATGCAAATGACTCTAGTACTTCCAAAAATGAACTAGCACCATCTTTTGCAAATGTGCACCATGACTTTTCTGACAACCCACTATAAGCACTTGCACAGTATATATAACTGCTGAAAGACAAATACCTTTCCATATCAGGCTATACAGTGGCCTTTCAGAGGGAGTGAGTTAGGCACAGGTTCATAACAATTGTAACTTTAGAACTTGGGCCTTCTTCTATTCCAGTTCCATTCATGAGTTTCATCTTACTAATGGGACCTCTAGGCTCTACTCCAGAAGGGCAAGTGTGTAGTAAGCCCCATGTGCTTTTCCTGTGTGTTTGGAAGGATCACTGCCAACCATATGACTATAAGCTATAGAGATCTACCCACTGCTTGTTGCAAATCCACTCCCACCCTCTTCTCTATTACACTGTCCCACTTGACAAAAGGTTATCTAGTAAATGCTCAGCTCTGTAGGAGACACAGAGTAAACCAAGTCCCTTATACCTCCGAAGTACTTACAATCTGTTGAGGAGTCTAGACAGATAAGCATAACAACAGAATAAGAACATATACTCAAGTGCAAAGTAGTATTTCAGACTATATATGATATCTAGTTAAATTCTTCAGATATTTTTGAGCACCTTTTTACTACATGTCAGGCACTGTGCCTAGACATACAAAATATACACCACATACTCGTAGTTCCTACCCTCAAAGAGTCAGTATCCGGACCTATGTAAATAAATGAGTCATAATATTATATGATAAACACAATAATAGCAAATTACAAGTTGTTGAATTACTGCAGAAATATGGGTGATGAATTCTGGTGGATCAGACAAAGGATATCAGGGAACATTTTATATAGAGGAAATGATACCACCATAGGATTCTGAACGATGACTAGGAGTCTACCAGGGAGACAAGCATTTTAGACGAGAAACCTGTTCCATAAAAACAGACACATAAAAAAATATGGTGACTTCTGGAATGATGAGTAATGTGGCATTTCCGAAGCCTAAATTCAGAGGTGCATAGCGTGAGTTGAGGCTGGGGAAGTCAGTAGAAGTTTGATTACAAAGAATCGTGTATGCTTTTGAAGTTTAAAGAAGAATATCAAATATGTGGAAAAGAGTTTCTTAGAGACTATAGGATATAAATGATAATAGGATCAATAAAAGTCTTTAGGAGGGAATCTGTGGTGTGAGAGGAATATCCTACATTTAAAAACAAGATAGGAAAGACTTTGAATAGTTTGACTACAACCAAGGGAAGAGTTTAGGAATAGATAGAGAAAAATAAAGTGCGTTCAGTTTATGATTAAAAATTAGGCAAGGAAGTTTACTTAAAAAAATAAAAATAGGCACTTTCTTTTTTAAAAATTTAAAAAATTTCAGTTACAGTTGACATACAATATTATATTAATTTTAGGTGTACAACATAGTGATTAGACATTTATAGAGCTTATGAAGTGATTGCCCGGTAATTCTAGTGCTCATCTGACACCATACACAGATATTATAATATTATCAACTATATTCCATATGCTGTACTTTGCATCCTCATAACGGTTTTTTATAACTGTCAATTTGCACTTTGTAATCCCTTCACCTTTTTCACCCATCCCCCCAACCTCCCTTCTATCTGAAAACTGTCAATTTGTTCTATTTATGAGTTTGTTTTATTTGTTCATTTATTTTGTTTTTTAGATTCCACATATAAGTGAAATCATGTGGTATTTATCTTCCTCTCTCTGACTTATTTCACTTAGCATAGTACCCTCTAGGTCCACCCATGTTGCAGCAAATAGCCAAATTTCATTCTTTTTTATGGCTGAGTAATATTCCATTGTATATATGTGCACCACATCTTTATCCAATCATCTATTGATGGACACTTAGGTTACTTCCATATCTTGGCTATTGTAAATAATACTGCAATAAACATAGGGGTGCATACGAGTATCTTTTCAAATTAGTGTTTAGGATTTCTCTGAATAAATACCCAGAAATGGAATTTATTGAGGAACCTCCATATTGCTTTCCATAGTGGCTGCACCGATTTATAACCCACCAAGAGTGCACAAGGGTTCCCTTTACACCATATCCTCACCAGTACTTGTTGTTTGTTGATTGATTAATCATAGCCACTCTCACAGGTGTGAGGTGATAGCTCATTGTGGTTTCATTTGCATTTCCCTGATGATTAGTTTTGTTGAGCATCTTTTCATAGGTCTATTGGCCATCTGTATGCCCTCTTTGGAGAAAGTTTGATTTACTATAGGTCCTCTGCCCCCCAAATAGGCACTTTCATTACATGCCTTCCTTTGTCCATATAGAATAAGTCTTTTTTAAAGAAGTGTATGCTAAGACCTAGAAAGCTAAAATAATTTCTCTGAGGTCACACAGATAAGTTGTGACTGAGGGAGATTCCAAGCCCAGGTGGGTCTAACTCCTGAAGCTGTTCTGGAACTCCACGCTCCACCAGGCCACCCCTACAGCCTCCCAACTCAGTCTGGTGTCCATTGTGCCACCTCCCGCCCTCTACAGGTTCTAAAGGAGGCAACTTATGCTCTGCACAGTTGGCAGATGTACTTCTCCTCGGTCCATGGCAGACAGGGAATGGTCCTGGCATTTTTTGACTTGTCAGTTTCTCTTGTTTCCCCCAAAGAGGCAGTCACTACCAAGTGATCTTCAAGCTGGCACTTAGGGGAAGCCCTTCCATCTTTTAAGAATTCTCAGTCAACAAAAACCAAGGAGATAAATGAGAAATAGTGGAGGACTAATGGACCAAGGGAGTATGTCACTGCATGTTATTAGTCAGAAATGACGAATAACAAGAACTCATTCTCCAATAATTTAATGTATCTGGAAAGCTTCTACATGAATAATCTATTTTCTGCTTTAAGAGTGACTGCCCAAACAACTCTTAAAACATTGGTATAAATGTTCTGTTCCTCATAACTTATTCTGATCCAAAAAGATAATGGAATGGCAATTTAAGCCTTGACTTTAAAAAATCCTTCTTTATAGCTAACTTATGTGGTCTGACAATTAAGTTCATGAACTTGTTGCAACAATATTGCTAACCTTTTTTGTTATCAGAGGGATTATTCATTATGAATTTGTACCAACTGGATAAATAGTTAACCAAGTGTACTATTTGGAAGTGCTGAAAAGGCTGCATGAAAAAGTTAGATGAGAACGAACTGAATTTGTCGCCAACGATTCGTGGCTCTTGTATCACGACAATGCATCAGCTCACACGGCACTCTCTGTGAGGGAGTTTTTAGCCAGTAAACAAATAATTGTATTGGAACACCCTCCCTACTCATCTGATCTGGTCCCCAGTGACTTCTTTCTTTACCCAAAGAGAAAGGAAATATTGAAAGGAAGACATTTTGACGACATTCAGGGCATCAAGGGTAATACAATGACAGCTCTGATGGCTATTACAGAAAAAGAATTCCAAAATTGCTTTGAAGGATGGACTAGGTGCTGGCATTGGTGCATAGCTTCCCAAGGGGAATACTTCGAAGGTGACCATAGTGATATTCAGCAATGAGGTGTGTAGTGCTTTTTCTAGGATGAGTTTGCAAACGTAGTTGTCAGAACTTTCATATGTTTTTAATGCGGCATTTCAGCTTACTTCCTGCTAGTTCATCACTACAAACCTGATGTTTTTATTTTATTTATTAATTTAATTTAATTTAATTTATTTATTTTTAAAACAAGCTTCTAAAGCCATTCAAGGAGAGCATGTATGGATTACAAATTTTAACACCCTTGAAAATTGATAGTGATCAGCTTAGGTCTTACGAAATAGATTGGGTAACTTGCCTATTTGCTCAACTATTCCCATGTATATCTTACACAAAATATTGCACAACAACAGAAAAATAATTCAGTGTAACATACCAGGGGGAGAACCATTTTTCCCACTTTGACTTAAACTCTCTCTCCTCTCACATAGGCATCTGTGGAAATCCCCACCCCCTCAGATTCTGTGCTTTAAAGAGGAAAATGAGAAATTGCACATCGAGAAAGACAGAGTATGTGAGGCACATTCATATGCAAAGCATAATTCTGTTGGACAGGTCAGTTCTTCTGGGGGTCAGCTCACTTTCACCTCAACATACCCTGAGAACTGTAGCCAAGATGGCAAAGCTCAATTGCTATTCTGCATTATAGTGAAGGGATTTTCAAAGAAAGGTGCCTTTGAAGGATTCAAGGTGAAAGTCACTGTCAGTTGGCAGAGCTGGCTGTTAGCAGAAAAGGAATTCACTAGGGGATATAAGAAGGGTTGGGGGCTTTAAGTTCTTGATATGGCTAAGCTTCCCATCTCAGAGAAACAGGACATCCTGCTAATTATCTGTCATGTCACCCTGGCTTTTCATAGACACAGGTAATTTCCTTCTCTGGGTTTTTCAAATCCATTTATAGTTGTGAGAAAAAAAAAAAACCACAAAACGCTTCCCATCCTGTCTTTCAGAGATTCTAGGAACAAGAGTAAAGGTGGTGACCAGTGACACAATTTTATTCAAGGACTTTTGAGTATGTTAATATCTTTTCAGGAAGGCAAATGCTCTAACTCAGTTACCACAATATCTTTAACTGAATAGGGGCTGTTTTATAGTTTCTAGCTACCTGGAGGGGGAGGGATAAAAATAGCTAAGGGCAAACTGACTCAAGGGGAATAATCTAGTGCATTGTGAGACCTGGGTACATGTTGCCATGTAGGGTTTGGACAGCCTGGCCCGCGGGGCATCAACTTCAAGTATTCTAATAATCTAAATTCCATTATGTGCAAATACCTGGAATTATTTCACATGGTGTAGAGGTTATAAGAGAAATCATAGGGAAAGGAAATGCAGGGGAATATCACCAAGGGAGGCCTGGCTTGTAGGAGGCCTTGCCAAAGTCTAGAGACTGCCCCTCAACTCTACAGGTTCAGAGACTCAATTTTGTCAATTTCCTGGAGTTCATCAGGGAGACTGATACCATCAGCAGTAACGTCCGAGTATTCAATATGACTGTGTCTGTTGTGTATCCTTCGCAATATTAAGGGATGGCAGAGTCCAGGGCCAAGGAGACAGTGAGACCTTAAAGAGATTATCTGGGTACTGTGAAGCTACTTATAGCTTCATCATCTAGCCCAGGGCCTGGTCCCTAGATTTTGGGGACATTTTGCTAGATGACCAATGACTGCTTACTGACTGAGTGACTGGATGACTAGTTGGGTAGGTGAGGTAGAATAGATGGGGGTAGATGAGTGGAGAGATAACAAACAGACAGAAGGGAAAAAGAGTGAGAGAAAGGAACATAGCCATGGTCCCAGGTGACATTTACTGGACAGCGGTAGGTGCTCAGCACTGTGCTAAGTGTTTTTACATGCTTTAATCACTAAACCCTCATAACAACTCTAGGAGGGTGAAAGGTTGTATGTTCTACTCTATACATGAGGAAACCGAGTTTTAGAGGAAGATAACATGGATAAAGACACCCAAAGAGTAAGTGGTACAGTCAGAATAAATTCCCAAGAGACTAAGGCAGTAAAGATTTTTTATTAGGGCACAATGAGAACTAGAACTTCTAAGCTGATACTACACGGGCCTTCTCTGGGAAGCAGGCGCTCTCCCTCTGGACAAGCTACATGGGAAGCCAACTATAATTAGAAGTGTTCTTGTGGAGGTTAGCCTCAGAATGAGGAAGTGTCTATGTAGTTTCGATGATTCCTATTGTCCAGTGCCTCCCCACATGCCCCTCACAGGGTATGCTCGCCAGGTCAAACCCTCATCTAACTCTTCAGGGCACCTTCTCCCCTAGACCACACTCAGATGAATGGCTCTGTGTCTCTGTGTTCTATGCTTCCATTGCTCATTTTTTAAATTGGACACCACCCTGGAAATCAGAGACGCTTCAAGACCATTTCAGGTATTTCTACTCTGACACACTTTGTGTGGAATGTATAGTTACCAACAGCTACTCTTGTTTCCCTCGTTGTTCAGTTCCTGGGGTGCAACTCAGTGTCATCTACAGATAATGCCTTTTATTTATTTCTCTTGCCTGATTACCCTGGCCAGGACTTCCCAGACTATGTTGAATAGCAGCGATGATTGGGGGAGACCCTGTCTTATTCCTGAATGTAGACCAAAAGGCTTAGTTTTTCAACATTTTATGATATTATAGTAGCTGAGGGTTTCTCCTATATGGTCTTTATTGTATTAAGGTATTTTCCTTCTATGCCCATTTTATTAAGTGTTTTAATCGTAAATTGATATTGTATCTTGTCAAATGCTTTTTCTTCATCTATTGATATAATCGTATGTTTTTCATCTTTTGTTTATTTGGTGTATCACGTTGGTCGATTTGTGTATGTTGAACCATCCTTGTGTCCCTGGGATGAATCCCACCTGATCGTGATGTATGCTCTTTTTAAAGCATTGTTGTATTTGACTTGCTAGAATTTTGTTTAGGATTTTTGCATCTGTATTCATCAGCGAGATTGGTCTGTAATTTTCTTTTTTTGTGTTATCCTTACCAGGTTTTGGTGTCAGGCCTCATAAAATGAGTTAGGAAGTATTGCCTCTTCCTTCAATGTTTTGGAAGAGTTTGAGGAGGAGAGGTGTTAGATCCTCTTTGAGTGTTTGGTAGAATTCACTCGTGAAGCTATCTGGTCCTGGACTTTTGCTTTTGGGAAGGTTTTGGATGACTGATTCAATTTCCTTACTGTTGATTGGTCTATTTAGATGATGTATTATAGAATTATACACATGAAACCTATGTAATTTTAGTAACCATTGTCACCCCCATAAATTTTAATTAAAAAAGAAATAAGTCAAGTTAATGCTAGGTAGGTGGTGGGGCAAGGGGAAGGGCAGTGACTTGTTCAGCTGGATGGGCCGAGTCTCCTGATCCCAGCCTGGTGTCTTCCCTCTGTGTTACACCCTCCAGTTGAGTGAATTACCATAATTGCACAGAATCTTATATCTATCAAATTAAAGTTGTTTCTAATGAGATGTGTCATGGTTTTTTACATGCTCCGTGCGTTCACTGGAACATGGGATTTCTCAGCTCTAAAGGCTTTATGCCTATTTTCTCTGATCTTCTCCAGCCAGGGACCCACCTCCAGCATGTGGGCTCCTGGCACTGGTCTGCCGAGTCTGAGTAGGTCTTGTCTCCTGGCTTAAGTACTTTGGAAATTCGACTATAGATCATATAAATGACCCCTCCTGTGAAATAAGCAGACACCATGTGGATACATCTCTCAAATCCACATACCTTTCTCACACATTTATTTTGACAACAGTGTCAAGATTACTAGGTGTTTTGGACACCTGTCAATCATACAGTTAATCATAAATACTCCCTGATGTCAGAAGACTCTTCCACATGCCCTTCCTAACCTTGCAGGACTTTAAAGGCAAATTAATAACACCAGATGTCCTAGGAAGGCCGAGAGTGTCTTTGGAGATTTTTTTCCCCCAATGAGGAAGCTAGATAAAAATATGACTACAATGGGGGACAACTGATGTATCACTTTCTGCAAAAACAAACAGCTATTTTCAAGGGCTTTTCCACTTTAGGGAGGAACAGAATCCATTTGTTCCATGACGGGTATTAACAAACAAAGCCGTTCTCCTACTGTTCCCTTATTCACACACACTCACACGCACACTCACACATGCACACACACATACTTCTGGTGGAAAGCCTGAAAACTAATCAAGACTGACCTTATACAGATAAATAGGCCTTGCCATCGTTTTTTCCCCATATTTTTTCTATTTCTGGGTAATGTGTCCCATAAGTTTTTCAAACACTTCATCATCTGCTTATTTTCTGTTTGATTTGCCCCCTTCTCTGACTAGCAATTTCACCGGCGCAGCTCAAAATTACTTTTAATAGTTTCTTTTAACTCAATTAAAAAACCTCCCCTTCTGCAATCCTTTCATACTAGACTTGGTTTTCTCCTAAACTAATCTCTGTGGTAGCAAATTAAGGTCAATATATATTAAATATGCCACCAATCAGAGTTTATAATGAGAATCCTTCCATTTAATAGTTTTATTTTAAATTAAGTGGAATGATCAATGGGAGGGATTCAGAGCATTAAAGATCATGGTTTAAATCCTCCCAGCCAAGAACAGGCACCTTCAGACATTTCTAGGTTAGCACAGTCTGAGGTGCGTTGCCTCAGAGTGAATGAACACATCTCACCCTGTCTGTGGGTTCAGGACATGCCTGAATGTGTACAGGACCCCAGGGCAAAAGTATCAAACAGAGACTCACATGCCATGTGTCTTATATATTTAAATATTCTAAATGAAGCTAACAAACTGAAATGAAATATGTTCTAAATTGTCTACATTGACCATTGTATCTAAGTAATACCCCGAGGACCAGGTGTACCTTTAGGATTCTTAGACTCCTCAGAGTTCTGTTCTTAAACATCGTAGCAGGGGGGCGCGGGGAGGCCTGGCCCCTGACCTGTGGTCCTCCCTCTGTGTCCTTCACTCCTGGCTCTGATTTGCACTGCAAGGGCCCTTGTAGCATTCATGTGAACACCTTGGTCTGCACATCAAAGCTCTGTCCAGTCTTCACCACCAAACCCCTCTCTTCCCCTCAACTTGAGGTGCAAGCACAAAGAACAAACACCTGGGGAGGAAGTTTACCTGGGTTCCAGAAGTTAACTCCAAGTGGATTGGCTAGGCAACTGGGGGGCCTAGGTACTCTGGGTTGTGGTTGGGGGCACACACTCTGGGTTGACATGACCCCTTGGCCCCATGGACTTCTTACTCTGTCAGGTAGGCAGCACTGGAGTGGGACACAGAGGGACCCTCTAAAGTGTGGGGCCCCACATAGGGGTTCCTCTTGTGGGGTCAGATGGTAGCAGTGGTTTTAGAAACTCAGTGGAGTTTGGAGAAGTTAATATGAGAAGAATCAGAGCTGACACCAAATTATTACTTTAAGGATATTTCCATCTTATTTTTATTAGGCAGTTTCCATTATGATAAGCAATAACCATTTTTATTAAATTAATAAGCATTATACACTCTCAAGAATTCTCATAAATCATTCCGACTGCTGCTGTTTCAGCTACATGAAACAATCCACCAACTCTGTAGTGTCTTCTCCTCTCCTGTACCTGTTCACCCCAGCCCACAGCACTAACAACACGTGCGCATGCGCACACGTGCAAACACATACCAAGTGTCAAAGACAAGGTTAACCTAAATTGAGCCTTAAAGTATAACTCATAAACGAGTAAGGTAGGTTTTTCTGAGCTTGAATTGCTCTGAAAAACCCTATTTCCACCTCTCTCCTTTTGTAGAAGGTAAGAGAGGTAAGGTCAAGAGAAAGAAGTGACTCACCAGTGTTTTGTTTGCTGGCCCTCATTTCTTCAGAGCTCACTGGAGCTGTGAAAACAGGAATATTGGGGCTACTGACAGGGTCAATTCTGGGGAAGGGAAAGTAGTCAACTCTTCTTTTCCCCCTGCTTTAGAAAACTTCCGTTTATTCTTGGGGTAGGTTAATCAGAAGGACTGGAAATGTTTCCACTTGACTTTGGAAGAGGAGACTGGTAGTGTGTTTCTAAGAACTGAACCATTCTTACCCCTAAAGGAGGGTAAATATTTTTTTAAAGGATGATAGAGGTAAAATTTACAGAATAAAATTCACCAGTTTTAAGAGTACAATTTGATGAGGTTTGACACGTTTATAGTCTTATCTACTAGCACAGTCATGACACAGACCGTTTCTATACCCCCAAACTCTATTTTCCCTTTTGTTGTCAATAACTGCATGTACCCCCAGCATCCATCAAGTGATCAGCTCTGCCACTATTGTTTTGCCTTTTCTAGAATTTTATATAAATGGAATCATATAGAGTACAGACTTCTGTGTTCAGTTTCTTTCACTTCTGAGATTCATCCATGTTGTTGCATATAATAGAAATCCATTTTTTAAAATTGTTGAATAGTATTTAATTATAGGGATACAGCACAATTTGTTTATTCATTCATCAGTTGATAGACATTTGGAGTTTTTTCCAGTTTTTGACTGAGAAAGGAAAACAAATTTAAAAAAGAGCATCCCCTGGCATTTGAAAGCTGGCCTGGCACTCACAGCTCGGTCATGTTATTCTCCTATTGGATGTAAACAATCTCACAAAATAAAAATCTTAGACAAGGTTACTCTGAGACCATGATAGACTGAGAGTAAGTCCACTTCATAATTGTGTCTAAGTACAGACAGAAGCAATGACATTTGCTCCCTACAAAATACTAAGCATCCCCCTCTTGGCTAAAATGAATGACTGCTACTTTACTATTGGGTCTTCGGAAAAGTCATGACATATTTTGTCTGTTTTTCAAAGGTCATTTGTTTATATAAAGAACAAAGATCAATCAATGATATATTGCCCATTTTGTTTGATAACCTTTTGCCATCTTTCAGTGAGCTTCATAACTCTTCGTTCATAGAAGGACCTGTCTTTATTCACAAAAAACTGAACAAAGTGCTGATTTACAGCCTCATCTGAATTGAACGTTATACCACGCAAGGAATTTTGAAGAGAGCAAGACAAGTGGAAGTCTGATGGTGAAAGGTCAGGTGAATATGGTGGGTGTGGCAGCACATCACATCCAAGCTTCAATAATTTTTGATGTGTGATCAAACTTGTGTGTGATCTCGCATTGTCGCGATGGAACACAACTCCTTTACAATTAACAAGCTCTGGACATTTCTGGATGATGGATTCATTCAAACTGTCCAATTGCCAACAGTACACATTTGAATTGATTGTTTGGTTCCTTGGTAGGAGCTCGAAAAACATGACACCTTTAAACTCCCACCACACTGAGAGCATAACCTTGCTCTGATGAATGTCTGCTTTTGATGTCGTTTAAGGCGAATCATCACGTCAGGACCAAGACCATTTGCGTGCCACATTGTTGTAAACAATCCACTTTTCATCACCAGTTATCAGTCACTTCAAAAACAGATCATTTTCTTCATGTTTAATGTGCATATTTCAGATGTTTATACGCGCCGTCAAATGAACTTCTTTGAGTTCATGTGGAATCCAAATATAGAGCTTGCTTATGTATCCCAGCTTCTTCAGGTGGTCATGAACACTTGAATGATGGATGTTCAATGTTTCTGAAATCTCTTGTGTAGTGTAACATGGGTTTGACTCAATCAATGCCTTTATTTTGTCGTCATCAACCTCGGTGGGCCTCCCTGACCAAGGAGAGTCGTTGACATCAAAATCACCAGCATGGAATTTTGTGAACCATCGTTGGCACTGACATTCTTGTAGAGCATTGTCATTGTAAACTTTGTGCAACTTTTCAAAAGCTTGATGCATGTTCTTCCCTTTATGGAAGTAAAGCAGTAAAATATGGTGAAAATGCACAGTTTGGTCTTCCATCTTCAACTCTTTGTAAAATCTCCAAAACTCAACCAAATCGCTCAATTTTGTTTTAGAATGAAACTAGAACTGTCAGCTGTCAAATGACATAGCAATAGCTTAGATGTGAATGACTCTAGTCCTTCCAAAAATGAACTAGTGCCATCTGTTGCAAACATGCGTCGAGACTTTTCCGAAGACCCAATAATGACAGCTGTATGCCTGTCTGCCCTCTCTATAGATTTAATATTCAGATACCCAATCCTGGAATGGCCTTCACTTCTGACAACACCAATGTAGAGTCAACCCCTACTTCTTTAAGCTTCCCCCCAAATTACCCAATCAGAGTCCAGATCCTACAACAGTTTCTTTTCAATGCAAGGTTTCCCTGGGTATGTGTTCTCCCTCACTGCAATGGGTAAAAAACCCAACTTGTTCAATTATGAGTATGTTCCAGTGGACTTTTGACTGGACAACTGTTACTTGAAACGTTCATGTACAAGTCTTTGTGTTTACATATGTTTTCCTTTCTTTTGAGTGAATTTAGGGATGGAATGGTTGATTGTGTTGATAAGTGTATACTTAACTTTATAAATTGCCAAATTAAAAAGAAATTCCAAATTGTTTCCCAATGTGATTGCAATATGTGTTCCTATCAGCAATGTATGAGAGTTAAGTTGCTTTGCATCTACCCAGCAGTTTATGTTTTCAGTCTTTTCAATTTGACCACTTCAGTGGGTTGTCCTGTTATTCCATTATGATTTTAATTTTCGTTTCTCTGTTTACTAGTGTTAAGTATCTTTTAATATGCTGATATGCATTCATTTATCTTTGGTAAAGTGACTTCAAATCTTTTGTTATTTTTTAATTGTATTGTTTGTCCTCTATATTGTGTTAGAATAATTGTTAGAGTTCATTATCTATTTTGGATTCAAGTCTCTTGCCAGTTTTAATTTGCTAACAATTTCTCCTAGTTTGTAGTTTACCTTTATGTTTTCTTAACAATTTCTGTTGAAGAGAAAAAGTTTGTAGAGCAAACTTTTAAAATTTTGATAATATGTATTTTATCAATTTTTTATTTTTTGGTTTGTACTTTTTATGTAGTAAGATATCTTGGCTTAACATGAGTTGATAAATATTTTCTCCTATTTTTTTTTTTTTGTAGAAGCCTTCTTAACCCTGTGTGTACTTTACATCTATAGCATATTTTATTTCATGTTTAACCACATTTTAATTGCTTCATAGCCCCAGATGGCTAGTGGAAACCAAAGTGGACAGTTCAAGATATGTATCAATCTTATTGATCTTTTCAAAGAATCAGCTTATAATTCTTTGATCTTCTCTACTGTTGTCTTGTTTTCCACTTCACTTATTTCTGCTCTCATATTTTTTACTTTTACTTTTCTGCTACATTGGGTTCAAAGCTTTCTTTTTTGTCTAGTTTCTTAAGGTAGAAATTTATGTAATTGATTTAAGATCTTTTTTCACTTCTATAAAGCTTTATGCATAAATTCTGATATATTTTCCTATTATTTACATATATTTCAAAGTATATTTTGATCTTCCTTTTGATTTGTTCTTTTATCCATTTGTTATTTAGAAGTATTTGTTTTGTTTCCAAATATTTTGGGGTTTTCTAGGTCGCTCTTTGTTATTCATTTCCATTTTTATTCTGCTGCAGTCAGAGAACATATGATTTTAATTTTCTTAAATATATTGATGCATGTTTTATGGCTGAAAATATGGTCTATCTGGTGAATGTTCCATGTATACATGAGAACAAGAGTATTCTACTCTTATTGGGTGGAGTAGTCTATAAATGCCAATTAGGTCATGTTTGTTGATGTTCAAGTGTTCTATATCCTTATTTTCCTGTATGTGTGACTAGTTATTATCTCAATTACTGAGTGAGGAGTGTTGAAATCTCCAACAATAATTGTGAATTTTTCTATTCTTTCAATTCTATCAGTCTTTGCTTTATGTATTTTGAAGTTCTGTTATATGCATACACATTTAGAAAAGTTATGCCCTTACAATGAATTGACCTTGTTATCACTGTGACCTATCCTTCCTTATCCTGGGAATATTTCTAGTTCTGAAGTAGACCGTGTTTGTACTAACATAGCGATTCAAACTTTCTCTTTACTAGTGCTTGCACAGTATATCTTTTTTATCTGTTTACCTTAAACCTATGTCTCTGTACACAGGTAAGTACCTTATACACAGCATACAGTTGAGCCTTGCTCTTTTATCCACTTTTATAATTTCTGCTTTTTAATTGCAATGTTTAAAACATTTACATTTAATGGAGTTATCAATATAGTTGAGTTTAAATCTACTATCTTGCTATTTCGTTTTTATTTGTCACATCTCTTCTTTGTTCCAGTTCTCCCATTTTCTGTCTTCTTTTGGATAAATTCAATTTTTAAAAATAATTTCATTTTATGTCCATTGTGGGTTTATTACCCATAACTCTGTTTTATTTTTTTAATTTTTTAGTGCTTGCTCTAGAATTGCAATATACAGTTTTAACTTATCACAGTCTACCTTTAAGTAATATCAAATTATTTCATAGATAGTGTAAGTATCTTACAATGCTGTAGTTTCTTTCTCCCTCTTGTCTTTTCTGCTATTTTTGTCATTTATTTTATAACGTGTCTTTCTTTTCCCCCTCTAGTTTTTTTGAAGATTTTCTCCTTACCACTGGTTTTCAGCAATTTTGTCATGATACACCTTGGAGGTTTTCTTTGTCTTCTACTTGAGTTTTTTTTTTTTTAACTTGCTATATCTATGTGTTTCTATTGTTCTTTAAAGTTGGGAAACTTTTGACCATTATTTCTTCAAGTATTTTTCCATCCCTCTCCTTATCCATTTAAGACCACTATCATACACACTGTTATTGTTCCATTAACATTGATGCTCTGTTCATTTCTTTTTAAAGTTTTTTTTCCTCTTTATGCTTTATTTTATTTTATTTCTTCTAGTTTACAAATCTTTTCTCCTGCTCTGTCTAATCTGGTATTAATTCCAACCAATGTTTTTTTCATTTCAGATACTATATTTCTTATTTTCAGAAGTTCATTTGGATTAAAAAATATTTTCAATTTCTCCCTTTATCATGCTCATTTTGTGCTTTACCGTTTTGAACTTATGTAGCATATTTATGATCACTATTTTAATGTCTTTGTCAATTAATTCTGGGTCTGTTTTAAAAAATGGAATTTTTTTCTGGCTATGGTTCATAGTTGCCTATTTGTTTTCATATTTTTGACTGAATGCAGACATTGTGATTTCTATTTTTTGGGGTGTTAAATTTTGTTATCTACTTAAAGGGATATTGCAAGGTGGAAATTCTATAGAGTGCTCAGGTCTCATGACAGATGAAGATGGAATGTCCCCAGTTTTCCAATGTAACTATGTGGCATAAATATGAACTACCAAACTGGTGGCTCTGTAAGAAACCACTTAAAAAGGTGCTGAGATTATTGAACACACTGTGAGCTAGCCTAGAAGGGGGACATATGTGTCAGATATCTTGTCTGCACAATGTGTAGATGTCAACCAAATTATTGTTGAATGAGTGAATTAAATAATAAATCTGTTCTACTTTGAGTGGATAAAGAACACTTAGCGAAAACATTTTTTATGCTTGCAACCTATTTTGTCTCTTTTTTCCCTCTGTAACTCAAATTAGTGTTAGACAACTTCAGGCAGAGCAGATCCTTTACTGTTGAACAAAGTATGGCATCTCGTTTTCCTAGCACCCTGTCTCCTGGAAGCTAAGTGCCCTATTCCTCCTTTGCTTCATTGGGTGGCTGTGAGGATGAAATGAGATCCTTCATCTAGATTCATTACACCCAGTGTCTCTGCCATAAGAAGTACTTAATGTTGGTTGGATATTAATTTTCTGTGCTCCTCATGAGTGGTTTTCACTTAGGCATAGCTCAAACTCCAAAATTACTTTTAAAAAAGTTCCCTTTTATATCAAGAGGTCCTCCTTGTTTCTGTGTCATCAGTGGTGTTGGTGGTGTGGGCGGGGCACTAAAATGAAGAAAATAACTGTACTGAGGGGTAATTTATTTCCTCCTCTTCATAAGATTTTTGTTTTTAAAAGAAGACTTTGTTAACTCCAAGGAATGCAGCTAAATACATATGCCCTTAGCAAGTATGGGTTGGGGAATGGCCGCCTCTTTCATGAATGTTCCAAGTTAGGAAAATGCAGTGGGTAATACTTATCCAGGCTTATTTGGCTTCTCAATTTAAGCACTGAATAAATCTAATCAATAATATTACGGTCAGGTTTAATTTCTACAACTCCTCGAAGTCAAATACCAGGTCTCTATGTTGTCTTTGTTGAAAACCATTGGAAATCAAATACTTGGAAAACATTGATGACAACTAAGTTCATAGTATTATTACAGTGAGAAATATTTGCCTGATTTAGAAAGGGGTGAATGGAGGCCGGGCGATTCTTAGTTAATCTAATTGGTAAGACAACATGTAAACGTGAACCCTTGCTCCTAGACCACATTTGCTGGCCCTAGACCCCTCCTTGTTTAGGTTATCAACTGTGCAGTGAACACTCCCTCATGTTCCCAGCTGGGTGAAAAAGTGGGTGCTGGTGGAGCCCAGCTGCTAAATGCAGCGAGGCCCTCGAATGTTTATGACTTCTCAGAGAGTAGTCACCTTTTTTTCCTCGTTTGAGGTGGATAAACCACAGGCAAACTTTGGCGTGGCCCTCCTATGCAGTTGCTTGCTTTGGGGATGTCTTGCTCACTAGTAATTTTAGCAGTGCTTCGCCAGGCTGTGCAGCCAAGCAGAAATACCACACTCTTTGCGAAAACCTGAGGTCAGCACAATTTCTTCCCAGGGAAATTGTAACCTTTCGTGCTGAGATTGGGATGTCTGAATGAAAGAAAGGGAGAGAAAAAACAGTTTCTGGGGTCCCCTAAGCCCTTACCTCTTTCCAGAATATTAGAGCTAAGATCACAAGTTCATTCTTGGCAGAAGGGCAGGCTCCCATCTCTCCAGGCTGCTGAGAGAACTCAGGGTCTTTTACAAGTCACACGGCCAGGGACATTTACATCCAAGTGATACACGCTTTTGGGTTCCCTGATGTCTTACTCTTGCCTCTGTGACTTTGTATGAGTTCATTTTTCTATTTGGAATGATTTGCCTTCTCTACACCATTTAAGATTCAACTCTTCAAAAAAATGTTTCTTGAACTTCACGTTTCACAAGTACCTCTTTCTCCCCACCAGCTCTAGACAGTTGAACATCTTTGCTTTTACAGCCTCCAGAGTTTGTCTCCAACACAGAGAGCACATAGGACTGTATTAAAGTTTTCCATTTATGTGTCTGTGTCTTCCATGGCTCCATGAGCAAGGAACATATTTTATTCATCATGGTCTGGAGGTCTCAGGGTTTAGCTCAAAAGCTTTTGAATCAGAGACATCCAGACTCAAATCTATTGGGTTGTCAGAAAAGTCATGACGTATTTTTTTCTTTTTTTCGTTGCTAAAATGGCATCGTGGCTTTTCCGACAACCCAGTATTCTGTCTCTTACTGTCTTCCTGAACTTCATTTTCTCTTCTTCAAAAAGAAGGTCATGATGTCTTGAAGGTGAATATATATTTCAAAAATATAACATAATTTCTTAGTTTGTTACAGGAGCTTATGTTTTATTGAATGAATGTTTGCTGAACATCAAGACCCTCTTTGAAAAAGAAGAAAAGATGTCACAACAGATGCATAGGTTGAGGGGAAAATATAAGACAGAAGAAAGTGTAGACATAAAGCAGCCAGTCTTTTGGTGACATGAGTACAGGAGGTGGTTGTGAGATGTTATAGACTGATTCTAAATATTTATGTGTGCCAGGTCCTTCATGGTGCAATTGGCTAGGTGGTACAAGACCTTCTTGTCAGCCCTAGCCTTCTCGCCTGCTGCCTGAACCCCCACACTCCTCTTGCATGGCCCTCAGTCATTGCCTGGAATTATTAGGTTTTGTGGACAGATATGGTTTCAAAATAAGAGAAAGAGCTTTTCTCTTTTTTGTTTGGATCAAGGCTTAGCCATATTACCTGGATCCTGCCCTTCTCTTGGAGTGTTTGGAATGTTTACCTTAGTTCCAGTGGATTTCCATTTGTGCAGAAACATGTTACCCATATAGGCCTATTGCATGTTTTTCTTCACCTGTCTGAAGGAAAAACACAAACAAACTGAAGGCTTTGTCAGGCCATGAGCATACCCGAGAAAGTATCAATTTAAATGGGAAGATTTCTGAGGCGGGAGATGAAGTAGTGGCTCTCAATGTTCTGCTGCTTTAGGTACACACTGGATAGCATTCCGTGAAGATTTCTGGCACTCTAGCACACATTTTTTCATGTGCTGTTTCTTTTCATTCTCACATCATTGTGAGGTAGGTACTATTATTGCCGTTTTGTAGAAACGGAGTCCCAGAGGTAAAGTGACACACCCAAGGGCACACAAGAGTTAAGTGAAAGAGCCAGGGTTTGAACCCAAGTCTGCCTGACTGTCAAGTTCAGCGTCTCTCTCTTCACTTCAGCTGTTTCCTCAGTGTTGAAACATACTTTGCCCCCAAAAAAGTACAAACGCTGAGCAATAGTACATCCCTCAATTTCATAAATTTGGGGAGCCATCGACTCACTTGTGAATCTGACAAAAGCTCCTAGGAAAAAAATGTATATATGTATCGAAGGTTATGTCTAATTTCTAGGATTAATGGAGCCCTGAGTATCATCCATGGGCCTCAGGTTGAGAATCCCTGATCTGGCCCAAATCATCAGTTTCCTTATGAAGAAGCCAACACCAAGAGAGAGGGAAAGGAAATATTTAGTCAGTCGCCCATGGCTAGAACCCAGGCCTTTCAAATCTTAGTCCACTTTTATTTTACTATTTGATGAGCTCTCTCACACTCAAGTGTACCCTGAGGGGAGGGAAAAACACATTGAGGAAAAGAATGAAAGTCAAGGCGAGGGAAGGTAACTTCTGTAATGACATAAACCTCATTTTTTAGGCCCAAATTACTGCTGGCTGTGAGCGCCCTGGCCACCATGTGGAGGCAGAGCATGCGGCGATTTCAACTCCTTCGGCTGTTTCTTAGCCCAGGAAGCCTGAATTCTCAAGGCACTCCATCGACTACCGAGCAGCTTATACATAGAGAGGATCTGTGACATCAATATTCTAGCCTGGCCTCACACCCTATAGATCAATGGCTTGTTCTTATCTGACAGCATCCACTGACATATTTCCCTGGGATCGAAGAAGGAAGAGAAAAAAATTGCAGGTGGGATTTGCAGCTGACTAGCATATTGTGTTTTTATTGAAAGGCTTTGCTGTTCCCACATTGTCTGGGTCCCCCAAATCCACACAGTCAGGGGTCTTGGCTTGCATGGGAAGGCCCTGTCAGTCAGCTTCTGTTATGTCACATTAGTTGGCTCCTTACCTCATTGGAATATCTTCAAGGGCTCTGAGTCTTACGGAAATTCTGTATTTTTATGAGAGAAAAAAGCAGAGGAAATCCATGCCGCGTGTAAATGTAGCTCCATATACAGACTTGCCCAGGGTACTTTTAGGATGGACTGCATATACTGTTAGGTTTAGAATCCATAAAAGGGGAAAAATCCATGAAGGTATATGGTAAGTTTGATTAATTGCACAAGAGTACCTCTCAGGTAAAATCAACTCTTAGAAATTTTTATTGAATATGTACCTGGGACTATTAGGTGATGGGGATGTAAGATGACTAAGAATCAAGGCATTCAATGGAATATTATTCAGCCCCAATAAAGAAGGACAACCTGCTATTTGTGACTAAGTGGATGGACCTTGAGTATGTTATGGTAAATGAGATAAGTCAAAGACAGGTACTGTATGATATGACTTACATGTGGCATCTAAAAAAGGACAAACTTGTAAAAAAAGCAAGTAAAATGGTAGTTCCTGGGGATGGGGTGCGGGAGGACAGGACAGATGTTGTGTATTACAAGTTTTCTACTCCAGACTTGCAAGGAGTAGGAAATAAGCCCTAGGTTTTTAATGTACTGCACAGTGAATGCAAACACAAATATTATATTACAGTCATCAAACTTGCTAAGAGACTAGGAAGTTAATAATCCCAACCACTGAAAACAAAAGATAATTAAGAAAAGAATACAGATGCTAATTATCACTACAATGGCAATCCTATTACAATATATCAATGCATCAAATTAACATGTTTTACACCTTAAATTTGCACAGTGTTATATGTCAAATATATTTCAATTAAAATAAAAAAAAGAGTCACGGCATCATCTATCAATCCATCCATTCTTTCAGGGGAAAAAGAATTATTCTAGGGTTTCTTCAGAAGCACAAAAGAAATAAATGTTAATGAAATGAAATGATTAGCTAGGAATCATTTAATCCTGAAGGAATTGGCCATTCAGCTGAATTTTGAAATGGAGTGTGGGGGGGTGCTCTGGATAAGTCAGAGACTGAGGCAGGGTGACTGGGGCATTTATTCAATGCAGAGGGCATATGAATCACGCACCCGGGCATGGAAGCATTAACTAGCATGGTTGGTTTACTTCACATCATAGGAGTAAAGAATGTGTATGGTAGACTAGTGGGGGCAGAGAAGGAAGAGGCTAGAAAGTTATTCAGGGGCCAGATCAGAAAGAATTTTATGTGCTAAGCTAAGGAGTTTGAACTTTATCTTGAAAACTAAGGGGAGCTATTGAAAGATTTTAATAGGGGTGAGTGGAAGGATTAGATTTACGTTTTAGACATATTACTCTGTCTATAGGGAGGGAGGAATGTGTTGGAAAGGGGCCAGTTTCGAGGCTGAGAGATGAGTTAGGAGGCGATTGCTGAAATCCAGATGGTATCCAGAATAGAGCAGTAACAGTTGTTAAAAAGAGGAAGGCATATATATTAAAAAAAGATATTTAAGAGGTAGGCTATAAAAGACGTGAACTGTTTGTATGTGGAGATGAAAGGGAAGGAAGAACTACGGAGTTTGCTTTGGGCAATTATTTGTATGGCCGTGCCATTCACCAAAATAGTGATTACCTCCGAGCAGCACATGGCAGGGCATTAACTAAGGCAAAGTAATACTTTCTAAGATGTTTGAATGTGTAGTTGGAAGAACATTCCAGTGGAGATACCAAAATTTTTAAAGTTACACGATAAGGGGGGCAATATATATCGACTCTAAGAGTCTCATCTGAGAACCAAGACTAAAGTAACTTGCTGGTTGACTAACTGGGAGATACATATGGGGGATAGGAGGGTAAATGGAGACAATGCTGGTCCAGGCCTCTAGGAAGCTGCTGGGGACATGCACCCAGGATACCCTTCAGGTCCCATGTGGAGATAAGGCCAAAGGAATCTGCCATTTTGAGAAAAACTCCACGACTTTTTTCCAAGGCAACTAAGGATAGACCTCCTTCTCTCTGACAGCTAAATAACCTGGTACTTCCCCACTTAGACTGCCCTCCAGAGCATCATATCAGATGGCGTGTGTGTGTGTGTGTGTGTGTGTGTGTGTGTGCGCACATGTGTGCATGTGTATGCATATGTGTACATAGAAGGTGGCTGCTGGAACTAATCTCTTATTTATAAAATTGATCCGCTTTCCAAAAAACGTTGTATTTTTTTGAAATGCCATTTTGTGCAACACACTTTGAAGAATAAACAACAGGAAACAGTTATAGAACAATAAAATGTGGCATGTAACCTGGAATGAAATTGTGAGTTACGGATGATAAGAATTACAGAAATCCCCTGGAAGGACTTGGGCATACTGGGCTGGAAGATCAGAGCTGAAAAACCCGTCAAAACTCACCTCTACAAGTTACTCACCTCCACGGTACCTCAGTTTCCTCACCAGTGAAAATGAGGATGACATACAGACGTCAGAGAAGTCTTGCGAAGATTGAGTTAATATACGGAAATACAGAAAAGTGCCGACATTGCTACCATTACTATAGTTACTTTTCCAACCTCTCTAGCAGCTAGGGCAGGAGGCCATGACCTACATTCTATGAACCAGACTATTCACTTCACATGCTGGCAAGAAAAAGCAGGAGTTACCCTCCCAAAACTCTTTTTTAGTTACTATTAAGTGGCTGCAACAGCAGCAAGTGTAGTTTCTGAAGACATCAGTGGATCACGGGTGCTTCCTGTCAACTACCCAATATCCTTCTGACAAATTTATGTTCTCTTTTATCATCTGGTGTCAATTTCTTCCAATGAATACTGACTCGTTAAAGAGGCCTTATTATTTTGGGGCTCGTAGCAATTAAGATATTTGTTCAAGGTCAAGTGGCAAGGAGCAAGTATATAGTGAATGAAACCAGGATGCTAACCCAGGTGTTTCTTGTGCTAAATCCTTGGTCTTCATCCACATGCAGTTCTGCCTCTGAGACTCATAGAATCCCAGTGTTTATGAATATGAAGAAGGTATGTAGTCCATCAGTCAGTGTAGGAATCCCTTCCTACACTGTCCTAACTGGTAGTCATCCAGCCTCTGATGACCCTGTCTATATAGGGGCGTCACTATCCTTTAGTTCAGTCAATTGTCAGACACCTTTTTGGTTGCCATTCTTCACACACACACACACACACACACACACAGACTGCTGGATCAAAATAGATAGCTTTTGGTACAGGCTGTTGTATTTGTTTCGTGTGGCTGTTGTGCCACATTACAAAAAACTTGGTGGCTTAAAACAACAGAATTTTCTTCTCTCAGAGCTTCTAGAGGCCAGAAGTCTATAATCAAGGTGTTGGCAGGGTTGGCTCCTCCTGGAAGCTCTGAAGGAGAATCTGTTCATGCCTGTCTCCCAGCTCCTGGTGGCTGCTGGCAACCCTTGGTGTTCCTTGGCTTGTAGCTGCATCACTGTCACATGGTCTTTCTCTTCCATCTGTTTCTCCTCTGTGTCTGTGTATCAAAGTCTCCCTCTCCTTTTTCCTAAAGACACCAATCACTGGATTAGAGGCCAACTGAATCCAATATGACCTCATTTCAACTTGATTAAAAATGGCAAAAACCTTATTGTCAAATAAGGTCACATTCACAGGTACGGGGCTAGGACTTGAACATATCATTTTGGGTGACACAAATGCAACCCACAACTGTGACCAATAGAAATTAAAACATGAAAATATGTCCATTAAAACACGTATGTGTTTAGCCATAAGAGAGAAGACACAGTTGGCTAATGTGAGGAAGAGGCATTTAATGAAAATGGAAGAGCAAGGAGCTTGCAGGCAGATCTGCCTACTGAAGATGGGTCCTGTCCCTTTCAGGGTAAATGGCAGCAGGTCTTGGAAAAGGTTCTAGCACTGACCGACATATATACATAAAAAACCTTAACGTTCGTCTTCCTGGTCCCCTCCTTTTCCCAGAGGTAACCACTACTAAAGGATTTTGTGCAGATTGTTTTAAAAAACTGATTTTCTCGCTCTCTTTCTACACACACACACACACACACACACACACACACACACACACACACACACATGAGATCTGACAAATAAGTTTGCGAGCCTGCCACCGTGCACTTACATTGCCAGCATTGTACAAACAGCTCAGTAAGGTTTCATAATCTTGGTGTATCAGTGTCTCACAGCTGTGTTTGTGTCAACGCTTGGTGGTGTCTTTCTGAGTGGTGTTCATTATTGTTGTTGCGTGTTTTTGTGTGCCATCACAAGAATGTCTGAGCTTGAATTGAACAAACATTAAATTTTTTGTTAAAATTGGAGAGGCAAGGTGATGTTTTGGGCCATGCAATCACTGGTGATGAAACGTGGGTGTACCAATACGACCCTGAAACAAAGTGTCAAAGGGCACAATGGAAGTCACCCAATTCTTCATGACCAAAAAAGCTCCGTCAGTCCAAATCAAGAGTCAAAATGATGTTGCTAACCTTTCTGATATCAGCAGGATTATTCATTATGAATTCATACCAATTGGACAAACAGCTAACCAAGTTTACTATTTGGAAGTGTTGAAAAAACTTCATGAAAAAGACGAAAACAACCTGAACTTTTTGCCAACAATTCATAGCTCTTGCATCACGACAATGCCCAGCTCACAGGGCACTGTGAGGGAATTTTTATATTCAACAATGAGGTATGTAGCACTTTTTCTAGGATGAGTTCGTGAACTTAATTGTCAGACATTACATATACTGTGAGTGTATGTATATGGAGAGAGAGAGAGAGAGAGAGAGAGGAGTTTTTTTAAAAAATGGGTTCATGCTGTATTGTATATATTTATTTGTATTGTTTTGTTTTCTCTTAAATTTATATCTCATATCAACATATACAGGTCTACCTTATTCTTAGTCATCCCACTTTTGATCTGTAATTAGTGTTTCCAATTTTTTCACCAATACAAGCAAACTTCAGTTAACAAACTTATACAGAAAGAAGTCTTTGTACACATACTCAAGTAGATCCTGACTGGCAGGCGGTGTTACCATATCAAAGGGTATGCACGTTAAATTTTTATTTGATACGACTGTATTTTAGAAATTCGTTAATCAACTCATTCTCTCAGAAACAGCCCATTTTTGTGTGTCCTTTTTTACACTAATATTATATGTTTTCTTTAATAGTATATGTTTAATATTATATGCTCATCTGATAGGAAAAGGTGTTTTTTTTTGGGGGGGGGAGGTTTCTTATTAATGGTGTTGTGAGCAACTTTCATATCTTTATTGGCTATTTAATTTCTTCTGTGAATTGCCTATTCATATTCCTTACATTTTTATTGGTCTATTTATCTTTTGCTTATTAATTTGTAAGCATGATTTATATATTTTAAATATTAATCCTTTGTTTTATATGATCATTGCAACTATTTTCTCCTAGTCTTTTAATTACTTATGGTCTTTTGAGTATAGAAGTTTTAAGGTTTTATGTAGTCACATCTATGATTTTTTTTCATGTTTTTGTCTTCTACATTTTTTAGGATACTTTCATAGTTTTAATGTTGACGTTTATTACATTTTTGATAGAAATGGATTTTATTTTTGTGCATAGTGAGATTCTAGATTTATGTCTTCCAAGAAATATTCACTCATTCAATACCATTTACTAAATAGTTTATATAAAGTGTTGAATTCTGCTTAGTACCTGTTTTTGTAAATGAAGTTTTATTGGAACACAACCACACTTATCTCTTTAGTTTTGTCTATAGCTGCTTTCACACCACAGTGGCAGAGTGCTGAGTAGTTGCAACAGACCTTATGTCCCTCTACAAAGCCTTTAATATTCTCAATCTTGTCCTACAGAAAGGACAAGAGTTTTAAAAAATCTAATGTAATTTTTTCAGCTTTATCGAGGTACAATTCACAAATAAAATTGTAGGAGATTTAAAGTGTACACCTTGATGATTTGATATTTGTATACGTTGTGAAAGGACTTCTACCATCTAGTAAATTAACATATGCATCACCTCATGTATTTATCCTTTTTTTCAATCCCTATTTCTCTACTGATTTGAAATAACTTCTTTTATATACTAAATATCTGTTTGTACAATGACTCATTTTGAGTTCTCTTCTGCTCCACAAGCAAACAAACAAAAATTCTCATTATTCTAATCAGAATTTCAGTAAATTTATAGATCCGGAGAGAATTGATAGCTACAATATTGATAGTACTCATTTAGAAACAGTATGCCTCATTATTTAGTTTAGATTTCTTTTACTGCCTCAAGGGACGTTTTATAGTTTTGTGCTATAGGCCTTGAGCATTTCTTGTTGAATTTGCACACATGTATTTAATGAATTTTTATTATTATTGCATATTGGACACTTGGTGTTTTGCCATCCATACTCTTTTCCTATTTTGGGAGAATCCTCTCTGCCTCTAACTACAGAAGATAAGATAGAGGAGCTATTTTATGTCCCCGCCTCTGGCAGAAAGAGAATGGACATACAACTTAAGTGAGAATGAAATGCTACTACCAGGAACTTTCAATCTTAGGAGAAGAATGCAGGGGTCAGTTAGTTAGAAACATTTTTGGCATAGCAGCTGCTTGGAGGCTGGAGTTGCGTCCAGTGGCCTGGTGGTGAGTGTGCTGGGATACAGTCCAGTGGCATGGCGGCAATTGTCTAGTGGGAGTGACGTTAGTGGCAGTTTGCCATGCAAATTGTCTTTGGTATGCTCTTGACATTGCATTGCCTGTCTTGGTTTCTGCCTGAACCTCTCCTCCCAGTCAATTCAGTGAGCCCCCTGATACCTTTCCAATAAAATGTGCTTCTGCTTAAGATAACCAGAATCAGTTTTGTTGTTTATAACTAAGAGCCCTGACAAGGGATCATCTTACCATTACAGTTTATAATTGGTTATTGTGATGCATATACACACTAGCAATTTTTGCAGGAGTCTTAGAAGTCAAGGTAAAATGGATTATTTGACCTTCTGTCACTCATGGTTAGAGGATTTTGAAGTTGTCATAATCCTGAGAGCTTTTAGTCGTTGAATACTTACCATGTGACAGATACATACATCCTTTACTGCATTCAATCCCTCTAATTTATCTTGGACCTAGCATTTTTATTGCCATTTTTACAAATAAGGAAATAGAGCTTTAGGGAGATTAAGTAACAGGCCCATGCTTATGTAATTAATCTGGAATGGAGCCAGACTTTGAACTTGTGTTTGTCTTATTACTAGGCCTGTGATCTTTTCAGTTCATCAAACTGACTTTCTAAATAAGTAACATCTTTTAAATATTAACTTCCCAAATATTCATATGCAATATTTATCACTTTTTTTCCCCTCTAAGAACACAGACATGGTCCCAAGTCTTCAGACCTCTAAGTTTTGTTCATGCCATCATCCTCTTTGCCCTCTGCTGCCCAGTTTTTTTCTCAATTATCACAAACACATCACTTGTTCCCCACTTTCTCCATTTTACCCATCGGAATTCTCCACGAAGACTTCTGTGAGTCCTCTGGCCCATGTTTTCTCTCTCCCTTCCTGAAGTTTCTCAGTGGATCTCAGTTTCTCTCATCTGGAGTCTTATACAGCTTTGCATTTTTATTGCCTTATCAGCTGTAGAAAACTGTTCTAATTCTAGAGGGCACACATTTACTGTATTCATCTTTGAAGTCCCCAATGGGGACAGTCACCCATGTGCAACGGCATGCCTGTGGTGACTCTAGAAACATCAACAATCATCAAGGCTCTGAGGTCTTAGAAAACCGTTGACCTTTGTATGTGACAGTCCAACCTGCGGGTGCTATGTCTGCAGAGCATATACCTCTGTGGAGGTGGTTTTCTGAATCTGTCTTTCAATTATTCAGACTTGAGGAATGTCCTACAAATGCCGAAGGCATGTATTGAGACTACTTGCCCATCTCCACCACCACAAGACCAGTACGGAAGGCCGTGCCGAGCTCCAGCCCACGGTTGCACACGTGCACTGGATAAGGTGGCCTCGTGCTCCAGCCTGCACTGCTCTCCCAAGCCACTGAGAGGAGGAGCCTTTACCTAATTTACACAATGGCTCCCCAAAGCCTCTCAGAGGCCCGGGGTTGTTGCCTAAAATGGAATGCACTGGTAGTAGACAGCGCTAAGCACTTTCTTACTCGGAAATCAAAACATTCACATCACGGGTGGTTTTTCCTTCTACAGAAATTTTAACAAACAAACGAAAAATGACGATGTCCTCAGAAAAGTTTATGTTTATACTTACCTAAAGATGGGGGGAGGAATAGATATGCCCCCAAACTGCTGATTTCAGTACATTGCTTGCCTTCACTATGATTTGAAAGTGTTTTGAGATTCATTGCTCAGAGTATGAAAGAGATGAGGGGTGGGGGGTGGCATACCAAGTCGGCTTCAGACTGGACCTGAGGGAGGGTCCATCCCCAATGTCCTTGACCCTTTTCCACAGGTAAAGCCCTCAACACGTGTCCCTCCCCTCAACATGCATTCAAGACACGTGTGCATGCACTGACTTGATCTATCTAAGCTCTTTTGCGTCCTCTGGTCCCCTGTGCTTATCGAATTCACTGCCACCCCACCAACTTTCTTTTACAGAAACCCAAGCTTTCTCTATTTTGACTAAGGAGAAGAAAAATGCAATCTCCTGTTTTAAGGGGAAATAAGGTTTAGAGTTTTAAAATAGGATAGTAATTAGAAAAATAAAATCAGATGCCACAAACAAATATAGAGGTATTTGGCAGAACACAGACATCTGAACCTAATTTTATACACTGTTTAGCCAGAGAAAGGTGGCACATGTTTCAGAGTGCTTACAGACTAGTTTCTTTATTTCTAGTCCTCCTCCCTGGGATGGATACTAAATTACAGTATTCAGGTTTCTGACCTGTGATAGATTTCAGTTAGTGTAGCTTTGGGTTATAAGGGAGACCTCAGTTTCCCTCCCCAAACCTGCGTCTCAGGCCAATGATCCTGCTCAGCCCCTCAGATCACCCTCTTAGGCCTGGCAGAGTGAAGTTTTGGGGGTTGCCCACATGCAAACTCTGAGACAGCCTCCCTCAGAGCTTCCTCTCTCACCTGCCGGGACAATGGTCCCGTCCTGTCTGATTCTGCAACTGCCTCTCAGGGCAGACAAACCTCTTACACCGATTTTAGACATTACATTCCTCTTTCTAGAGGTCTCTAGGCTTTACTTTATAAGCTGTAAATTTGCCCCTGAAAAAGGTTTATTTTTCTGAAACACATTCTTCAGTAATATTAAGGCTGGTTTTATCCTCTAAGCCAAAATGCTGATACAGTGTCTTAAAGATTTGGCGGCCACATTTTCTAAACACAGAATTGGGATACACGGTCTGACAAGGTGATAGAATATTTGGAATTGGACTGACCTAGAAAATTCAGGACATGCGCCTGTCATACATAATGGCCAAATGGCCTAGATAACACACACCATTTTCCCCGAAGCCTGTCTGCATCATGACAGCTTCATTTGATGGCCTGGGATAGCCTGTCTCTTTCTGTTTTGGGTCATTCCGTTAGTAAGTCCCCATTTCCTCTCTGAGGGATGAACCCTACTTTCAGCTTATTTGCAGCACAGGGATGACTGACAAGCTGTGTACCCAGCTCCACTCACTTCTACAGGTCAACTTGGCTTTACACAAAAGGAGGAGGCTGCCCCCCCGAATCTCATGTGGCCGAGGGAACCAGTCTAGCCACACTGGAACTCAGGCTAAGGTAGGCTGGCAATCTCTCCTTCAGCCTGTTTGCATGAGCTAACATGCATGGGGTGGGGATAGAGACTCTATTTGGGGAAAAAAAGAAAGAGATTTTGCCACTGGGGAAAGTCAGGGGAAATCGAGGCCAGCTGGGCGTATGTTTACTTCTTTTAGACCGAGATGAGGAGCTGACATTGATAGAACTGTACGACTACTTTTCCGGGGAGGCGTTTGTGAAATTCTAGGCATGAGTTTTGGTGCATAGAATCCAAGTAGTAAAGGAGAAGGTAGAAATTATGAAGGGGGCTCTAGGCTTATTTCTGGAGTCCTGGCATCGCTAGGATTTATGGTTTGGGAAGCACCACGAAAGAGCACCAACTGTAGACAGGTTGTGTCTGTCCCCCTAAATTCATATGTTGAAGCTCTAAGCTCCCTGTGACTGTATTGGAGATAGGCCTTTAGGGTGGTGATTAAAGCTAGGTGTGGTCATAAGGGCGGAGCCCTGATCCATAGAATCGGTGCCCTTACAAAGAGGAGGAGACACCGGGGAGCTTGCTCCATTTCTCTATCTGCCATGTGAGGACAGCGAGAAAGTGGCCATGTATAAGCCAGGAAGAGAAACCTCATCAGGAAGCGAACCCTGTCGGAATTTTGATCTTGGACTTTCCAGCCTCCAGAACTGCGAGGGAATAAATGCCTGTTGTTTAAGCCACCCCACATAAGGTATTCTGTTATGGCCGCCTAAGCAGACCAGGACAGCACTCGTAGCACAGACATCATGGCTTTAGAGCATGCTGGCAATGGAGGCATGGCAGAGTAGTGTATAGAGGTTCAGCAGGAAGGCTTTGGATCCAGACTGAGTGGGTCTGTATCCGGCTCTGCTACTCACTAGCTGTGCAACATTGTAAGTTACTTGACTTCTCAGTGTCTTGATTGTCTCATCTGGTAAATGGGTCTAATATTTGCAGATTAAGTGAGAGCATGCATGTGAAGTGCTTAGAGCAGTGATAGCATGCAGAAAGTGCTCAGCGACCGTTTGCCGTTATTGGTTTGCTGTTATTTCTGTTGTTGCTATGAGGAATTCTATTATGGGTTTGCCATTATTTTTGTTGTTGCTATGAGGCACTCAGAGGAGGGTACTATCAATGGAGTTATTTTTGAGCTCATTACGTATCTCACTGACGCGCCCACAAACAATCTGCATAAGCTTTTACAGGGGGCATTGAGGAGCTGAGATAGCCTGTCTCTGTTTTGGGTCACCCTAGGATCGGTAGTCAATCAGATGATGATAAAAGTCTTTGCAAATTTGGACATAAATATTAATGTAATCTCATTTATATCCATAGGCTGATGAGGCCTGCATGCATCAGTGTAACGTATAATTACTGCCTTATAATGCTTCATGCAGCAGAAATTGCTAGCTTCTCGCTGAAGTCCATGCTTTCCTCTTCTTCCTGGAGAGACAGAGTGTGAGGCCAGCTTTCCTGCTGGTGGTAGGGACATCTGTGTGACAGAGGTCCAGCCAGTAGAATGTGACAGGGAATGATGTGTGCCACACCCAGGCTTGGCCCATGAAAACTTCCCATGGGCATATCTTGTGCATTTGTTTCTAGGTGGCGGGAATGAGAACACATCTAAAGAGCAACACCCAAGCCTTGAAAATGGCAGTGCCTCCATTAGTCTGTTTTTTTTATAAAACAACTGTCAATTGTTCATACAACCAGCAAGAAATAAGCTTGTATTATGTTTGTGTTATGCATTTTGAAGGTTTATTTGCTATTGCAGTTAGTCTAATATACTTCAAATATTGTAAGCCTATCGTAAGCGTAAACTACCTCTTTTCATGATTCTTCAAAATGGTTATTTTCTAATAGCATTATAGATGTAGCTCTTGCTATGAATAATCTGGACTCATAGAATTTTATCAGAAAGCAGTTTTCTATTTATTTTCCACTGTTTGTTTATACCTGCTCAGTGGTAGAGGTCCTTCCTTTCCCATGGATAAAACTAGGGTAAACCTCACAATTTTTCTGGTCACTTGCAGGAAAGAAAAAGTCCTGTGTTTACTTAGAATTGCAAACACAGATACAATTTGTTGATTAAACATGTCTATCCCAAAATAATAACTAAAGCCTTCAACTTCATCGACAGGCCACATTTTACTGCATCTCCTCTCTGCTGGGGACATGCTGTTGAGGTCTCAGCGTTCTTTCAGGTGGGCTCTTTTGAAAAGCATTTTAAAAACTCCAATTCTGACTCTCTTTGCTATCCTTTGTTTTGCCAAAGTTTATTTCTTGCTGGTTGGGTGAACAGTCAACAATGGCAAAAAACTTCTTTTGGTCTAGTCAGTTTATTTTTTGTTCTCCTGATTTCCAGAATGGGGTTAAAAATCAGTCTATAGTGGCACTCTTCCTCCAAATTCAACCGGAGACACATATCAGACCCATTGAGTGTTTTCATTTAATCTGTCTCTCTTGAAGTAAGGTGAAGGTCAAGAAGGGATTCTCATAGCACCACTATCCTCAAGTTGATCCTCATCACAAAGCTCTCCGTTTCCAGTCTCTTGACCCTTGTATATTTAATGTGGGCAAGGAGGTCCAAGAATCATGACACGGTTCTCATCATTACCTTTATTTTAATTTTTTAATTTTTTTAAGCTGAGCCATTCTGCCACCTGTTGGCAGCTCAGCAGCAGCTCAGCTCAGGCCGGGAATCGAACCGGCGACTGTGTTGCTCAGAGCTCAAACTCTTGAGTGAGCTTTTAACCAACTGAGCCACTCGGCCGGCCCTTCATCATTGCTTTAAAAATTTGCATCTTGATTGTGTATCTGTACCTGGCGTTCAATATAATTGTCACTCAGGTAAAACTTCCAATTTAGCACCCTTCTACAAAGAGGTTAAGTGAGCTGTATGTCAAAAACTAGGGCACGAGTTTTTGAGCCTCAGCAAGTAGGCAGCTAGTCAAACAATGAATAGAAATTAGGATGTGTTAATTTAATAAATTTGTATTGAGTTTTATTATATAACAGTTTCTGAAAAAGGCATTAGAGAGAGAAGTATATAGAAAACATACATAGTCACTGCCTTTAGGGAGTTTATATTCCAGATAGGGAGACAAATATCAATTCATAGTCACATAAAATAATATATAATTTAAAATAGTGATGCTTGTGTGAGGTAACCTTATAAGATGTTACAAGAGAGAATAAGAGAGATGCCTGATATCAACTGAAGGGTTTTTAAGGAAAAGTTATTAGGAGGTAGAGGTGGCCAGGTGAAAATTTGTGAGAAGAATGTTTCAGGGAAAGGGAAGATCATCTTCAAAGTCTGTGAGGCTATAACTAGCACAGCAAATTTGAAGAATTAACAGAAGACCAGAACCAGTGTTCCCAAAGGAGATTAGTCATGCACTGTCTTGAAAGCCACATAGAACATTTTGGATTTTAATCCTTAGGGCAACGGAATCCTATTAAAGGACTTTAAAGAGGCAAATGAGGGGATCAGATTTGTGCTTACAAATGATTACATTAATTGCTGCAAAGAGAATGAATTAGGACTGAGAGGAAGCCTAGAGGAGACATCTCTGTGGTAATCCAAAAGAAATGTGCTTTCTATTTTCAGTTGAGATAGTGGAGTAAGTAAATGCTGTGCTTGCCTCCTTTCATGACCACGTCAAAATTACAACGAAACTACAGAACAAACATCATTGAGAAACTCTTGAAATCTAGCTGAACTGAAGTCCTAAGGAAATACAGAAAAAAACCACCTCGAGACTCCTAGGAAGGGTGGACACTTAGAACAGGCTGGTCCCACACCCATGTGTGGCAGTTAAAACTAGGGAGGGATATCTCAGCTATGGAGCTCCCTGCAAAGGAGCGAGGGGTCCCAGCCCCACACCAGGCTCCTGAGCCCAGGGTTCCAGTGCCAGGAAGAGAAGTCCCCATAACTTCTGGCTGTGAAAAGCAGGGGAGGTTTTGGCTGAGTGAGATGGAGGGCAGCCAGAGTCCCAGTCACTCCACTTAAAAGGTACATGCTTAGAGTTACACACTGACAGGCTCATTCACTCTGAGCTCCAGTGCTGGGGCAGCAGCTTGAAAGTCACCAGGGGCCTATGGGGAGGAACTGAATTGTCTGGCTGCAGGGCAAGGGCTGGAGGGGCAGCTTTCTCCCAGACAGAAGTGTTGGCAGAAGCCATTATTTCTTTGTTGAGCCCTTCCCCCTTCTGGCGTTCAGACACAGCCGGCTGCCATATCTGAGCCTCCATCAGCCTGGCTAACATTCTTTGCCCTGCCCTGGTGATTCCCTGGGACCTACCGAAACAACTTCCAGTGGCTTTTCCATACAAACAGCCTGTCTTGGCTCATTCTGCAGACTTTCCTAAAATCTCTCAAAGGTTCACAAAACCCAAACAAGCAGCAAATGGTGTGTGCATGTCCTGTACCTCTTGCGGAGCAGCCCCAAGCCTAGCACTAGCAGCAGCTGGCCTCAATTCATGACTTGGGCTCTCAATGCCAGGTGGCTGCCATCTCTGGGTTTCTTTGTGGCTCATGTCAGGTGGCCACTGGCAAAGCACAGGCTGTGGCTGAACTTGGTCTGTGGTGGGGCCCGTCTCAGGAGGCTCTGAGGCTGGCATGCCTGGTGACCAGTCTCAGACTAAGCTGCAGCATTACCCAGCTGCCTCCATGAGTGACACACCCAAAGGGAAACTAGGCAGGTACCAGGCCCCGTTAAAGCGAATCCTGCTCCATAGAGTCAACCCCTGCACAACAGCTCCTCCACTGTAGTCACGGCTAGTCCTCACAACGAATCATCCCAAGGGTCAATCCTTCCCATTGACATGCACACAGTAACCAAGGCTCCACTACAACAGGAAGGCACACACAACCCACACAAGGGACACACCTGGAGCACCCAGCTCAGGTTACCAGAGAGACTGTGCCACTGGGCCCCACGTGACACCTACTACATAAGGCCAGTCTACTAAGAATGGGATGCATAGCAGCTCTACCTAATACATAGAAACAAATACAGGGTGGCAGCCAAACGGGGAGACAAAGAAACATGCCCCAAATGAAAGAAAAGAACAAAGCTTCAGAAAAAGAACTAAACAAAATGGAGACAAGCAATCTAGCAGATGCAGAGTTTAAAACACTGGTTATAAAGATGATCAATGAACTTAGGGAAAGAGTAGGTGAACTCAGTGAGAACTTTACAAAGAGACCAGAAACATAAAAATGGAGATAGAAAATATACAAAAAAGGACTAGTTGGAAATGAAGAATACAATGACTGAAACAACGAGTACATTGGAGGGAATCAACAGATTAAATGAAGCAGAGGATCAAATCAGTGATTTGGAAGACAAGGTAGCAGAAATTAGAGCAGCAAAAAATAAAAAGAATCCAAAAAAGATATAGATTAAGGGGTCTCTGGGACAACATCAAGTGTACAACATTTGCATCATTAGGGTATCAGAAGGAG
>NW_017731814.1:1443446-1452943 GCF_001890085.2 Hipposideros armiger | reverse complement strand
CCACACCAGGACACATCATAATTATAATGCCAAAGTTTAAATACAAAGAGAGAATCTCAAAAGCAGCAAGAGAAAAGCAGTTATTTACATACAAGGGAGCTTTCATAAGATTGTCAGCTGATTTCTCAATAGGAACTTTGCAGGCCTGAAGGGATTGGCATAGAATATTCAAAGTGATGAAAAGCCAGGATGTACAACCAAGATTTTCTACCCAGTAAAGATAGCAGTTAGAATTGAAGAAGAGATAGTTTCCCAGACAAGAAAAAGCTAAGGAAATTCATTATCACCAAACTGGTATTATAAGAAATGTTAAGGGGATTTCTTGAAGAAGAAGAAGAAAATGAGGAGTAGGAAGAAGAGGAGGAGGAGATGAAAAATATGAATAATAAAATGGCAATAACTGTATATCTATCAACAACTACTTTAAATGTAAATGGATTAAATGCTCCATTCAAAAGATATAGTGGTTGAATGAATAAGAAATCAAGACCCTTACAGTAAATCCTAGCCACAGCAATCAGATAAGAAAAAGAAAGAAAAGGCATCCAAATTAAAAAGGAAGAAGTGGAACTGTCACTATTTGCATATAACCTGATACTATATATAGAGAACCCCAGATATTCTACCAAAAAGACTATTAGAATTGATAAATGAATTCAGTAAATTAGCAGGATACAAAATTAGTAATCAGACATCGGTTGCATTTTTATACACCATTAATGAACTATCAGAAAGAGAAATTAAGAAAACAATCTCATTTACAATTGCATCAAAAATATCAAGTACCTAGGAAGAAATTTAACCAAGGTAGCAAAAGAAAATTATAAGACATTGAAGGGAGAAATTTAAGAAGATACAAATAAATGGAAGCATATACCATGTGCATGGATAGGAAGGATTAATACAGTTAAAATGTCTGTAGTACCCAAAGCAATCTATACATTTAATGCAATTCCTATCAAAATACCAATGGCATTTTTCACAGAACTAGAATAATCCTAAAATGTATATGAAACCAGAAAAGACCCCAAACAGCCATGGCAATCCTGAGAAAGAAGAACAAAGCTGGAAGTATCATGCTACCTGATATCATACTATACTATAAGACCATAGTAATCAAAACAGCATGGCATTTGCATAAAAATGGACACATAGATCAATGGAACAGAATAGGGAGCCCAGAAATAAATTTATACCTATATGGTCATTTAATCAATGACAAAGGAAGCAAGAATATATGAGGTGTGATCAAACAATATGGTGAATGTTTAAATAAAAATATTTATTATAGTAAAATACTCATTGCCATTAATCTCCCTCAAAATACTCCCTGTCACTTCAAACACATCTATCCCATTGTTCTTGCCACTTTCTGAAGCAGTTCTGGAAGTCCTCTTTTGTGTCTTTAGTTGTGCTGTCATGGCTGCCTTGATGTCCTGATTTGATTCAGAACGTTTTCCTTTCATGGTCATTTTGACTTTGGGGAAGAGCCAGAAGTGACATGGTGCCACATACGGTGAATAAGGTGGATGAGGACACACTGTAATGTTTTTATTGGACAGATATTGCTGTATACCAGAAGCAATGTGTGACACAGAGCGTTGTCATGATGGAGGATGAAGTAAAGACACTCACAAAAGAGGACTTCCAGAACTGCTTCAGAAAGTGGCAAGAACGATGGGATAAGTATGTTTGAAGAGAGGGGGAGTATTTTGAGAGGGATAATGGTAATGTGTCTTTTACTGTGATACATTTTGTTTTATTTCAACATTCACCATATTTGTTGATCACACCTCATGCATTGGGGTAAAGACAATCTATTCAATAAATGGTGCTGGGAAAACTGGGCAGATACATGCAAAAAAAAAATGAAGCTGGATCATCTTCTAATGCCATATACAAGAATAAACTTAAAATACATTAAACACTTAAATGTAAGACCCAAAACCATAAAACTCCTAGATGACAATATAGGAAATAAACTTTCAGACATTATCCTTAGTAATATTTTTACTGATATAACTCCTTGGGGACAGGAAACAAAAGAAAAAATAAACAAAATGGGATTATATAAAAATAAATAGTTTTTGTACAGCAAAGAAAACCATCAACAAAATGAAAGCCTACTAAATGGAAGAAGATATTAACTGGTGATACATCTGAAAAGAGGTTAATATCCAAAATTGATAAGAAACTCATATAATTCAACACCAAAAAAAAATCTGATTAAAAAATGGGCAGAGGACCTGAAAAGACATTTCTCCAAAGAGGACACACAGATAGCCAATAGACATGAAAAGATGCTCAGTGTCACTAATCATAAGAGAAATGCAAATAAAATCACAATGAGATACATCTCACACCTGTCAGAATGGCCATCATCCATAAATCAACAAACAAGTGTCAGGGAGGATGTGGAGAAAGGGAACCTTTGTGCACTCTTGGTGGGATTGCAGAATGGGGCAGCCACTATGAAAAACAGTACGGAGGTTCCTCAAAAAATTAAAAATAGAACTACCTTATGACCCAGCAGTTCCACTCCTGGGTATCTATCCAGAAAAACCCAAATTTGAAAAAAAAATACATGCACCTTCATGTTTACTGCAGCACTATTCACAATAGTGAAGATAAGGAAACAACTGAAATGCCCATCAATAGATGACTGGCTAAAGAAATTGTATGGTACATATGTACAATGGAGTATTACTCTGCCATAGAAAAAGAATTGAAATCTTAGCATTTACAACAGCATGGATGGACCTAGAGGTTATTGGGCTGAGTGGAGTAAGTCAGACAGAGAAAGACAGATGCAATGTGATTTCACTGCTATGTGGAATCTAAAGAACAGAATAAACAAATAAACAAAACAGAAACATACTCATAGATACAGAGAACATTTTGATGATTGCCAGCTGGAAGGGGGTTGGGATGTGAGTGAAAAAAGGGAAAAGATTAAGAAGTACAAATTGGTTGTTGTAAAATAGTCATGAAGATGTAAAGTCCAGCATAGAAATATAGTCAATAATACTGTAATAACTATGTATGGTGTCAGGTGGGTACTAGACTATTGGGGTAATCATTTCGTAAGTTATATAAACGTCTAATCACTATGTTGTACACCTGAAACTAATAATATTTTATGTCAGTTGTAATTGAAAAATAAAGCAATTATTAAAAAAAAAAAGAAAATAAATGTGCTTTCTACCAGGTATGGTAATGGAGATAGATAGAAAGTAGAGGGTTTATTTGGGTTATATTTTGGAAATCTAAACAACAATATTTGGAATTGAACTGAATGAGGAAAAGGAGGTGCTAAGGGTGACTCCTAGGTTTCTGGCATGGGATTAAGGTGAGCAGAGAATCTGCTTACTGATTATGGGAACTCTGGTTATGGGCCAATTTTAGGTGGGAGGAAAATAAGGAGTTTAGTTCAAGACACACTGAATCTGAGGTGTCTGTGGGGCATCTCACAGAAATGCTAAACAGATAGTTGTATATATGGATCTGGAACTCAGAAGAGAAGTATGAAGTGGAGATAAAAATCTGGGAATCGGTGGCATATATTTGTCATTTAGAAGTTGCATAGAGTAGCTGGTTAGGTGAGAAGAAAACCAGGAGCACCTGGCATTATCAAAACAAATATATCAAGAAACAATGGGTGGCCAACTGCTCTAGATCCTGTCACACTATCAGTTCAGAAAAGGAATTAAAATGCATCCACTGGATTTTGCACTATGGAAGCTGTTATTGATCGTAGTAAGAACATTTCGAGGGTATGGTAGAGTCGCTAGCCAGAGGAGAAAGAGCTTGGAAGAAAATCGATTGAGTGGGTAGCAGTCATTTTAAGATCAAATATTGGAGTTACAGGGTTCATGATAACATTATCAGAAAGTGAGATTCAGAAAGTAGGGAATGGATATGTCAGTAATCAAGCATACGGAAAGGAAGCCAGGGCAAAATGTTATATCAAAGTAATAAAGAACAATTTGAGGAAAAAGTCTTTAGTGATTATTTAATCAAATCCTAACTCCATTGATAGCTAAGCTGAGCCCTTGGAATGATTGTTGATGTCACACAGTGACAGAGCGGCTGATTTGGGATCAGAACCCTGTCCAGAATCTGGGTCCATTACTCTTTCTGTTATCTGTGTTGTCTCCCAGGGTCTGCTTATTCCAGGCATGGGACTTAGGAAGAGGACTTAGTTGTCAGGCAGCAGCTGACATTCCCATCTAGAAGAAACTCATTGGAGCAGGCGTAAGTGACCTATAACTCACAACCAGCAAGCCAGGGTCAGAAATAATCAAGCCTCAGCCTTGTAATTTATCAGCACCTGGAAGGGTGCTTCCCAGGCTGCCTGTCTCCTTGAGTTGATCGGGAACAGGCCACACAGCCCTGTCTCAGTCCTCCAGTGGCAGGAGGACTTCATAAATGACATTTGATTACGCTCAACACAGCAGCCAGGGGCGGTACACCGACTTCAATAAAGACGGCAAACACCAGCGATCTCCATAAAACACGGGAGCCTGGGGGAATGGAATGGAAATCTTAATGCACAGATCCACAGCCGCTAAGGCAAATGACAGCAAAATGTGAACAAATTGAAAAACCAATAATAATAAAATTCCTGCTTGTTCTGCCTGCAAGGCGTCAGCTCTCCAACATCACCCCAGGGAGGGCAGTCAACTCTCCACGGGGTCACTGGAGGCTATCAGAAGCCTGCTTGTTGGGCTTCTCAGCAGGAGACCACGGTTGCTGAAATAGCTTTGTGTTCAATTGAGTTCAAACCCTCTAATTCCGCCCTTCTGCCTCAGGGGAATTGTAGGCAAATTTAACCTATTCTCAAGCCAGGGATAGTCTTTGAGACACATGAATCTTGATTTTTCAAAAGAAATTTCTCAATTGTGACCACGTTTTGAATGAAATTTTTAAATTTTAATGCTAGAAGAAGTCTTAGATTGTTTAGTTCTACCACCACTTGGTAGTCACAGAAATAGTCAGAGAAATAGTAGACGTTGTCCCAAATCACACAGCTTGTGACAGCATTCGAATTGGAATCTGGGCCTCTGAATACTCAGTCACTGCTCCCAGGCAGATGCAGTGAAGGAGAACTTACTATTAAATAAGGAACCAAATATAGATGTACTTTTTCTTTTTCATTCTAAGGGAGTCACAGAATTTACCGCAGGGGAAAGTTTATTTTTTTGTTTAGGAACACACTTTAATGGTGGGGTTTTTTTGGCTATAAAAGGCACAGCTTTGGGTCTTGTCTAAAATGGGGACGTTCAGTCAACTATATAAAACTACATAGTAAAGTAAAAGTGTGTTCTCCCTGGGGCTAGAGAGATTGTTCTGAGGAGTTCTGACTAGAGACAGTGGGGGGACAAAGTCCCTCTGGAGTGGAGTTCTGGGGCGTTATTTGCTTGTGGATAGAAGGAGAATGAATTAGACTGAGTGAGAATTGGCTGTGGGTGGACAGAGGGGGACAAGGAGTGGGTCCATTGTAGTGGAGGCGGCTCCAAAACTTTCCCAGGCCGGATGTCTGATGTTGCTGTGACATTACCCCACTAGCCTTCCGTGAAAGGCTTGTCCCAAGCACAGCATAGCGTTAATGGTGTTGGGTGGAACGGAAGTCAGTGTGTGCGCCTCTGCAGCGAGGAGGGGAGTAGCCTTCCTAGCACCACCTCCTTGGACACTTGGAAGCCTGGAATTGATAGCAACATCAGAGAAAGACAGAATTGCATTCCAGGATTCCAGCATCTGGCAAGCACATGGAGGCCTCAGGGAGAAAGGGCTGGGATGATCAAGAGCCAGCCAGCAGGAGAGGGGCGGGCAGCAGTGGGACCCAGGAGGGATGGACTCCACACACAACCAAACCTACTGGGGAAGGCAATGCTTGTAAGGATGGTGGGCATGGGGTGAAAAGTGGGAGAAACTAGATCTGCTTTAGGAAACTAGAAAATGTATGGGTGGTAAGTATCAGAGATGATGCTGGCTTTGGGAACTTGGGTTAGTCATTTCACTTTGCTGAGCTTCACCGTTTTGCTCATGCAAAAATAGGTTCAATTGCATTGATCAAAGTTATTGTTCTGATTTAATGTGGTAACCTGTTAAAATGCTATAGAAAAACATGTTATTGTTTAGCTCTCTTAATAGGCAATACCAACCCCAAAGCTCCTTTGTACCAGCATCAATGTAATAAGAATTTATTCACCTCTCTGCTTTGGACCCTATACTTATCTCAGCTGCAAAATCATTTCAAAGACCTGAGGAGCAAAAGGGTGTGTGTCGTATAGAGGGGATCACAGGCCCACTCCTCTTCAAGAAGCTGCCGCATCTCTCCTTTAATCTCTATTGTTTTAAAAATTAAATTTATTGGGGTGGCAATGGTTAGTAAAGTTATATAGGTTTCAAGAGTACAATTCTATAATACCTCATCTGTATATCACATTGTGTGCTCACCACCCAGAGTCAGCTCTGCTTCCATCACCATATATTCCACCCTCTTCTTTATCCTAATCTCTCTTTTTACTCGAGGTTTCAGAATACAAGATTAAGGAGCTAAAATATCCCTTCTTCTGCATTTTGAGGTTAACATTACAGAGATATCCATAGTGGGAAATAAATCATGAAGAAAAGTAAAACCTCTCTAATCACCACATACTTGCCAGTGGCCAAAAGCAGGAGGGAGAGTGAAAAAGCAGGAGGAAAAGCCACGAGCCAGAGCGGGTCCAAACCTCTTTTACTGGGAATTCGCTGGAGCTTGTGGAAAAACACAATATGTATTTTGAGCTGTGTATATCTCATTTCGCTGTTTAAAGGAAAATAGCTGGCCCAGGCCACCAGAGGCCCAAACGGAGAGTGGGGGCTTCGGGGTATAGACACACTCAATACCGTGACCTTCTCAAATATAAACATTTCAGAGATGAATAGTTTATGACTTCTTCTGGTGCCCGAGATAGCTTCATAAATGAATGAATTAGATTTGGCCGCAGTAAATACCAACTGTAAGAAATCTGCCTAGCCAGCAGGGAAAAAACAAGGCAATGGAAGCTTCTAGTTGTCCTTTTAAGAAATGCGATTATTTTTCATTTGTAGCCTATGCAATACATATTAATTTTCATGCTGTAGTTTGGGTCTAAAGAAAGAAAAGTGGAGCCTTGCTCATTGTGGCCGATTGTCTACCCCATACCCCTTCTCTCCTTTTTCCTTAATAATTCAACTCTGACGTCCTTGAGGGTGGCAGTGAGCCCAGACACTTCCCAGCCCTTCCCTGCATACAGGGTGCTGAGTGGGACAGTTCCTGCCAGTGAGATGTAAATGGAAGTCCCTGGATGGACCTTCTGGGAAAGCTCTTGGGAGGGGTACAGATTCATCTGGCTCTCACATTCCCACCCCACCCCCGCCCCCTTGCTCTTTGTTCTAGTGTTTTCTAGGGATTGAAGCCTGGAGGCTTGTGACCATGAGAATGACAGGTGGTCACTGAGGTGGCTAAGCAGAAACAGACACCTGGTCTCTACTGGCCTTCTGGAGCCACTGCACGTTTCCACAGAAGTCTACCTCTGGACTTCCAGTTGCAAAGAAAAATGAACCCCTTACTGTCTTTATGGATTTGTCTGTTGAAGCCAGTTCTAACTGGTAGAATGTTAATTTCAATGTATGGAGAAAAATGAGAAGCTCCAACCATAGCCAGTTCTCTATGACTTCCTCTGAGGGATGCCCAGGTGGAATCACACTTGTGGCTTGGATTCTCCTTGGATCTGAACCCGCTCAGTCCAAGACAGCTGTACCAAGGAGGAAAAACCTTTACGTCTGTCCTGGAATTAGCGAGGCAAGTCAACTGCAGACCTCCCAATCGACCTCCAGGAAGAAATGGTCTATAAAACACAGCAGAGGATCTGAGCTCATACACGTGGGCTCAAACCCCAAGCTGAACCCTCGCTCATCACCTCTGGGAAAACTCCAGAAGATGGCAGCTTCATAAACATTGTTAGGTGCGTGTTTTCATACTAAGTATGCAGTAAACACTCCACAGAATTTTGTGAGGTGGGGTCAAATTGAGAGATGTCTTTAGAATATTTCAGACATATTGCCAAATAGACACACACACACACACACACACACACACACACACACNATACCTATGTGGCAGGGATTGCTAACAATTTACCCAAATCTATTTCTTATTTCTGGGCATAGCTATACATTGCTCCACTTCTTTTGCAATTAGTGACCATGTGACTAGACTCCAATGTGATGGGACTGGAGTGGAGAGGGTCCCTTAGTGACCTTGAAAGCTGTATGTTTAATAAGACAATGTGGCCGTCATCCTGGGTTGTGAATAAATGTGTTGGCCAGTGTGTCCTCCACTCCCATCTCACCAATCTGGCAGTCAGTGAGCAAACATTAAACTTCTATTCTAGTAAGCTATTAAGTGTTTGGATCTATTTATTATTGTAGCCTAGCTATCATAAACTAAAATAAGCTAAGCTATAGTGTGGTTTTAAAAAAAACCTCAGTGGTTTGAACCACAAATGTTTATTTCTTACTCATTCTACTTGACTACTGCGGTTGTCAGAAGGATCTTCTCCCATATTATTCTCACTTTGTTACCCTCTTTCTGGGTAACAAACCTAATGGAGGAACCACTGTCTGGGTCCTTGTTAGTCACCCTGACAGAGGAAATGAGCCCTGGAGAGTCTTTTATCAGCCATTAAACAAGTAGCCAGAGAGTCACACATATCACTCCCATCCGCAACTCATTGGTCATACTCAGTCATGTGGCCCCAGTTGAGGCCAGAGTGCAACCCTACCATGTGCCTGGAAGCTAGACAGCCAAAATAATTCAGAGTATCATTAAAGTCCACCACACCAGCTTAACTGATCTAAAACAGCCTCCTGGGTACTAGATATTATGAGATGTGGGCATTTAAAGATAAAGGTGTCATGGTCCAAATTTTATAATTTCACAGTGCATTTTCTTCTAAACTTGTAGGTGGATAACATTTGCATTTGATGATATCCTATAATATTTTTGAAACAGGTAGTACATGTATAATTAATTAACTCATTCATTCATTTATTCAACTAATAATATTCATTAAGTACCCATTTACCACACATACCTATCTTGGGAGATGTGGGGAATGCAGCATTGAAACTGACATCAGTCTTGCCTTCAAATAACTCAGAGTGTAGGAAATGGTTTGTTCTCATACCTCCATGCTATTTCCAGTAAATATCTCCCTGGCCATTTTCTCAATAAAGCTAAGGCAGAGCTTTCATTGTGTTGCTTTGCTCTTTATCATGTGAGAGTCAAGTGATGAGTTTGAAGAATGCCTGCTTTACTGCCCCAGGCGCAGGGAGAGATCCCCTGGTGATGTTCTGCTGTTTGGTTCTAGGGCCCATGACTCATTTTGAGGTCCTGTGAACCACAGTCTCCACATGACTGGGGCTGCCATCAACACACCTAAGAAACAGAAGGCGAACGACAATGTAAT
>NW_017731814.1:1438392-1442407 GCF_001890085.2 Hipposideros armiger | reverse complement strand
CAAGAAACTAATATTTTGGTGATACTACTATTAACATTACACCACAGAATGCTCATTTATTTTGATCCTTTTATTCCTGGATCTATGCTAGTTCTTTAGTTATGAAGAAAAAAGATCTCTTTAATTTTATGATGTTTTTAGAAAAAAGTCACTTAGTGTGTAATTTAGTGAAAGGCTTTTTGAAGTAGGAATAATTGCATCTTTTCATTCTGTTTTACCAAGTTCATTGTGTTCTTTTAGAAACACTACAAGAGTCAGGTAGCTGGGCAAAGCTGGATGAAGAGTAGATCTAGCTGCCAGTGGTAGTCAGAAAGACGTTGATCAGTAGAAAGACCAGAAAAAAGGAAAGCAAGGAGAGGGAAAGGCAAAGCGGCAAGGCCTAGGATTTGTAGAAAATAGAGGAGGGGAGTGAATTTGGCTAGGAGACAAATAAGGTAGACTAAGTTCTGAGGAAAACAAATGTCCATAGGACCACGGCTGATAGAAATGAACAAACAGCCCAAAGATAGAAATTAGACACAGGTGTGTGTGTGCTGGGGAGGTTCCTTGGATAGTGGTTATTTTTAAGAGCTAGCATCTCATTTTTTAAGGGTTTGCATCTTCCTTAAGGGCATGAATCTCTAAGGTTAACTTCTGAAAGTATAAGATTTCCTAAGTATGCTTTTTTCCTACTGGTACGGTGCTACTGTATTTTAAATTTGCTTCAATAACTGTCCGATGATTCCATCTTTTATTATCCAGACAATAAATGCTTACTAGATACCTATAATTTTTAGGCCCTTGCAGAAAACAATGAGATGGAGAGAACAGAGTTCCCCTGTGCCCTGAAGGCTATCATGATTTAGCAGCAAGGATATCATGATTTAACAGGGAGGATACGACAAATAACCACGAAAGTTGAACATAAGATAGACTAGAATAAGTGCTGTAAGAAAGGCAGAAGCAAAATATTCTGTATGCCGATGTCTCTGTTTAGAAGGCACTTGCCGCCATTACCAATCTCTGATTGTCAAAATATGGCTTACCTTTCAAAACCAGCTCGGGTGCCCATGTTCTATGAAGTCTTCTTTGGTCACCCTTCCCCCCCCTTAACCTTTTGTTTGTTTATACCTCCCTTACAGCATGGCGTGTGCTTGGGCAATTATAAGGATTCCAACTCCCAGTATTAACATTGATGACTGTTCATCCTAGATTTCTATGGACAGTCTCAGTTTTATGTAGTTGTGTTTTTTAATAGAATNGCCTAATAGATAAGAATAGCCAGCTAGACAAAGGGCTGCAGAGTCACCGAGAACCTAGGCAGTGCTACTCAGCCTCCCCCACCCCTCACCACTGGATAACACAGGTGTATAGATGTGGGTGGGGGAGCACTGTCCCCTCTTTCAGAGGGGGCTTCTGGGGTTAGAGCCCAGGAGCACCCTAGCTGGAGTGTTAGGATCAATAATTGGTGATTTGTAGGGGATCCTTCAGGAAAAAGAAGGACCTTAATAGCACTAAAACGAGGTCAGCAGAAGAGACCAGATGATATGTAGGAATGCACAGACCAGTCACAATAGCTTAGCCAAGGATTTCCAGATGTGCAGACGCAAGTCTCACTCATTTCTCACTTTGTGCATCGGACACAGGTATTTCACTGTTCTGTGTGTGTGTGTGTAATAACTGACAAAGTCCATGTCCTCGGGACGGGGCAGTGGGTAATATGTGAGTTTAGGGGCAGGGGAACTGGGGCATGTGCGATCAGTTTAAAAGGACCAGCGCTGCTGAGCTCCAGGAGATGCAGGCATACTGCCTGGTGTTGTCACATGTAATCATTTTTCAAGACAAACTAAATATCTGGAATTTCATGTGAAATTTACTCATTTCCAAATGTTTAGTGACTAATTAGAAACACATTTTGTGGACACTTTAAATGCCCCTTTGTGGACTGTGGGAGTCACCTGCTGCAGTCTAGCTCAGGACTGAATGCAACTGGCAGGTGAGAATAGGGCCTATTTTGGTACACCGTTATCTCCCCAGCCTTACACGGTGCCTGGGACCTAGTGGTCTTTAACATGCACAGGTGAACCCCATCCCCTAACCACCTTCATGCTTGGTTCATCCAAACATACTTAGTCTTCTGTTGTCTAAAGTCTCATATAACATCAACTTAACAGAAGAGTCAGTGTAATTAAATTTAATTTCCTTTTTTGGAGGAAGAAATTCCAATGCCTGATTTCTCTCAAACTTAATCATACACCCAAACACTTCCAGGCAGACTCTGAGTCAGACTAAGCTTTCTAATGCAGTCCAGGCTTTTATTTCAAGCAGCCATCACGAAGTAGTCATCCCCCCCCCCCCAGTCTGGCATCTCAAAGGGTTTTTAACAAACATCTAATTAATTAACCCTAATTAATTAGAATTTTAAATTGCTTTCCAAAGCCACAGTAATGTAAAGCTGTTCTCTTTCACTTGTAGGAAGATTCAGCAGAAAGTCCTGAATTACTATTAAGACCATAATATTCTCAAAGCATGCCTCTCATGAAGACTGTGAAATTTTTCAAAGAGAAAATCAGGAAAAATTGTCACTCTGTCAATTGGCACAAAGCTATTTAGATAGAATTACTTTGTCAAGCCAGCTTTGAGCTAAGTTATTCTTTTGTGAGATTTCTTTTTGAGCAGTGTTGCTTTGAGCAGGTTTTTTTTTTTTAACCCCTTTCTGTCTCCCTGAATCTTACCCAAAAAAATCAATATTTTCTGGAAAAACAGAGATGAGAGCCTTTGGAGAACTCCGCCTCCTGTTTGCTGCAAAAACATTAATAAATGTCACCAGCGAAGTTGGGCACGAGGGGAAACTGGATGACCTCATGAATAGATTTTCTAAAGAGCTTCAAATGTCCATCTTGTATATTATTCGTTCCTTAAAGAGTCTAAGAGCTATTGATCCCTTCAACTGCTGCAAAAAGCAATTTAAATGCACCGAATGCTCTAACTGTGAATGTATAGAGAGAGCAGTGCCTGTTCAGAGTGGCTTCTAAGTGCCCTCTTTCTCAGTACTAAGAACTGCTTTGCAGTAAAGGATGCCTCTTGGAAGGGTAGCTGGTATCATCGAGTCTATTATAGCCAAACAAAGGGAAATTCATGCTGCGTTCACTTACAATGGTATTATTTTATAGCCTTGTTAAAACTGGCTGCTGATAAAAATTGATTTTTATGTTCATTGGCCATCATTGCAGGGCTACCCTCTCATCTTCTGAAGGGGCAATTATCTGACACCCGTAACCACTTCCTTCATGTGGAGCCAGCAATAGGTGTGGGTTTCAGAACAGCACATGGCATAAGAAGTGACATAGAGAAGAAGCCGTGGACAGGGATCCAGGTGATGAGGGATAGTAAGCGATACATCCTTTGCTCTGCCAAAGATCTGGGTGATGCTGGATCACCTACTTCACCTGTTTGCTGTGGCTTCCCCTCTGATAAAATGTCCTTTGCCTGTCTCAGGGGGTAGGACGGTGACTAACGAATGTGCTCTGAGATTAGTAGTGTACCTTGTCAAAGTGAGGCAACTGTCTGTCTAAACCTACAATTTCCAGGCTACATTTATTTTTCAGGAATTTCAAGGCGCTTTGAAGCTATGGGTTCTGGCTTTGTTGCTGCCCGCTGAAAACCTGGGAAGGCCCCCTATCGGCTCTCAGCCCCTTCTGTTACCATTGCCTTAGTCAGAATGAGACATCTCAATAGGGATATAGAACGAGGCCATCTTCTTGAGTGCCCAGTAGCACGGGGAATCAGAGGTGTCTCATCCATAGTAGGGGTGGTGCAGAGGAAAGAGATGAAGTCAGGCGTCAGAAGACCTGCTCTGTATTTCCAGCTCCACTCATAACTAACTAGCTGCGTAAATTCGGTTGAGCCATTAACCTCATGAAGCTTCAGGTTTATCTATCTGTAAAATGGGGATTATGAGAAAATAAATTTGTGAGGATGAATTAGACTATGGAAAGCATTCTGTGGGCTATAAACAGAAGAAAAAACTATTTAT
>NW_017731814.1:1435521-1438352 GCF_001890085.2 Hipposideros armiger | reverse complement strand
CGTAGAAGACATTCCTTATCAGAGCTGGTCAGCATCAGCAATCTCTCAGATAAATAATTTATATGGGGAACTAATAAAATAATGGAGAACTTCAGAGGATGGTAATAAGCAGGCAGAACCAGGGCCTCCTGGGGACACTGGAGAAAAGGCATGAATCTACTGCTTCTCTTTGCTTTAACCCCCCGTTGCCCCCACTCCCTCCCCTCATCCATGGAATGTCATCTCTTGACTGCATTTTCTTGTACTTTAAACTTACTTAAATCCTCCCCGTAGTCTAATGACCAGCTCAGCTCTCTTCTTTTTGATGTGGCCTTTGCTGCCCCTCCAAACCTAATCTCTCTCTCTTTCAAATATCCATAGTACTTATGTTTATACGTTTATGTCCACAGTACAGTTGACCCTTGAATGACACGGGGGAGTAAGGGGCGCTGAACCCCAACACAGTAAAAAAATCCATGTGTAACTTATGACTCCCCCCAAACTTCTCTGCAAATAGCCTACTGTTGACCAGAAGCCCTACCGATAACAAAAACAGTCAATTAACACATGTTTTGTATGCTACCTGAGTTATATTCTGTATTACGATAAAATAAACTAGAAAACAGAAAATGTTATGAAAAATATCATAAGAAGAGAAAATACATTTACAGTATTTATTGAAAATAAATTTGCATATAAATGGATCCATGCAGTTCAAGGGTCAACTGTACCCATGTTTTTGTGACTATATCCATATACTTACGTTCAGTGACTTGTCTAATATCCCTTTGATACAGCCATGCATTACACCTTGTATTGCAATTTTATTTTATTTTATTTTTTTACTGTAATAGACTATAAGCTCTTTGGAGGCAGGGGTATATTGAACAGTCTCTGAGTTTCCAGCTGTGTATAGCACATTGTTTCATATCTACCAGTTGCCATACATATGCTGACTCACCTCCAGGACAAGAACCCTCTTGAGGAATCATTTCTTGTATTGTGTGAGTCTAACAGTTGAGGATGGGTCTAAATGTATTGGATTTTGGTGGCAATTTAAAGGCAAGGATTCTTTTGTTTTTGAGAAAGTATACAAACTATGCCCAAGGAACAAAAATATCAGATTATTCAGGAGGAACATAGTAAAGAACAGGGGAGAGTCTGATTTTAAAAAATTGTCCTTTCTGGAGAGACGTCTTTTTGCTCCAGCTTGCCTTTGGGGCACTGGAATGGCACCTAAGAGAAAGGAACGCAAAGGCAGGAAGGAGATAATGGGGCCCAAGTGGAGCTCTGCTTTTGCCCATAAGGAGGTTTGGCTCCTTTGTTGGGTGCTGCAATGACTGGCTTTCTGAATCCTCCCCTCTTACTTTGGGGTCTTTGGGCAGCAGAGATCTTTCACAGAGTCCTCAGTTCTAAGTAGCAGGTATCAACCTTTCTCTCGCTTACAGCCCTAAGCTGGCCTCCCTCCTGAGTTTTCCCATCTTCTTCAGGATATTCCAAGCTCTTGGATAAAAGCAGGTGTTCTGATGCCTCAGGCCTTCTCGTCTTGTCTCCCTGTAGCACTCTAGCCTCACACCAGAAAGCCTTCTCTGCAGGTCCCCACCCATGTGGTTTAGTTTTCGTTTGGACACTCACAGTTCATCTAATTCCATACAGAAACTTATTGGTGCCGAGCAGCAGGAAAAAAAATAACAACAAAAACCAGAGTACTCATTTCATTGGAGTTTCAAAGGCAAGGATTCTTTGATTTTTGAGGAGGTATACAAACTGTGTACTTAGGATCTGGAATTGTTTGGGAAACAGGAAAGAAATAGTGTCTGAGAATAAAGGGAACAAAATATTAGGGAATTTTATAATATCTCCCCCTAGACATAAAGAAAAACATGACAAAATTATATTTTTGGACAGTGGGAAGCTGTTTTATTTCATGATCTATTAACCACCGAGCAGCAGCCCAAACTTCTCACCATTTTCCTAGTCCAGCACAGAATGTGGCAAGAAAGTACTGCGTGGTCGTCTTTCACAAGCGGAGTCCAAGGAAGATAAATCTCATTATTTAAACGTTCTGCCGGGGGTGGGGGTGGGGTGTCTTCAAATCCTTGGATCACTCTACATGATTTACAAAGTGAGCCAAAAGCTGGCACCACAGGACAAATAATGACAGCAGGCTGGGAATGATCATTTAACACCAGTAAGCCGGTGCTTTCATATTTGCCATCCTCTGGACAGAACCCCCAAGCCTTTCTAACTGCCTTAGGAAAGCACATCCTCAATGACAAGGACACAGGGCAAGAATATGGTCGAGTGGCCCCAACTGGGATCCTGACTTAGGTTTGGAGTATCATTTCTGCGACAGTAAAATGACTCATATACACTTCAGTTTGAGTTCGGCTCCTGAGGGTTGAGGTCTAAACCACAAGCATTCTTGATTCTTTGACTTCCTCCCATAGTTGACAGAACAGTCTTTCACAATTGCAGTATTTTAGGATTATGCTCATTAAGCCAGCAAATATGAAGTGCTCTTTATATACCAGGCATTAAACCATGCATGAAGGATGCATACAACGAGGAGCAAGACAAACACTGTCTCTTCCTTCACTGTAAGTCTTAACAAGTAACGAAAGAAACAATTCCATCTTGTGTCAAGTGCTATTAAACCAGTAAGTAAGGCTCTATGCGAGTGAGCAACTGGGAAAGGGCTGCCTTGAGCAGGATGGTCATGGATGAATTCTCTTGGAAGCTGACATTTAAGCTGACGCCTAATAGATAAGAATAGCCAGCTAGACAAAGGGCTGCAGAGTCACCGAGAACCTAGGCAGTGCTACTCAGCCTCCCCCACCCCTCACCACTGG
>NW_017731814.1:1430885-1432886 GCF_001890085.2 Hipposideros armiger | reverse complement strand
GATGAATTAGACTATGGAAAGCATTCTGTGGGCTATAAACAGAAGAAAAAACTATTTATAGAAGAGGTTAGTCACCAACAAATACTTTATCTTTGGGGAAAGTTTCCTCCCGGCTTCATCTGAATCTCACTCATGTGCTCCGTCATTGATCTGCCTCAGGCTCCTGTTCTAAATTTTTCTCGTAAACCCACACTTCGCCTCCGTCTCCTCCAGCCCCGCTCTGAGGATGAAAACCCTTAACTGTGACGCTCTTCTTCAGCAGGTGGAAACTTGTAGGTTCGCTCCAGCTTCCATGTTACCCAAAGAGACATACTACCACCATCCACCCCTGCAAATGTGAGCAAAAACAGGCCTAGGATCCATTATATTCCATCCTACATACAAGAATGCGTCCCACGGTTTTATAAAAGGTCCTGCGTTAGTAGCAGATGGTTTTGCTGTGTACTCTTGTGCCAGCCCCATTGTCCTCTAGTCATTGTCATTCTTTTCCAGGGACCATTATTCTGCTGCCCTTGTACTTGCTGCAGCTTTGCCAGGTTTGAGCAGCAGCTGCATATCCATATGTGCAATCCCACAGGTGATATTGTCAGGCTGGGCAAAGGCCTCTCAGGGTCACAGAATCTCAATGCCAAAAAAGGGCAATGCCTCCCTTTGTAAGAGGGTTTCAATTTTCTGTTACACTGATGGATACACCCAGCCCAAGCTGGCTTTGTTTAAGGTGATCAAAGTGTAGACAGCTGTAGACTCAGTACTGTTCGGGCCCTGCCTGGTGCTTGGCAAGGATAAAGCCATGACGTTTGTTATTCTGTCCTAGCATCCTGGTGATGTTGACCTCAAAAGATTTGGGATATACCATGAATTCTTCTAATTTTCTATTGCATATTCATTCATCACAACTGTTTGAACTTACATATTTCTTTTTTAGGCTGCATTACTTGCCTAGGGTAACAAATGCTGAGCTGCATTTCTAAACTGTGGGTCTGACTGGGTAATTCCATACTTAATGACTCCAATGGCTCAGCCCCTCATACACCCGTCCTGTTGCTCCCAAAGGCTCCTCCCACTTGGGCTGGAGACCACCTTGCAGTTTCACACTTCCAGTAACAGATCACCTATTTTCATACTGCTGTATGTTTTCTTCTGCTCTCTTCCTGCGTCTGAAATGTTCTTTTCCACCTTGTCTGATGACATCATCTTAGTCATTCTTCAAAGCGCAGATCAGATGTCACCTCAACTGTGAAATCCAGTGACCCTTTTCTCTTATTACCACATACTTATAATAATGTAATCATGCCTATTTTTCTATAGCTCTCTCTCTTTAAATTTCCCATCAAGAACATAGTCACATCCTATTTACCTATGTATTCTGAGAGTCTGGTTGAGTACTTGGCACACAGTAGGTACTCAATAAGTCTTTAGAAAAAGAAACAGTGAGGAATCAATATTGATAAATGATGGGCTCTTTTATTTGTTTTGATTTTATATATTTATATTTTTAAAACATTTTATTGGGGATTGGGGGAGGGGAACAGCGTTGGGGAATCGGGGAAGGGGAACAGACAAGTTGATGTCCTTTTGTTCTTCAGTCTAGTTGAGTAGGACGTCGCTTCACTGGCCCATGTTGGTATTGTGATCATTATGCTCTTCCCAGGTGAGGCAGATCGGTCGCCAGCCACTGGATGGCCACTCACGGCGGCTCACAGCAGCTCACGAAAGCTCACCCCACTGCAGCCTATGCCGTCACTGGCGACTCACAGCAGCCCAGCTCCAGGTAGAGCTGTTGTTCACCATCTTAGCTGTAGAGGGCGCAGCATCACTGGCCCATGTGGGATCCGAACTGGGGCCCTGCTGTTCAGAGCTGGTGTCCCAAGCCAACTCTTAACCAATGAGCCACTCGGCCAGCCCTAATTTTATATTTCTAAGTTTTAAACATTGGCTCCTACTTCATATGTATACACAGTAGTCGATGGATACTTCATGTGACAGTTTTTTCATACTCTG